>NC_041395.2:14541563-14880313 GCF_900747795.2 Erpetoichthys calabaricus | reverse complement strand
CTTTTGTCGGCCAGTTTTTGCCAGCTGACTGTCGTCGCACGATCATTCAGTGATTCAGTTCCGTGACAAACATGCCTCTTCTTACCTGGTCCTCCCCCCTCCACCCTCGTTCTCTAAGCTTACACACCCCCTGGTCATGTGCCCGCTCGTAAGAGCAACTCACGGAGCCCCGGCCACCAACTTTAAGACCATTGGATGAAACAGGTGAGACAGAGGCACAGGGCTTATTGATTTTTAAAGACTGCTTCCTTCATTGTGTTTTGAGAGGGAAACATAAAATTGTCAGTGACTTACAATTGGTGGACCGCCAACGCTAATGAAACAGAGGCGCAGGGCGTATTGGTTTTTAAAGACTGCTTCCTTCATTGTGTTTTGAGAGGGAAACATACAATTGTCCGTGACTTACAATTGGTGGACCGCCAACGCTAATGAAACAGAGGCGCAGGGCGTATTGGTTTTTAAAGACTGCTTACTTCATTGTGTTTTAACCTCAGTTGTAAAGGATTGTTTTAAGGATTCCATGGGATACCCCTCGCAAACCGTTTTACACGCTGCATATGGCGATTCACCTCCGCGAGAAACGTGCCTCTATGAACAGTCAACGTGGCTCGGAGGTGCATGTGGCCTCTACGACAGACGAATATAAATGACGCCGTTTTTTCTGTGTCGTCGCGTCCGAGTTGGTGGCCGTGGCTCTGCGAGTTGTCATCGTATCCAATGGTCTTAGAGTTGGTGAGCGTGGCTCCTTCCTGCGTGCGCCATGGGTGTCTTACTTGTCGCCGGCTTAGTGAATCCATGCCCCTTCCGGCGTGCTTTCCATGGTTGGCTACTTGTCTTCTGGCTTAGTGAATCATATATATAGATACCCAATCAATGACAACATTTAACAGAAGATTTCCTATACAATGAACTGATTGGCCAATCAGGGTGGGCCTGGACCCAGCCAGGTCCCCCCCTTTCCCTACGCCACTGCTGCACAACCAAAAAGAAGTTTGTTAACCAGGATACGTTTTATCACAAACACTCACACATCAAACACTAATTTAAACGAATCGGAAATTCATGTGCCAACCACCATACAGTCGCACCAATAAAGTCAGGTGTCATGCACTGCAGGTTGGTTGTGGCTGACGCAATCGTTACAAAATGGCGGTGCCTGTAAACAAACAAGATAGCGTCACGGAATAACACTAAAAAAATTACAACTCTCTCATGACAACAGCTAGAGAAAAATAGGATTCTTTGGGTGATAGTTTGACCATATAGAAGTCCTCAAAACTCCCCAGAAAAAGGGCCAAATAATTAATAAAAGACAACAATCATAACCCTCGAGATATGGATGTGCAAAATCTGAACATCAAAGCAGTGGTAGTAATGATTATTAATGAGTCTCTCCTCACGCGTATTATTCCTGCCTGTTTGTAAACTTCAGTGATTACTCCAGTTGCCTAAAACGCCTGGACAAGATCCTTTGGATTATAGCAACATCCGCCTTCTCCTTTTTGTCCAAATATCTTGAACGTGTGGTTTCGAGACAACTATAGACTCATTTATTCAATAATAATTTATTAGAGGATCCTCACTTTGGTTTCAGGTCAAAACGTAGTACAGTCGGCCCTCTGTATCCTTGGGGGGATTGGTTCCAGTACCCTCCGCGGATATCAAAATCTGCTGTCGCTCACCTCCCTTATACAATATGGTGTAATATTTGCATATAACCTACGCACGTCCTCCCGTATACTTTAAACCATCTTTAGATTACTTAAAATACCTAATAGAATGTAAATGCTATGTAAATTGTTGTTATTCTGCATTGTTTAGGGAATAATGGCTTCGGCAAGAGAGATGCCACTTTTCAAAGGTTTTAAGATTTTGATTTTCTCATCGGGTGGCACGGTGGTGTAGTGGGTAGCGCTGCTGGGTTCGCTTCCCGGGTCCTCCCTGCGTGGAGTTTGCATGTTCTCCCCGTGTCTGCGTGGGTTTCCTCCCAGTCCAAAGACATGCAGGTTAGGTGCATTGGTGATCCTAAATTGTCCCCGGTGTGTGTGTGTGTATGTGTGTGTGTGTGTGTGCCCTGTGGTGGGCTGGCACCCTGCCCAGGGATTTGTTCTTGCCTTGCGCCCTGTGTTGGCTGGGATTGGCTCCAGCAGACCCCCGTGACCCTGTAGTTAGGATATAGTGGGTTGGATAATGGATGGATGGATGGATTTTCTCATCACTTCTCATTTCTCAGACTTTAAGGGACTGCTTTGACCTCTTATTTGCGTTTTAGGGGTCTTTTCTGAACAGAAACAAAGGATGCATACAACGTGATACCAAGGGTTGTCACAGCATCTTACGGTTGTAATTACCGATTGAATGCCATTTGTTTAAAGACATGCTGGGCAGCTTTTTCCGTGATGCGCACATGTGTCTCCGTCAACAGTAACGGTTTTGTCGATTGAACCTTTAACACTCCATTTACAGTGTACTGATTACGTACAGACAGCCTGTGTATGTCCGAGCCGATTCTAACCCACACAACTTCTTTTGCACATACACATAGATAACCTTACCTGAGTTTAAAAACCAGTGCCGTGGAAATGTGTCTGCGGGTGGATGGCTGGGCTCACTTTGATTGGCTTCGGCGGGACAGCGGTTTAAAATAGTCGGATTTCAGTTTCACTTTTTAGTTAGTGATTATTGAGTCTTCTTTGTTTGTGTGTCTTTATGTGTATACCTTTTTCATTTTGTGGGCGGCACGGTGGCACAGTGGGTAGCGCTGCTGCCTCGCAGTTGGGAGACCTGGGGACCTGGGTTCGCTTCCCGGGTCCTCCCTGCGTGGAGTTTGCATGTTCTCCCCATGTCTGCGTGGGTTTCCTCCGGGCACTCCGGTTTCCTCCCACAGTCCAAAGACATGCTGGTTAGGTGGATTGGCAATTCTAACTTGGCCCTAGTGTATGCTTGGTGTGTTTGTGTGTGTCCTGCGATGGGTTGGCACCCTGCCTGGGATTGGTTCCTGTGTTGGCTGGGATTGGCTCCAGCAGACCCCCGTGACCCTGTGTTTGGATTCAGCGGGTTGGAAAATGGATGGATGGATGGATTTTGTGTTAAGAGCTGCAGTTCTGCAGTTTTCATCCTCACAGGTGGCGCAGTGGTAGTGCTGCTGCTTTGCAGTAAGGAGACTGTAGAAGATTGTGGGTTCACTTCCCGGTTCCTCCCCGTGTGGATAGCGCTTTGAGTATGGAGAAAAGCGCTATATGAATTATTATTATTATTAAAGATGGAAAGCATTTCCCATCTTGTCAAATGGTAGCACTCAGAGGCTGGGGTAGAAAGAGCTTTCATTTTTATAAAGGCGACAGTGTTGATTGATCTACATTCTTAAAAATACTGGTTCTTTAATGGCGTTTTAGGAACCTTTACCCATGGTCTGCTTGACAATACACCATTTCCATCCATCCATCCATTCATCCATCCATCCATCCATTTTCCAACCCGCTGAATCCGAACACAGGGTCATGGGGGTCTGCTGGAGCCAATCCCAGCCAACACAGGGCACAAGGCAGGAACCAATCCTGGGCAGGGTGCCAACCCACTGCAGGACAATACACCATTTCATTCTGGGAAATGTTTTTTACATATGAAGTTAATAATAATAATAATAATTCATTACATTTATATAGCGCTTTTCTCAGTACTCAAAGCGCTATCCACACAGGGAGGGACCGGGAAGCGAACCCACAATCTTCCACAGTCTCCTTACTGCAAAGCAGCAGAAGTTGGTTGGTTGTAGGAAAAAAAAAACAAAATATTTTATGTAAGGTACGCTGCCTAGCAGGATGAGAACAGATTAAGAAAACCTGGACTTAGCCTGAATTATTGTATGTATGCATCAAGAGTCCTTTTAAAATCAATAATCAATTGGTATTTCACAAATCTGTTTCCATCTGTTCATGGGTATTTACTGTATTAGGCCTGTTACAGATCTAACTAAGTAAAGCTTCTTTCTGGATCCCTCATGTGGATATATCTTTTGGGAACCAAAAATGGTGACTTTAAGGCATTGCCGTGAAGAACTGCTGTGGCACCTTTATTTTTAAAGAGTGTACAGCAAGGGCACTTCATCTGAGCAGAGCTGGCCAACTGAACAACAGAGTAGGGGTGCAGCGATTGGCTGCCATGCTTACTTCTATGAGCCATTTTATTCAACTACTATGGCAGAGGCTACAGCAAGGTATGCCTACAGATCGCTTCATTTGTGTGAATACAGCATAGTGCTCGATGCATATCAAATTGTTTTTGCTTTTTAGATCTTTTTTTTTGGAATTATTTTCTGTTTGAATCCGTGGATGCAGAACCCGCGGATAGGGAGAGCCAACTGTACTGAGACTACTCTTGTAATAACTAATGATTTATTGGTTGAAGCTGATTATGGATATCTAAACGTTCTTATATTGTTAGATCTCTCCTCTGTATTTGACACCATTATTCATAAGATCCCATAGGATCACTTGGAAATTCTAGTTGGTGTCACTAATTCATCTCAGTCCTGGTTCAAGTCTGATCTTTGATATCAGGAACAGTTTATTTCTATTGGTAACTTCATGTCAGCCTTATCTCGTTTGTTACACATTTGCTCCCCAGGGTTCTGTGCTGGGCCCTCTGTTATTAATTATTTACATGTTACCTCTTGGCTGGATCATTCAGAAGTGCAGTCAGAAATTTCATTTTTATACTGATGATATTCAAATGTCTTTCACTGTCTGTTTCGGGACATAAAGTGTCTCTGACTGTATGGCACAGAAACCTCCCACAGGTCCCTGAGTGACTTAGCTTCTCAACAGAGAGTTGATCATACTTTTGAAAATGCCGCGCACGGACACCAAGTCATCTAAAGCAGCGACGGATTTCTCACCCTTATTTTTAGTGGGACACTCAATCATTATATCCCCCTCATTTTGAGTCGTGGATACATAATCGTTTTAACCAGTAGGGGAAAGTGGTCCCCACTTGGTAATTTTTGCGCTGGTGGTACAGTAGATCCGCCCCTGCTGTAAGGTTCTATAATGGATAGTGTACACAGCAGAATATATAACTGGGACAACGCTGCACTCCATTTCAGACATCTTCATGAAGCGTTGCTCCTGTAAAGCCTATGGCATTTTGCCAGTCGACTCCCATGGTCTGTTTGTCCCACTTCCATCTGGCAGAAGATACTGTAGAATTTTAAAAATTCTGCCAGGCTCTGCAACAGCTTCTACCCACTGGTGGTCCGGACTGTGAACTCTGTACTGCCCCCTTGCCTCAGATCTTCTAGTATTGAACTTACATGCAGTTCGTTGGTTACACTTGTTACTCCTGCTATCTTTTTTATTTATTAGTTGATGTTGTTATTTATTTATATATTAGCGGAGATGCCCAGCTGTCACTTGGGTTGGAAAAAGTGAAACAGTTTCCATTTATTATTTTGCACTTTTATTATTCGAATATTGTTCAAAAATCAAACTGCCATTACTAATGAATAACGGATTATAGATGCGATGAATCACTTACGAGTTTTTCGTTTCACCATTTCCTGATCCTACTCTGGAACATTCGACGTATAGCTGGCCATGTGAAAAGGACAGTTCTTTGAGGTAAACTCCAGTAACTTTAAGAGTTTGTCCTTGTTCTTTATTTATGAACATCACAAATGCAAGATGCACTGGAAATTGAAGTCGTTTGAATTGGAAAAGGAGTTCATTGGAAGCCGTAGGTCTGTGGAATGAAAACGTAGTCTCTCTTCCCGATGCCAGTTAGAATAGTAGCCTCGATTACGTGTGGATGTCGTCACAGTGTTGCCCCTTTTCTCACAACCTTGAAATATAATTTTTTTCCGAATTAATCAGAATTTACTGTTTTGATGTTTTACATCATTTTTTCAATCTTGTTCACCCATGTAAATTATTTTATTAATTATTAAAACTGTAGCTTTTCGATATTTACTCTTTCTCTCACTTGCTTATTGCATTGTGACGACGCATTGGGACAGACAAACTTTCCTGCTTATTTATTAGATTAGTACCTATTTCAAACTAGTACTACTTGTTTATGAATTTATAGTATAGTATAGTATAGTATAGTATAGTATAGTATAGTATAGTATAGTGCTTAGCTTGTCTTGCATTTGTCCCGTGTTTATGTGAATATGTTGCACTGCAATCCTGGTGAATGTTATTTTGTGCCACTGTATGCTGCAACATGGTGTCTGGGTGGTAGTACAATAAAGCCACTTGACTTAAGAAACTGTTAAAAACTAATCATTTTAAAATAACATTCTCATAATGTATAAGTAGGTTGTTGTTTACATTTTTATTTTATTAATTCTATTTATAAATTGTTCGATTTTTTCGAATTGTTGATTGTACAGTAACCTGGTTGCTTTGAAAGGCACTTAGAAATAAAATACACTGTAGCTGTGTGAGGTATTATGACGGATCCAGGTAAATGTTGGGGCACCAATGAGGTCGTCCCGTTTAAGCAACCAAACAAAAACAACCTCAAACAGCCCTCGATGGTGAATATAAATCAAATAAAGAGATGTTTGAACAAATCTTGTAATGTCTGATTTGAAATTCTGTCTCTGTCCACAATGAGATGTCATTCTGTGACCGTCTCGAATATATATATATATATATATATATATATATATACACAGTGCATCCAGAAAGTATTCACAGCGCATCATCACTTTTTCCACATTTTGTTATGTTACAGCCTTATTCCAAAATGGATTAAATTCATTTTTTTCCTCAGAATTCTGCACACAACACCCCATAATGACAATGTGAAAAAAGTTTACTTGAGGTTTTTGCAAATTTATTAAAAATATAAAAACTGAGAAATCCCATGTCCATAAGTATTCACAGCCTTTGCTCAATACTTTGTCGATGCTCCTTTGGCAGCAATTCCAGCCTCAAGTCTTTTTGAATATGATGCCACAAGCTTGGCACACCTATCCTTGGCCAGTTTCGCCCATTCCTCTTTGCAGCACCTCTCAAGCTCCATCAGGTTGGATGGGAAGCGTCGGTGCACAGCCATTTTAAGATCTCTCCAGAGATGTTCAATCGGATTCAAGTCTGCGCTCTGGCTGGGCCACTCAAGGACATTCACAGAGTTGTCCTGAAGCCACTCCTTTGATATCTTGGCTGTGTGCTTAGGGTCGTTGTCCTGCTGAAAGATGAACCGTCGCCCCAGTCTGAGGTCAAGAGCGCTCTGGAGCAGGTTTTCATCCAGGATGTCTCTGTACATTGCTGCAGTCATCTTTCCCTTTATCCTGACTAGTCTTCCAGTTCCTGCCGCTGAAAAACATCCCCACAGCATGATGCTGCCACCACCATGCTTCACTGTAGGGATGGTGCCAGGTTTCCTCCAAACGTGATGCCTGGCATTCACACTAAAGAGTTCAATGTTTGTCTCATCAGACCAGAGAATTTTCTTTCTCATGGTCTGAGAGTCCTTCAGGTACCTTTTGGCAAACTCCAGGTGGGCTGCCATGTGCCTTTTACTAAGGAGTGGCTTCCGTCTGGCCACTCTACCATACAGGCCTGGTTGGTGGATTGCTGCAGAGATGGTTGTCCTTCTGGAAGGTTCTTCTCTCGCCACAGAGGACCTCTGGAGCTCTGACAGAGTGACTATCGGGTTCTTGGTCACCTCCCTGACTAAGGTCCTTCTCCCCCGATCGCTCAGTTTAGATGACCGGTCAGCTCTAGGAAGAGTCCTGGTGGTTTCGAACTTCTTCCACTTACGGATGATGGAGGCCACTGTGCTCATTGGAACCTTCAAAGCAGCAGACATGTTTCTGTAACCTTCCCCAGATTTGTGCCTCGAGACAATCCTGTCTCAGAGGTCTACAGACAATTCCTTTGACTTTATGCTTGGTTTGTGCTCTGACGTGAACTGTCAACTGTGGGACCTTATATAGACAGGTGTGTGCCTTTCCAAATCATGTCCATTCAACTGAATTTACCACAGGTGGACTCCAATTAAGCTGCAGAAACATCTCAAGGATGATCAGGGGAAAGAGGATGCACCTGAGCTCAATTTTGAGCTTCATGGCAAAGTCTGTGAAAACTTATGGACATGTGCTTTCTCAATTTTTTTTATTTTTAATAAATTTGCAAAAATCTCAAGTAAACTTTTTTCACGTTGTCATTATGGGGTGTTGTGTGTAGAATTCTGAGGAAAAAAATGAATTTAATCCATTTTGGAATAAGGCTGTAACATAACAAAATGTGGAAAAAGTGATGCGCTGTGAATACTTTCCAGATGCACTTTAGTCCACCATTCAGAACGGGTGGAGTCAGTCACCCTCATTGGGTGTGTCTTTATGTGGGGACAGAAAGAGATGATACCGTTAGTGACAGCAGCCCCTTTCATCTCAGGGTGGTATTGCTTAAAAAGGATGAACCAAGTTTTGTGATCCTCAGATGCACATGTGTGACAGTATAAATAAATAATATTAATTAAGAATTGAGTAATAGTAGCAGAAAAAAATATAACAGAAAATATAAAACAATAGTAACGCCTGTAAATAAAAATACATCCTTCATTTAAAGTCAGAAAGCTTACTGAAGATTAGCTGTAGAAGGAAACATCAGTGTAGAAGAAGGGTGTCATCATTGGAAGCTTGGGACTGATGCATGGATGGCATCATGAATGCCCAGGTGAATGGAGTCTCTGATGTTCCTTCTCTCAGGACCTTGAGATGTTACCCAGATGATTGGCTTGTTATTCTGGTAATGAACAGCTCTGTTAAAAAGGGGTACTTCATCTGGGGTCAAATCCGTATCACCCCAGGAGGCTTGGGACTGATGCATGGATAGCATCTTGAATGTTCAGGTGAATGGAGTCTCCTTCTGAGTCTCTGATGTCCCTTATCGCAGGACCTTGTGATGTTACATTCAGATGATTGGCTAGTTATTCTGGTGTCGGACAGCTCTGTTAAAAAGGGGCACTTCATCTGGGGTCAAATCCATACCATTCTGAGAGGCTTGGGATTGATTCATGGATGGCATCTTGAATGTCCAGGTGAATGGAGCCCCCTTCTGACTCTCTGACATCACCTTCTTTCAGGGCCTTGTGATGTTACACCCAGATGACTGGCTAGTAATTCTAGTTATGAACGGCTCTGTTTAAAAGGGGGACTTCTACTGGGGTCAAATCAAGTATTGGTAAAACAATGTGGTCTGTTCTCATTCAGCTCTGTTACCCAGTGATGGGCAAATTCTGGTGTCTGCTAAATTCACAGTCAAAACTTTATAAGGCCCACGCCTGTCAGTGCACCCACACATATATTTAAGGATATGTATTTGTAAATTAAAAATACTTCTTCTCCATCTGGTTATTTAGTTTGTTTCTAAACTAAAGTTATTACGTGAAGTTGTCGTGGGTGGATATATATCGTTGATTTCGTGTTTTTTTTTTTTTTTTACTTAAAGATCAGTGCCTGCATTTATCAAGCATCTCAGAGTAGGAAAGCAGCCTTGTCGCTCTCCTTTTCTTATCTTGAACTAGTTTGTTGCTCCATATTCAGTTCTAAAAGTTGCTTCTTGATCTGTGTACAAATTCTTCATGTGGCAGACATGGTGTCCCCATTTCTTGAAGGACGTACCATAGCTTGTTACGGTCCATGCAGTCAAAGACTTTAAGAATATTCACTAAAACAGAAAGAGATTTTTTTTTCTGGAACTCCCTTGATTGATCCAATATCCTGCACAAGTTACAAATCTGTAACCCATTTCTCTGTCCTTGTATTGCTGGATATTTGCTTATAGGATCTTTAGCTTGTAAGATGACTGAAATTGTTTGGTAATTTGAACATTCTTTTCCATTTCCCACCTTAGCTAGTATGGATCGAACCGATGTTTTCCAGTCTAAAGGCCATCACTGAGTTCTCCAATTCTGCTAGCAGATTACAAGAAACACTTTTACAGTATCAAACTAATGGACCATTCTCTTACTCTCAGTAATGAAGACAAAGGAGGTTGTAATGGGGACTAAAATTAGGCTCCGAAATTAGGAAAAATGAGCTGCGGAAAAGGCATTTGCTTTTAATAAAACTGCTTTGTTTATGTTCTTTTACTGTTGTTTCTTTGCGTTGCTATGTATATGTAACATCTAGCATTTTGTGATAATTGTCTGTAAAATGTCTTTAATACTAGAATCCCTGAAGCCTACGAAAAAACTTGTAATCATGGGCCACCTTCGCACCACTCCATCAGCATCTTTTGTTTTGTAAATGTGTCGATCAGCACAAGAAGCAAGCAGCCTCCTATCCCAGCTTCTTCACTGTCAGATCTAAACACTAGTGTGGCAAATTGCTCGCGTACTGAAGTGACTTTAGCTGCAGGTGGAAGTCCCATTTTACTTTATGGTGCCAATCAGAGTACAGCAGTCTATTAGCCGGCTAAAGCGATGTGAAGAAGTTGTCTGTATATACGATCATGCCTTGGTCCAGTCTGGTAGCTGTCATGGGACATCGTATCTTTGATTGCCGGTACAACAAAACAGTTCTGAGCAGGCATCAACCATAGCACTGCTCTTGTAAAAAGAATGGAGATAAACGCCATTAACTCAAAGAGAGACGGGAAGTTCATTGTATCACATGAACGTCACTGAGAGAATAAAACTGAATAATAAAAAAACAAGTGATAACTTTTACAAGTAGCTGAAATTTACACCGGGTGTTACAGACTGAAATCAAATGTATGTTTTTATTATATTATAGTAGTAATAATAATAGCAGCTCACTACTCAAACCGCGTAGTGCCCCGTCTCGAACTGGCAACCTTGGTATGGAAACCTCATACCTCTGCACCATCCAAAAATAAACTTTCTGTCGATTGACATTTGAGCTTGAGTTTGTAACTTATTGACAGCAACATGTAAATTGAATTTTACTTTATGTATTCATGACTAAAAGCGCACACATTTATTTGATATTTGGACTAAAGTCTTCACACATTATACACTTTTCATCATTATTAGTATAACATGGAAAAAGTTTCTGTTCTAGTTACATGTTCAGCATTTCCTTTCATTCTACACTTACCCAGATCTTTGTTGACACAGAACATACATGAAATGCATTTATTCCAAATAACGATATACTGTATTATTTACCTTCTACAACTCCAGGAACCTCACATGCAGATAAGGAGCTTTGGCTTGAGCTGGGAGAACTTTTTGCCCGAGTTGAGCAGCACCGGTGGTGGGCTGAAGGGATAGCGAGCTACTTGTTGGTTGTGCTGATCGACACATTTACAAAACAAAAGATGCTGATGCTAGAGGTGCGAAGGGATTTAAGGTGGACCGGGATTACAAGTTTTGTCGTAGGCTTCAGGGATTCTAGTGTTAAAGGACAAGTTTGACCTGATTGCTCAAAAGAAAGAATAGGCCAGCTAGCAGTAAAATTTATGTTTAAAATGAGTCTGAGGTATTGAAGATCCAGAGATTTCAGGAATTTGTGATTCATTGATAAGAACTGCTGTGTTTTATGGTTTTTAGAAGCCACTTCAGTGTAACCTCCCTCCTTTCCCCATGTGCAAGGACAGCTTCTGACAGGTTTCATAAGAATACTTCGCTATATCCATCCATTGTTTCTGCAATGCAAGGCTATTTGAACCATTTATGACTGGTTTTAGGAGCACCACATCTGAGCGTGAAGCAACCCTAATACATTTCACAAGTGTGGAAGCAGCAGCATGAAAAGAGAACGACGGCTTTTTGGAGACCGTCTGGGGAAGAAAGCCTAGTGGATGGGAGGAGCGGGATTTGATTTATGAGCCTCAGATCAAAAACAAGTGTTTGTCTTCAAGAACAGAAACACAGTTAAGTAAACTTTACAAAGTCAGATGATGAACTGACTAGAGGGAGAGCTGACCAGATAAAAATCACACACATCCTCGAAAGTGCTTTGCATTGTCTAGTAAGTAGTGAAACAGGACAAACTTTAAAAACCAATAAACAAACAGGTATCGCTAGCTAAGCAGAGGCAAGGTACACTCCAAAATGTAGCCAGAGGTAGAGCGATTTGAATGGAGGCTGGCACGTGAGTGAGGAGGGCACTGCCTGGCTCCCCACTCCTGATGTTCGGCCCG
This sequence comes from Erpetoichthys calabaricus, assembly GCF_900747795.2. Classification (NCBI taxonomy): domain Eukaryota; kingdom Metazoa; phylum Chordata; class Cladistia; order Polypteriformes; family Polypteridae; genus Erpetoichthys; species Erpetoichthys calabaricus. Next base: position 14,868,191 of record NC_041395.2, on the reverse strand, counting down.
CAGACTCTGTTTCGGATTCACTCAAATAAACCGGTACCGCAAGCAAACTATGATTCTTAGCGCTATGAGAGAAGTCACAAAATCAACCGGAATGTTCAAGCAAATTATAGAAAAAAACCCGATCTAAATCCGTTAAGTAGTTCTCTCGTGAAAAGCGGACAGACATACGACAGACATACAGACAGATAGAGAGACAAACAGAGAGACATTGGATTTTATATATAAATACACTAGCTGGGGCGGCACGGTGGTGTAGTGGTAGCGCTGCTGCCTCACAGTTAGGAGACCAGGGTTCGCTTCCTGGGTCCTCCCTGCATGGAGTTTGCATGTTCTCCACGTTTCTGCGTGGGTTTCCTCCAGGTGCTCCAGTTTCCTCCCACAGTCCAAAGACATGCAGGTTAGGTGCATTGGCGATCCTAAATTGTCCCTAGTGTGTGCTTGGTGTGTGTGTGTGTGCGCCCTGCGTTGGGCTGGTGCCCTGCCCGGGGTTTGTTTCCTGCCTTGCACCCTGTGTTGGCTGGGATTGGCTCCAGCAGACCCCCGTGACCCTGTAGTTAGGATATGGCGGGTTGGATAATGGATGGATGGATGGATACACTAGCTGTCCCCTGTGGCTCTGCCCGCATAGTAGTGAAACAGGACAAACTTTAAAAACCAATAAACAAACAGGTATCGCTAGCTAAGCGGAGGCAAGATACACTCCAACATGTGGTGAGAGGCAGAGTGACACAAACGGAGGCTGGCATGTGAGTGAGGAGGGCCCTGCCCGCTTTCCCCTCTTGACGTCACGCTTCCCTCTCCCCTCCGCCCGCATGCGCGTCTCCTGGATTAGCGTTAATAAATTGCTGCCGTGACATTAGGATCGAAAATTTCATAGAGGATCAAATTCTGGCTTCCAGTTTTTTAATTGTTTTAGGGTTTAGTATCAAACGTTTTGCGAGACTTACCTCAGAACACTTTTCTACCCCAAATAAAGTGGATGGCATTAGAGTCTTGGAAAGCTCCCCAACCTTAACAAAGTCAACTCCAGTGCTGTCTTTGCCTCCAAAACATCAGGCAATCATGACATCGCCTACTTTCTTTCCACGAGTCTTCTCAATTCCATACATTGGACTTGACTTGGCTCAAGATGGATTTCAAAAGAAGAGTCTTGAATTCAGGACTGCCATTTTCTTGCCTGCTCGGAAGGAACTTAAGATTTCCACCTTAAACTTGCATCAGCCTGCCGGAGTATGGAAGGTGGATGTATGGATGGATGGGGGGGATAGTGGGGGTCGGGTGGGTGTCACTCATTGTAAGAGGCACAAAAGTCGAGGAGAAACTTGCAGCATTCAGTTGGCACATTCCTCCGCACACGTGGTGTTCAAAGGGCTCCTCGCTCCTAATTTGCATGAAGTGCCTATTCAAGAGGAGAGCTGTATTTTATTTTCCAAATAGAGTCCCAAAAATCTAATTTATTAGAAATTAACACTATTAGATGTTAAAGATCTTGCTATTTTATAAACAAAGATGCGGTTCTTTAGACATAAATGTGTACATAATTATCTTTTAAAGAATATAAATAAACATTCTTTGATCTGCAGTGTTGCAGAAACATGCCTGTGGTGATGTTTCCTCTAAGGGGTTGGCATGGTAACGAAGGACAAGAATGAGTGCCAGCTGGAAAGTGGTCGCTAAGGCGACGTGGCACAAACTTTGTTTCCCTGAAGAATGGGAAACAAGCAAAGGCCACATGGGACACAAATTCTGGACATGAAGACTGACTAACACAATCATTTTCAAATTGTTTCAAAATGAATACTAAATTAGATCTGCTGTGCTCTTGTCTTCTTCTTCTCAAGTCCTAAAGACAGGTGTTGCAGACCGGCGATTGCGATTGGTAAATGGTTGATGGGCATTACTACATCAGCCCTTTGTGAGTGCGATTGTGCGTGTAAGTGCGTGTCAGTGGGCCCATGTGGTGGTCTGGGGCTGGTTTCTTACTTGCTCCTAGTGCTTCTTCAAAAGTCCTGCAATTAATTACCCTGTGCCACCCTAAACTGGAGTAGGTGTGTTGGAAAAAGTTATGCCACCTTCTAAATTCTGTCCAAATGTCATTTTATCTGCACAAAATGTTAAATGAACGGATTCTGATTGGCCAGATGTTCATCTAAAAATTAAGCTGAAGGGTTAATGTTTGTATAGTGCAGGGACAATCAGCTCCACCAGAACATAACAGAAGATCAGTAGGAGAGCAGGAGTGGAACTGAAATGGCGTACAGGGTGTGTAGCGGGTGTGTATATACAGTAGATAGCAAATGCTATAAGAATAAGAGGGACCACCAGGACAGAGGAAAGATCAAAAAATAAAAATGTCAGAAGGAGAGACTTAGGACAAAGTCTGCAAGAAGCGTGGACTATTTAGCAAATGAGACAGCTGCTGACCGCAAGTGATGTGCTACAGTTGTGCATTTTGAGAAAGGCCACACAAAATGAGGACTTGTGATAGATAGATAGAGATAGATAGAGATAGATAGAGATAGATAGAGATAGATAGAGATAGATAGAGATAGATAGAGATAGATAGAGATAGATAGAGATAGATAGAGATAGATAGATAGATAGATAGATAGATAGATAGATAGATAGATAGATAGATAGATAATATACAGACTCCCTGATAGGTAACAAACACATTGCTTAATTTATTAAAGCACTTCTAGGAATGACATGAGGGATGCCGACTGTTCTGTAATTGTGACATCTGCCGTCATTAATGGAAGCTATTGTGCGACGATCACACTGTCTGAAGGTTGTGTCTGACATGTTTACCGAGTAGTGCCTGTTGTTTTCATTCAGGTTTTATTAGAATATTAGAACAATCTGGACGAAAACAGGCCATTCAGCCTAACAAAGCCTGCCAGTCCTATCTACTTAATTCTTCTAAAATAACATCAAGTCGAGTTTTGAAAGTCCCTGAAGTTCTACTATCTACCACACTACTTGTTCACTTCTTCCAAGTTCTCTGTGTAAAGAAAAACTTCTTAATGTTTGTGTGAAATTTCCCCTTAACAAGTTTCCAACTGTGTCCCCGTGTTCTTGATGAACTCATTTTAAAGTCAAGTCTTGATCCACTGGACTAATTCCCATCATCATTTTAAACAGTCAGGTCTCCTCTTAATCTTCTTTTGTTTAAACTGTAAAGGCTCAGCTCTTTTAATCTTTCCTCATAACTCATCCCCTGTAGCCCTGAATCAGCCTAGTTGCTCTTCTCTGGACCTTCTCTTGTGCTACTATGTCCTTTTTGTAGCCTGGACACCAAAACTGCACCCAGAACTCCAGATGAGGCCTCACCAGTGTGTTATAAAGCTTGAGCAGAACTTGTACTCCACACATCAAGGCGCTATACACGTATAACCTGACATTCTGTTAGCCTTCTTAATGGCTTGTGAACACTGTCTGGCAGTTGATAGTGTTGAGTCCACTACGACTCCTAAATCCTTCTTATAAGGTGGATTTTTCGATTTTCAGACCTCCTATTGTGTATTCAGTCCTCGCATTTTTGCTTTACATTTACTTACAAATTCTGGGTGAATGCTTTCATTCATCACTAATTAGACCCCTTAATTGAATTTTCTATTGTCCATTTTAAATATCTGTGGTGGGCTGGCACCCTGCCCGGGGTTCGTTTCCTGCCTTGCGCCCTGTGTTGGCTGGGATTGGCTCCAGCAGACCCCCGTGACCCTACAGTTAGGATATAGCGGGGTTGGATAATGGATGGAGGGATGGATGGATATTTTAAATGTCTTTAGGATATTGGAGAAAGTGGGCAATGTTATCATTTCAGATTGCGTGCCATGTACTGTAGATGAAAGATTTCCTCAGCACAAAATATTATAGGCAGAAATTACACAAAATACACTCCTCCCCAGGGTTACCCGATGTCCTATGTTTCCTGGGGCAGTCACCTATTTCTTACCCAAATTTGGTGTCCCAATTTATTTTTTAAAAATCCTCATTTATTTTAGACTCGACTCTTTTCCCAGTTCAAGTCGTTGTCATAAGAGAACTTTTGAAACAGCTATCCCTTAAAGCAGGGGTGCCCAATTCCAGTCCTGGAGGGCCGCAGCGGTTGCAGGTTTTCATTCTAACCCTTTTCTTAATTAGTGATTTGTTTTTGCTGCTAATTAACTTCTTTTGAATTCGTTTTAATTGACTTGGTTTTTAAGAAATGTTCCCTGAATTTCTTCATCATTCCTCTGAATTGTTTAATTTCTTTCCTTAAATGGCACCCAAACAGAAGTGAAATGTGAAGTGAGGGAGCCAACAGGAGACCAACTAAGCCAGGGCCTCAAACTCCAACCAATTTAACTCCAACCAGTTTCTTAATGAGGCTCTGATTCTTGTCATTAATTAAACCCGTTCTTTAATTCCATGGCTGGTTGCTCCTTTTATTGTGCAATAGCAGACATTTCTGAAATTGTGGATTTTCTCTTTTCTAAGAGCAGACCAGCATTCCTGAGACCTTCACCTTTCTTTATTTTCAGATATTGTATGATGGTCACAGTTTGCTGGTCCTGTTTTGGCTCATTGTGTATCTCATTATTGTTTGGCTGCTAATTAAGGAAAATGAAACAACTGAGGGGTCTAAGTCTTCAAAAGCAAGTCAAATAAAATGAATTCAAAAGAAGTTAATGAGCAGCAAAAACAGGTCACTAATTAAGAAAAGGGTTAGAATGAAAACCTGCAGCCACTGCGGCCCTCCAGGACTGGAGTTGGGCACCCCTGCCTTAAAGCATTAGACATCACCAAGCTTATGAAATGGAATCTGCTCAAGTGGGATATTAAGGTACTTAGTTCTGAGACTCAGAATTCAGGGCTGTGGAAACTATAGAGGGATAAAGCTGATGTCACATACGATGAAAATTTGGGAAAGTATTATAGAAAGAAGAGCTATGGAAGAGACCACCATAGTGGAGGATCAGTTTGATTTGATTTCAGAGAGAGGAACAACTGATGCAGTCTTTGCTTTGAGAGAACTCATAGAGAAGCATCAAGAAAAACAGAAAAGTTTTCATATGGTGTGTATTAATTTGAAGAAGACTTATGATGGAGTGCCACATCAAGAGGTCTGGAGGTGCAGAGAAGTGGGTGAGGATTGTCCAGGATATGTTTAAGGGAGTGAGGACTCGAGTTAAAAAGCAGAGTTGGGAATAACAGGCAAGATCACAGTTAGAGGAGGTGTGCACCAGGGGTCTTCTTTAAGTCCTTACCTCTTTATGGATAAAGTGACCAGGCTAACAAACTGAGGGAAGCCAGAAGGAGTGTTGGGGCACCAGTTGGGCAACCCTGCTTAATTGGCACCACAAAAATAAAGAAAGAAGTAGTGCTCATGGTATAAAATAGGGTCAACTCTAATAAGCCTTGTGAAAATAATGTTCTGTCAGGGGAAAATCTGTCCTCAGTAGGGGCACAGTCTAAACTGAAAGGCCCCCTTCTGGGGACTGCCCATTCCATTGGTATCTAAGGCAGAAGGAGTAGTGCCAGGTCTGAGTGCTGTGGGTGAGGCTAGATGTCCACCTTGGGCATCTTCTCAGAACTACGGAGGAAAAACAAAAGTACAGTTAGCACCAGTGCAGTCTCTCATCCCAGAGTGGTATCACTTACTTCATCAGGGTCTGGAAGGTGGTGCCCAGGCAGGCATGTGTGATCAAGTGTGGGCTTGTGAGATAAAGGACCAATCCCCTCTGCTGTAGGCTTTCTGTTGATGACATTGTGTTGTGTAGCACTAGAAAAGAGGAAGTGGAGAGAGCAAGTTGGAAGAATGGAGAAGAGCTTTAGAAGATGGAGGGTGGAAGATAAATTGGAAGAATTAGGCAGAATATCTGAGGTTTAATGATGATCTGGATTCTGAGATTAGCTTGTAGGGGGACCTCTTGAAAAGAGTAGATAAGTTTAAATATCTAGGATCAGGGGTAGCCCAACATTTAAAACAAGATGCAGAGATAATCCATAGAGTGCATCATAGATGGTAGAATTGGAAGACGGTATCAAGAGTATTGTGTGATTGAAGAATTAAAGTGAAGATTACAGGTCAGGTTTTAAACACTAGCAATGATGTGTGGAGCTGAGACAAGGGCAGTAGAGGGAGTTAAATGTGATAGAAATGAGAATGTCGAGATGGATGTGTGGAGTGATTAAAACGTACAGAATAAGAAATGAGACTATCAGAGGTACAACAAAAGTAGGAGAGACATCTAAGAAAGTACAGGAAAGGAGGTTGAAATGGTGAGGAGAGACTAGGCATATGTGGCCAAAAGAGTGATGGGAATAGAAGTCCTGGGGAAGAAAAGGAGGCCAAAGCGGAGGTGGATGGATAAAATAAAAGAAGATCTGAAGGAAAAGGGCTTGACCGGCGAGGAGGCGCAGGACCGAGCTGCATGGAGACGGCTGATCAAGCACATCAACCCCACAAAGAAGTGCCAAAAGATGAAAAAAGAAGAAGACGTTTGGAGACGGCTTGCTCTAGCCACGTGCCTAATCCATCATGATGACTCTACGTTTGTTCTCGCCTATCAAAAAACTTCTGAGAGAATTTATATTTCTGAAAAAAAAAGATGTGTTTGGTTCCCAGAACAATAAACTGATATGCCAGACATGTGGAGGTAGATGTTCTGTTTCGCGTGGAGGATGCGGAGATGTTACTCAGTACATCAATACCACAAAACATCAAGGCGCTGACGAGAGTAAGTGTGCCTGGTGGGTAAGGACATGAAGCACACTGAATGTATGCAAGGGTAGCGATCTGAGGGGCTGTACAGGGATTTTAAATTGAGTGGCGTTATCATCTGCGCATCTGTGTGAGCGAGCATTCTAAAATATCGATGCGCTTCAGCAAATGCATAAGGAATTGTTTGTAGTACCTTATTATAGGAGCGTATTTGAACACTTGGGAGGGTTTGGTTTTATTCTTTAAAGATGTCTTGTGTATGAGCAGCATAAACGTGTTTGCATACAGCATTGTAAAACTGAGATACCCCATTTCCTCTGCTTTTCCGGAGGGGCTGTCCCGTATTCCTTCAGGGAAAATATATTCACCCGACTTCTATCACAATCATGATGGCAGCTGTAAATTTGGAATGCTATACAATAAAAAACTAAAAAGCTGAAAAATCGAGCACAATGTTTAAATCAACTCCTTGCTGTTCAGTTGAAAGTCCACTTCATTCTGTAATGTTCCCCTATTTGTGCTGAGAGCCCACGACTGAATGGATTTAAGTGGATCTTGGTAGCAGAAGGAGATATGAACGTAATAACAAAGAAACGGCAACTGTCTGCCCGCCTGCAAAGAGTCGGCCGTGGAAAGACTCAATGAGAGTGTTACGACGCAACAGAAAGGAAATGGAAATGTGCCTTTCTTTCTTTCTTTCTTTCTTTTTATCTTTCTTTTCTTTATTTCTTTCTTTCCCGTAGATGTGAAATGCGACGTTCTCCAGCTGTATTGTTGGAGTGTTTTGCTGAGTGTTTCGAACCACTTGTAAAGCAAAACAATTCAGTGAGCCGGGTTTCAGGTTTCTTGCGTCCTTTCTTTCGTTCTTTTTTTTCTAACTGAATGTTTACTTCATTTTCAGCAGGCAGATTTTCTCTTTAAAGAAATAAAAGCTAATGGGCAACACAGATCTCCTTAAGACTCTCATCACAAAGCTTTAGCCCCGAGGTTTTAGTGCCACAACACACACACATTATACGTTTCTCAATTGTAGGGGTTTCTGAAGTGTGAGATGAGCTCGTACATTTAGAATATGAATATTTAATAGAATACGGCCGGCACGGTGGTGCAGTGGTAGCGGTGCTGCCTCGTAGTAAAGAGACCTGGGTTCGTTTCCTGGGTCCTCCCTGCGTGGAGTTTGCATGTTCTCCCCGTGTCTGCGTGGGTTTCCTCCCACAGTCCAAAGACATGCAGGTTAGGTGCATTGGCAATAATAAATTGTCCCTAGTGGGTGTGTGTGTGTGCGTGTGTGTACCCTCTGAGGAGGACCCACACATGAGATATGGGCCGCTCAAATGAATAATTACTTTACAACCATCTCTTATGGTTAAAGTTTTATTAGCTGAATTTCTAAAACAATGGCCCTACGTTTTTCTTTTATTACACACTGTCCTTGACTTGTCATTACCTCATGCTAGTGTCCAAACAAGCAGGGAAACAAGCTTGTACAGTTGGTTAACACAACATGTTTTGCTTTAACGTGATTGAGAATGCATTGATCCATAAGTTTAAGTTCTCTATACAAGCAGCTTATGCAATACTAACACATTCTAATCATCGATACCAAAGGTTAATCAATTAGGCTTATTCCACACCGGTCACATCTTCCTGCCACCTGTGTCTGTATCCGCAGGTCATTCGAGCCCACAATCATTCCTGCTTCTCAGTTCAGCTGGAGCAATCCGCCTTTGGAGTGCCATTCCCATTGTTCCCACCTGTTTTGCCTCCTCTCCATCGCATAGACTCCCTGCCGATTCTGTTCTCCTTTCTCATTCTTCTCCTTGATTTTCTTCCTCTCCCTTTCCTCTTTTAACACACTTTGTGAGTGCAGGTGTTCGAAACAAACCACGGGAGCCCTAAGGAAGGGTGGCTGAGATAATCAGTCCTCTGCACGTCAATGACAAAACAGTCTTGTCAATCAATAAGCACACCATGGCCGCTCATCTGTCCTGCGCGCACCCACACTCATGATGTCTGAGCTACACCCATAAACCCCTGCCATGCTTCATCAAACTTGGATCCACTGTACTAACTAGACATATATAAACAAAAGACCTGTGTGTGTGTGTGTGTGTGTGTGTGTGTGTGTGTGTGTGTGTGTGTGGAGCAGTCAGGCTCAACCACAGCAACTAGATGGTGCATGCATGCACTTTTAAATTTTTTCGACGCTTGGATGCACCTCACTTCTTACTATGAAAGACCTGTGTGCAGTAAAGACCGCCGCGCAACAACAACATCGTGCTAATGGCACAGATGAAGAGACACAACTTCGAAACGAAGCAAATGCTGGTGTGCAATAAAAACATTGTGCTAATGGCACAGATGAAGAGACACAACGTCAAAAATAAGCAAATGACACAGCTCAACAACAACATTGTGCTAATGACACAGATGAAGAGACACAACATCGAAAAGAAGCAAACACTGATGTGCAATAACAACATTGTGCTAATGGCACAGATGGAGAGACACAACATCGAAAATAAGCAAACGCTGGCACGCAACAACAACATCGTGCCAATGGCACAGATGAAGAGACACAACATCGAAACAAAGCAAATGGCACAGCTCAACAACAACATTGTGCTAATGACACAGATGAAGAGACACAACATCGAAACAAAGCAAACGTCGATGCGCAATAACAACATCGTGCTAATGGCACAGATGAAGGGACACGACGTCAAAAATAAGCAAACGCTGGCACGCAACAACAACATCATGCTAATGGCACAGATGGAGAGACACAACATCGAAAATAAGCAAACGACACAGCTCAACAACAACATCGTGCTAATGACATAGATGAAGAGATACAACATCGAAACGAAGCAAACGCCGATGTGCAATAACAACATCGTGCTAATGGTACAGATGAAGAGACACGACGTCAAAAATAAGCAAACGCTGGCACGCAACAACAACATTGTGCTAATGGCACAGATGAAGAGACACAATGTCGAAACGAAGCAATCACTGGGATGTAACAACGACATTGTGCTAATGACACAGATGAAGAGACACAACATTGAAAATAAGCAAACGCTGGTGCGCAACAGCAACATCATGCAAGTATAATCTTCCCTCTACAAATAAGTGGTGCTATAGTAACAACCTACAGTATTAGCATTCTTAATGGCTTCTGCCCGACATCATGACCTCCCAGGTCCTTCTCATTATATCTTCAAGTCCCAAGATTTCCATTGTGTATTAAAATCTAATATTTTTATTTCCTCACATGAAGTAGACCTGGGTTTGCATCCTGCGTACTCCCAGTGTTGAGTTCACGTCTTTTTTATGTGTATACGCGTGTTTCCATCATGAGCTCTGGTTTGCTCCCACAGTCCAAATACATGCAGGTTAGGCGCATTGGCGATGCTAAATTGGCCCTCGATCTATGCGCGTGTATATGTGTGTTCACCCTGCGGAGGGCTGCTGCCTTGTCCAGATATTGCTACTGCCTTGTGCCTGTTGTTTGATGACATACAGTAGGCTGCAGCTGCCACCTGACCCTGCTCCTGATATGCGAGTTTGGATAACCGACAAATCTCAAGCTGAATTTGCTTCCCACTCTACTCAAAAGAACACTCTACTCCCGTGCTATTGATGAATTCTACTAATTTTTAGGTTGCCCATCCTATTGTAAAAGTGACCACAAATCTGTGTCTCTAATCTAAAGTAACAAATTCCACCATGTCACTGGCCACAAAAACATTTCTGCATGTCACTAGATGCTATTTCTTGGTTAACTGGTGCATTGAAAAAGTCGTCACCTTACAGAATGTTCGATTACAATGCATGTTACCCCTCTGGACGCACACTTCCCAACATGACGTTGTTTTGATTAAGTCATGTTACCTGAGCACCCAGATGCCATCTGCTGGAGAAAGCAGAACAAGTACATCAATATAACTGAAAAAATCATCTGCGGAAAAACAACCCACACAAAAAAATGCACAGGTTATCAAGTAACTGGAGCTGTTTGTAATAAGAGTCACCCGACCGGGCCAGAATAGCATTTCATTACTACTAGAAAAAAAGACAGCCAGATAATGAAAGGCACTATCTATCTATCTATCTATCTATTATATAGTGCCTTTCATATCTATCTATCTATCTATCTATTATATAGTGCCTTTCACATCTATCTATCTATTTTATAGTGCCTTTCATATCTATCTATCTATCTATCTATTTTATAGTGCCTTTCATATCTATCTATCTATCTATCTATCTATTTATCTATCTATCTATTATATAGTGCCTTTCATATCTATCTATCTATCACTTCACCACTGCTGTGTTCTTTTCCTCTCATTGCTTTTCTGATTCCCTCAAATCCATACAATGTGTTGAGATGGGAGGAGATTTTTCTTTTAGTTAACCTGGAGAATTTTAATTTTTTCTTCTTTAAATAACTTTGGCAGCCACCTATAAAAATATTTTCTTTAAATGAATGGAGCTGGAAATGTAAATATCGATGAAAACAATAATGCTGCTGTTATTATTATGATATAGCGCACTGGTAATTCTACCCCTTTTCTGGCCAATTAGAGTGCAGGGAATTTCTATTATGTAATATAAAATTCTGACAGTTCTTCCATATCATCTACATTTGTGTCACTTTTATAGTGATGCTGTTTCTATTCAGGAATAATTACACTATCTATTTAAACAGGTTCTTCTCAAGGGGAGATTTGTGTTTGTTTTGTTCTGTATTAATGATAGCTTGGTTTTCTGTGTGAAAATCAAGAGCTAATTGAACATTTCATATGCAGAAATCTACCGTAGCATCAGTTATTTGCTAGGAGAAAGGTAAAAAAGTATGGAATACGATCTGATTTAAGGGTTGTCGTAGGGAGCAGTTGGGAACACAGAACAGCTGCTCAGATCCCCGGAGGGTTGGCCAGCATACATGTGCTAAATATAAACACAGAGTGCCGGCCTACGCCAGCGACTAAATGTGTCTCATCAGATTTTAATTTGCAGTGGGTTTCAGTTATCGGATTTGTTTGTATCACTGCCATGAAATTAGCACAAAGAAACTCTGCATGTCAGTTGGCAAAATGAATGTTTATTTGGATTCCATTTTTCTTTTTTGTGACACATTTCTGAGAGAAATTCTCTTTAAAATAAGTGATCTTGTGTACAAATGGCTTTGAACTGCCGTCAGGTAGAAACTGCGTCCTTAAGCTCTCTTCACTTATTACATTGCATTATTTTTGGTTTGAATTTTTATATTACAGTTTACTTGTATCTATTTTACTGTTTGCATAACAAAAGTGCACCTGTTCTCAAATCGTATTTGGTGCATTGAAACTTCTGTGCTGTTTAGTCAGAACGGAACCAACCTATGAAGATTTGTTATCTTTATGGGTATAAAATGAGCAAAGGAGGAGGACTCAGCTGCACAATACTGCAGGCGTGTCCCGCATTTGAGTTTTCTTTTCACAGCATTACACGTAGGAAAGAGCTTCATTTAATCACAATTGATTTTGATTTTCAAAGAACTTTTGAAATCAGAACATTAGAATATTTGAAACATCTAAATGAGAGCAGGCCATTCAGCCCAGCACAGCTCGTCAGGCCTTCCCTCTTAATTCCACCAAAATAACATCAGGTCAAGACTTGAAAGTCTCCTAATGTCCTGCCATGGACCACCCTGCTCGGTCACCTATTAAGTGTCTGTGGTTCTCTGTGGCAGACTTGTGATCAAACTAAAAGAAGCAGAAATTCAAGGTACAGTGAGGACAAGGGAGCAAAATTCATTTGCAGGCCTGAAAACGAGGGGCTATGGTGAGAGGAGCCTGTTTAAAGTAAGGAGACATTCAAAATGATAGATAGATATGAAAGGCACTATATAATAGATAGATAGATAGATATGAAAGGCACTATATAATAGATAGATAGATAGATATGAAAGGCACTATATAATAGATAGATAGATAGATATGAAAGGCACTATATAATAGATAGATAGATAGATAGATAGATAGATAGATAGATAGATAGATAGATAGATAGATATGAAAGGCACTATATGATAGATAGATAGATAGATAGATAGATAGATAGATAGATAGATAGATAGATATGAAAGGCACTATATGATAGATAGATAGATAGATAGATAGATAGATAGATAGATAGATAGATAGATAGATAGATAGATAGATAGATAGATAGATAGATAGATAGATATGAAAGGCACTATATGATAGAGATAGATAGATAGATATGAAAGGCACTATATGATAGAGATAGATAGATAGATATGAAAGGCACTATATGATAGAGATAGAGATAGATAGATAGATATGAAAGGCACTATATGATAGAGATAGAGATAGATAGATAGATATGAAAGGCACTATATGATAGAGATAGATAGATAGATATGAAAGGCACTATATGATAGAGATAGAGATAGATAGATAGATATGAAAGGCACTATATAATAGATAGATAGATAGATAGATAGATAGATAGATAGATAGATAGATAGATAGATAGATAGATAGATAGATAGATAGATAGATAGATATTTGGTGAGTCATCGGTAAACTGGATTTAAGCCTTCAACCATGAAATGCTATATTTTCTTTCTTTCTTTATTTTGTCACGTTTCACAGTACTTTTATTTATTTTAATATTCATTCATTTATTTATTTATGTCTAAAAATTCCTCCATACAGTGCCCAACTGTGATTCTTTATGTAATTTTAAACAAGTCACTTAACCTGTTTGGGCTCCAAGTACAAAAATGCACATAAAAAATTGTTCTGCATCATTCTGTAAGTCACCCTGGATGATGATATCATCCAGCTTTGAATAATAAAATAAAAAAAATCGTAATTCTTGGCTAAATGATTAACATTCACAAATCATCACAGATAATGACTGAGATATGGCAAAAAGTCTAATCAACAGCATCCATGGAGAAAATAAACCTCTAGGGGTCCACTGTTGAAAATAACAAAGTCATCACTGTGGTGACGTAGGTGAACTGGCCAACCCCTCCACCCACGGTATTGTAGAGTATCACACTAGTATGCCAGGCCGTGTTAAAGAGGATTTGTTCACTGCCGAGGTTCCCAGTGTCTCTGGTGTTATTTCCTGTGGACTGGAGTACCAGCTGAGTAAAGCAGCAGTGACACCAGCAGTGACACCGCGTTCCACAGCAGGATACCAACAAGAAAAAGAGAACAGACGGAGACCAGTAAGAGTGCATGATGATAGCACATACAGTATATTAATGTATGCAAATTACTAAAAACAGTTGAAATAGTAACAACTAATCAACAACTCTAATGAGGGAAAGTTCAGCCAGAGTCTGATGGGGCAATGGGATCTGCACTGGCAATCGGAAGGTTGCCGGTTCGAATCCCATAAATGCCAAAAGAGACTCTGGTCTGTTGAGCCCTTGAGCAAGGCCCTTAACCTGCAATTGCTGAGCGCTTTGAGTAGTGAGAAAAGTGCTATATAAATGCAAAGAATTATTATTATTATCCCTTACCAACCATGGGATCAATTCAACATTTAGGAGCTTTCTGGAGCAAAAAAGTTTGCCATCCCACAGATGTTTATAAGACTAGAACATTCAAATTTTAATGTACACTTTGGGATGTATGCTGTGGACGATCAGCCCTGGCACAGACAGGCAGACACCAATGTTCTCACCCACAACATGTTTTATTTACACTATTTACAGTGAGAAAAGTCCCGCACACAATCCAGTGCCCCTGCACCAATCACCCTCAGTCCGGGCCTCTTCAATAACCAGCCTTCCTTCACCATCTGCACTTCTCTCCTCTGAGCTTCATCCTCTTCCACCCGACTCCAGCTGATGTGCTCCAGGTGCCTCTTGATGAGCTTCCTGCGGCTCTTCCGCCACACCAGGAAGTGGTGCACCCAGAAGCACTCCAGGTGTCCCTGGTAATACTTCTGCCAGAACCTCCGGGTGTGGCAGTAGTGCTGACGTCCAGGGCTTCACAATCTTCTGGGCGCCCCCTAGCAGTGACCATGGGCCCCTATAGGGTTGAGCTTCCATGCTCAGTTCCCGTGGCCCCCACACAAACCAGGGCTGCTGCCCTCTTATGGTCCGTGGGAAGCCTAGTCCCTCTCCCGATCCTTCTAGGCATCCCGGCTGGGCATAGCTCCCAGCTGCCCGCCACAGTGCATTGATACATTCTGTTAAGTAATTAGGGATTGGATATTTTAAACCTTTAAAGGTCAGATTTTGAAATCAGCGCAAAAACGTAAGCCAATATACATATTTCACTTGATATGAAGGTGGAGATGATAGATAGATAGATAGATAGATGTGAAAGGCACTATATAATAGATAGATAGATAGATGTGAAAGGCACTATATAATAGATAGATAGATAGATGTGAAAGGCACTATATAATAGATAGATAGATAGAGATAGATAGATAGATAGATAGATGTGAAAGGCACTATATAATAGATAGATAGATAGATGTGAAAGGCACTATATAATAGATAGATAGATAGATAGATGTGAAAGGCACTATATAATAGATAGATAGATAGAGATAGATAGATAGATAGATAGATAGATGTGAAAGGCACTATATAATAGATAGATAGATAGATGTGAAAGGCACTATATAATAGATAGATAGATAGATGTGAAAGGCACTATATAATAGATAGATAGATAGATAGATAGATAGATAGATAGATAGATAGATAGATAGATAGATAGATAGATAGATAGATAGATAGATAGATAGATGTGAAAGGCACTATATAATAGATAGGAGTTACAAAAAAGGACAGAAGAAGAAACTAAACAATCAGAGGTGCAAGAAAACTCAGAGAGAAACCTAAGAAAGTACAGGATTGAGGTGGTATGGACACATGATGTTGAGAGACAAGGAATATGTGGGCAAAAGACTGATGGGAATGGAAGTCCAGGGGAAGAGAAGGTCAAAGCAGAGGTGGATGGATATATTAAAAGAAGTTGTGACAGAAAAGGACTTGGCTGATGAGGATTTGCAGGACCAAGCTGTTTGGAGAAGGTTGATGAAGCACATCGACCCAACATAGAAATAGGAATAGAAGAAGAAGAACTTCTGAGATGGCTTGCTCTAGCCACATGCCTAATCTGTCAAGATGACTATGTGTTTGTTCTTGCCTAACAAACAACTTAACAGAGAATTTAAAGTTCTGAAAAAGATGTGCTTGGTTCTGAGAACAATATTGTAAACGGATATGCCAGACATGTGGCGGTAGATGTTCTGATTCCTGTGGAGGATGCAGAGATATTATCCAGCACAATATGACCAAAGTATATGTGCCTGGTAGGCCATGAGTTGAAGCAGAAGCAATTTAGGTAAGCGTAGGACTACTCACATATCATTCTGCGATCTGAGGTGGTGTATAGGGCTCTCTAATTCAGTGGAGTTCTCGCACATGGAAGTGTGGCTGTAGATTGTATTGTAACATAGAGATGCACCCCCAACAAGTGCATGCGGAGTTGTTTAAAGTGCACAAGTAATAAAGTGCCTTATAAGAGGGGTGTCTTTGAAGGCTGGAAAGGTTTGGTTTTATTTTCATCGGGTTGTCGTGTGTATGAGCAACATAAATGTGTTTGTATAAAACCGAGATACCCTCAAATCTCTGCTCCCCCTTCTTTTCCGGACTCGCCATCCTGTATTCTTTCTGGAAGAATCTGTTCACCGTACTCCCTCCAAAATCAGGATGAGAAGGGGAGACAAATTTAAACCTGCTATACAATAAAACTGAAAATGCTTCAAAATGGAGCAGAAGGTATACATTTCAGTAACTCCTGTTGAATTTAGTTGCTGTTTGGCTGAAAATCAGCTTCATTTGTTGTTGTTCCCTGAGAGCACATAAAGTAGCGGAGGATCTGAAGGTAAAGGGGTTTGACTGGGGAGGACTTGCAGGAGTGATCTCTATAGAGAGGGTTCATCAAGCTTATTGACTCCACATAGAAGTGGGAAAGAAGAAGAAGACTAAGTACAGAATTAATAGATTTGTGAAAATAAGGTAGGAACAGGTTAACATACATGGAAATCAACAATATCAGTTCATTGACTAATGGTTGAACTATCATCAAGTGTTCACAACTTTCCTACCTCCCTGTGGATCAACCCAATTCCCAATGCACTGACCTACCTACAGTGGAAGCAGCAGAGGTTCCTGTTCCTTCAATTGCACCCGTCTTGCTATGCTACCCTATATGGCCAAAAGTATTGGGACGTCTGCCTTTACACACACATGACCTTTAATGACATCCCATTCTTAATACGTAAGCTTTAATATGGAGTTGGCCCACCCTTGGCATGGCTCTAACAGCTTCAACTCTTCTGGGAAGGCTTTCCACAAGGTGTAGGAGTGTGTTGATGGGAACTTGTGACCAGGAGAGCAATTCTGAGGTCGGGCACTGATGTTGGACGAGAGGGCCTGGCACACTCGCAGTCTCTGGAGTCTCTAATTCATCCCAAAGCTGTTCTATCAGGTTGAGGTCAGGGCTCTATCTATCTATCTATCTATCTATCTATCTATCATCTTTTCACCAGTCAAGTTCCTCCACACCATTTCTTTATAGACCTTGCTTTGTGCACTGTTGCATGTGCACAGTCATGTTGTCATCCCCAAGCTGTTCCCACAAAGTTGGGAGCATGAAATTGTCCAAAATGGCTTTGTATGCTGAAGCATTAAGAGTTCCTTTCGCTGGAACTAAGGGGCGAAGCCCAACCCCTGAAAAACAACCCCACACCATAATCCCCCCTCCACCAAACTTTACACTTGGCACAGCGCAGTCAGGCGAGTCCCGTTCTCCTGGCCAGACTCGTCCATAGGATTTAGTGATTTATCACTCCAGAGGACACGTCTGCCACTGCTCTTGAGTCCAGAGGTGGTGGGCTTTACACCACCTCATCTGACACTTTGCATTGAATCTGGTGATGTCAGGCTTGGTTTCAGCTGCTCGGCCATGGAGACCCCATTCCATGAAGCTCTCTACGCTGCACTGTTCTTGAGCATTTGGAGGTCTGTAGCTATTGACTCTGCAGAAAGTTGGCGACATCTGCTCACCTCAGCATGCGCTGTCACCGCTCTATGATTTGACGTGGCCTACCACTTCGTGGCTGAGTTGCTGTTGTTCCCAATTGCTTCCACTTTGTTATAATACCACTAATAGTTGACCATGGAATATTTAGGACCGAGGAAATTTCACAAATGGACTTACTGCACAGGTGGCATCCTACCAGGCTTGAATTCATTGAGGCCCTGAGAGTGAGCCATTCTTTCACCAATGTTTGTAGAAGCCGTCTGCATGCCGAGGTGCTCGATGTTATACACCTGTGGCCATGGAAGCGATTGAAACACCTGAATTCAAGGATTTGGAGTCGGGGTCCCAAATACTTTTGGCAATATAATGTATGTGTCAAAATCGGGTTGCCGCAGTTCTGTTAAAGACAGGCAAGCAGAAGTTGCAGAATTACTGCTTCAAAAGTGTTAAAATGTGTGGGAAAAAAATATATATATCATCCAGCCTCTGCTCCACTATCTTCTACCTTGTACTTAAAAAGGAATTGTGAGCTTCTTATTTTCATTCCCTTTGAAATTGACTCTTCATCTCAAGTGTTCTGTAGATTTGAACTGTGTGCAATTGTTGTGTCTCTTGATGTTGAAGTGAAAATGAATAAAGTGTACTTGCCAAGGATTTCACCTGCCTCTGTTGGTAAAAAGAAAATCCCCAAAGGAATGTGAAGTTTCTCTGTACCATAAACAGCCCCCCACCCCCCACCCCCCCACAACCCTGGTTATCTTCTAACATTTTTGTTTTCTTCTCACATGGCCATCTTTACTATCCATTCTGACTTATCACTCTTCTCTACTCCAGTCTGTCTCCTTTAAATAGTTCTTACACACTCCACTCCTCACATTTGACTGATGAAGCATCAACAACCAAAACGTTTTTCTTTTGCTTTATTTTTTTTCCGTATCTCTTGTTAGGATCTGCGTTTTTTTACTTGATTTTTTCGTGAGTTCCCCTGAATGTACAGCACCTCCAGAAAGTCGTCAGGCCCCTTCACGTTCTTTCACATTTTGTTATGTTTCAGCTTTGTGCCAGAATTATTTAAATCAGCCCAACCTTCTTTGCACCACGGACCGGTTTCACGTAAGACAATTTTTCCACGGACCACATTATAAAGTGCATAATTATTTCAACTCACCATAACGGAGGATCAGTCAGAGCCCTGAGCTTGTTTCCCTGCAATAAGACAGTCCCAAATTCTTCTTCGTAATTTCGTTTTGTTTGCTGTCACTGCAGAAAGCCCTGTCTCACAACAGACAGAATGTTTGGAAACAGAAGCAGGGTGCTCAGTGCTTTTGTGGTGATCTCCACAGACATTTGTTTTAACTCATTATTCAAAGACTTAGCCTGTGGGCTAACCCTACATAATTCCAGGCACCTCACACCCAGATAAATAGACTTGAGCTCTGAGAATTTTGAGTCTCACTTCAGCAGCATTGGTGGGGGAATGAGATGGCAGGCTGTTTTCTGCTTGTGCTGATCTCCGCATTTACAAAACAAAAGACGCTGATGGGGAGGTGTGAAGGAGTTTAAGGTGGCCTGGGGATATGACTTTTTTCGTAGGCTTTGGGGATTCTAGCGTTAACCCCTTAACCACCCTCTGCCGGATATATCCGGCATCGTTGTTTTATTGCTAACGCCATACTGCCGGAATTATCCGGCACATTTGCCTATGGTTATATGAATGCCTGGCTCGTAGTATAACTGACGGTTTGGCGTGGGTATTATTACTACATTGTATTTCGACAACTCTGTGGTTGTTTTGGCCGGTCATGTGACGTGATTCGCATGTAACAGCTGTGAATATGGCGAAACGTAAACTGACTTCAAGTGAGGCTTTGCAGGCGATTTTGGACAATTCTGATCATGATTGTAGCAGTTCTGAAGAAGATTTTAGCGACAATGATGAGCAGCAACGTGCGCTGCATGATACTGTGAATGAAGACGCATCGGATGACGGCGCTGAGTGGGTGTATCCCCAGCATCTCAACTGGACTGCTGCCTGTGGTGAACTACCTTTTCTGCATCCGTTTGAGGCAACGTGTGGCTTTATTGTTGATGTAAACAATTACACTGCTGAGCAGTTTTATGAGCTGTTTGTGTCACCTGATTTGATCAGACATTTTGTTCATCAGACAAATCTGTATGCAGCACAGTTTATTGAGAAAAATCCCAATTTACCTCCACATTCCCGTGTTCGTGCTTGGGTAGACACTGATGAAAACGAAATGAAAAAATTCATTGGGATTTTGATGTTGATGGGAATAATCAGCAAACCAGATATTGAGATGTACTGGTCTACAGATCCTATGTATGCAACACATATTTTTGCAGCTATCATGAAACGTAACCGATTCTCTTTGCTGCTGAAATTCTTTCATTTGAATGACAACAGAAATGAGCCAGATAAGAAAGATCTAAACCGCGACCGCTTGTTCAAGCTACGTCCTTTGATTGATCATTTATTTGAAACATTTCAGTTGCCCTACATGCCAGGACCGTCAGTTGCAGTTGATGAAAGTTTATTGTTGTGGAAGGGCCGCTTACAGTTTCGACAGTATCTACCATTGAAAAGGGCACGGTTTGGTATCAAGATGTTTTGCTTAGCTGAGAATTCAGGTTACATTTATAGATTTCGTGTATACACTGGCAAAGAGGATCCTATGAGTAGTATTTCAGCAGTGTTGCCAGATGAATGTAAGGACTTTGGACTTTCAGAGAAAATTGTTGTGTACCTTGCCCTACCACTATTGGACAATGGGTACACCATTTGGATGGATAACTGGTACTCCAGTTGTATGTGTTTGCCCATTTCTAGAACTTGCACAACATTTAGTGGTCAATACTGCTTGAATAAATGTAAAAAAGTAAAAAAACGAAAATTGTTCAGATTTCGCCTGGTGTGGGGAATATTTAGGGAGTTGGCGGATAAAGGGTTAATTTTTCGGACATCAAAACTGTGACAGAGACAAGTGTGGGAAAGAGGCACAGACGGTAGTGATGGGGAAATGGTTCAATGACGAATGGTCACAGTTACTGAAAGTTACCAACAGTTTATTGTACACCACAAGCAAATTAATCTGCACGCACATACAGACATTACTTAAGACCGTCGGCCTCCTATGTCCTTAACTGCAGTGGCTGTCACAATACATAGACAACGGAACAGAGTCATCGTTCTACATCCTCCGTCATTAGCTTTGTTCCTCATTTAAAAAATACATGAATGGGTTTGCCTTAATATTTTCTTTAAACAGATTCAAGAATTAAACATTACATCAACAGTTCAACACAAGCTGTCAGACTGAGAAGTATAACTGCTCGTGTGCGTACGTCTTTGCCTGAATGTGCAGCCGCTATAAAAACATCACATTCTTGTTCAAACACACGCCAATTCTCAGCAACATTGCCATCAAATGCAAGCAGTTCAGGTCTACAAATTTCTTCTGCCTTGCTGTCAATGTATATTCATTTACCTTGTGCAATTCAGTCACACTGCACCTGACCTCCTTGGACCCTCTCATAAGTGGTGAGCCCATGGGAAGGGGGACCCACGTTGTCTCTTTGGGCTGTGCCCGGCCGAGCCCCATGGGTTCAGGCCCGGCCACCAGGTGCTCGCCATCGAGCCCCACCTCCAGGCATGGCTCCAGAGGGGGGCCCCGGTGACTCGCGTCCGGGCAAGGGAAAACGCCGTCCAAAGTTTTCATTCATCATAGGAGGTTTGAACCACTCTTTGTCTCATCCCTCACCTAGGACCAGTTTGCCTTGGGTGACCCTACCAGGGGCATAAAACCCCGGACAACAGAGCTCCTAGGATCATTGGGACACGCAAACCCCTCCACCACAATAAGGTGGCGGTTAAAGGAGGGGCAAGCGACGCGACCTCGGATAAGTGGAAGAGGATGGATGGATGGATGGATGGATGAATTCAGTCACTTGTTGAGCTTTGATGAGACTTAGTTACTGAAGACTTCTGACAACATGTTGAATGACAAGTGGTCACAGTTATGGAAAGTCACCAGCAGTTTAATGTACACTACAAACAAATCAATCTGCACACACGTCCAGACGTTACTTAACACCGCCGCCCCTACTACTTCCTTAACTACAGTGGCTGCTGGGGTACAACAGTCATCGTTCTACATCCTCTGTCTTTAGATTTGTTCCTTATTTCAAAAATACGTGAATGGGTTTGCCTTAATATTTTCTTTTAAACAGATTCAAAAATTAAACATTACATCAACAGTTCAACACAAGCTGTCAGACTGAGAAGTATAACTGCTCGTGTGCGTGCGTCATTGTCTGAATGAGCAGCCGCTATAAAAACATCACATTCTTGTTCAAACACACGCCAGTTCTCAGCAAAATTGCCATCAAACACAAGCGGTTCAGGTCTGTAAATTTCTTCTGCCGTGCTGTCAATGTACGTATATTCAATTACGTTGTGCAATTCAGTCGCTTGTTGAGCTTTGATGAGACTTAGTTACTGATGACTTCTGACACCATGTTGAATGACGAGTGGTCACAGTTATGGAAAGTTACCAACACATTAATGTACACTACAAACAAATCAATCTGCACGCACATCCAGACGTTACTTACGCCCGCCACCCCTCCTACTTCCTTAACTACAGTGGCTGCCGACGTACTTAATAAACAGAATGTAGTCACTGTTTTACATCCTCCCTGTTTAGCTTTGTTCCTTATTTCAAAAATACCGTATATACTCGTGGATAAGTTCTCCCGCAGATAAGTCGGGAGTTGATTTTAACGTATAATTTATGGTATTTTATAATGTCGGTCATATAAGTCAAATGCGGAAAACTCACACTATTGGTCCAAGAGATTATGATATGCTAACATCCACCTGAGAGAGTAACCATGGAGCACACGGTCTTCTTTTTCTATGTGGGTGCGACAATGCGCTATATCAGCATGTGCTCCTCACCTCTCTCTCTAATGTGCCTATGTGACCACACGGTGATACCCGAACTATTCCAAAGCAATGTTTGCACTGATTTGTGTTTTTTGTATCTCACACCCTCATACACCTTTATCATAAGAGCATCCCTTATCTACGATGGAGAGTTCGATCACAAGAAAATATGAAGCTGGTTTTAAATTAAACGTGGTTGAAATGGCGACAGAAATTGGTAACTGCGCTGCTGCAACAAAATTTGATATGTCTGAGAAACTGGTGTGAGATTGGAGGAGGCAAGAAGATGTAAAAAAATAAAAATTTAGCGTCAAATTTTTGAATGGACGCATAAGTCAGGGTCTGATTTTATGATCGATTTGTTGGGTTTCAAGACCCGACTTATACGCAGAGGTGGGTAGTAACGAGTTACGTTTACTCCGTTACATTTACTTGAGTAACTTTTTTAAAAAACTGTACTTCTAAGAGTAGTTTTAGTGCACCATACTTTTTACTTTTACTTGAGTATATTTGTGAAGAGGGCGGCACGGTGGTGCAGTGGGTAGCGCTGCTGCCTCGCAGTTGGGAGACCTGGGGACCTGGGTTCGCTTCCCGGGTCCTCCCTGCGTGGAGTTTGCATGTTCTCCCAGTGTCTGCGTGGGTTTCCTCCGGGTGCTCCGGTTTCCTCCCACAGTCCAAAGACATGCAGGTTAGGTGGATTGGCGATTCTAAATTGGCCCTAGTGTGTGCTTGGTGTGTGGGTGTGTTTGTGTGTGTCCTGCGGTGGGTTGGCACCCTGCCCAGGATTGTTTCCTGCCTTGTGCCCTGTGTTGGCTGGGATTGGCTCCAGCAGACCCCCGTGACCCTGTGTTCGGATTCAGCGGGTTGGAAAATGGATGGATGGATATTTGTGAAGAAGAAATGCTACTCTTACTCCGCTACATTGGGCAACACTCGAATCGTTACTTTTTTTCCCATTTACACATTAGATATGCTATATTTTTGCCAGAGAGAAGCTGCCAGTGGATCTACTGCATGACTGTTTCACCAATCAGACATAGCAACAATAATCACATGACTCTGTTTCACCAATCAGACGTAGCCACGCAGTCACATGACCACACACAAACTTCCTGCGTCTGCAGCCTGTGAGAGACTTTTTAGTCATGTGGGGCTCCTGTTCACTCCTAAACGGTCACAGCTTCACTGCAAGAACCTTGAGAGCCAACTCCTGCTGAAGCTTAACCATCAGTTCACTGAGTGAACAACAAGCACGTTTTAACCAAACATGCACAGACACAGACAGTCATGGTTAAGTGAGACTTTCTGTACGTGCACAAGCTGCCTTGTTATTTTCTATCAGCTGTGCTATTTGGAGGGCAAGTGAATATACAGTATTATACTGTCAGTGTACAGTAGATCTTGTCACTATAAGTAGTTTGCACTGTTCAAACATACATGTTACCTACTGTAGGTATTGGCTTCAAAAGCTTTGTTGGGAAAAACTGAGATTTGGAACTTTGTGTTATTTGTGCATCTTTATTTTGTAAAGACGTTATTTATTTTTACTCATTTTTTATTTTAATTATTTGGAAATAGCAGAATTTGCACATTATATTTTTGTCTGTCTTATTATAACATTTCTAAAAAATAAATCATTTGTTATGATCAAACAGTTACTCAGTACTTGAGTAGTCTTTTCACCAAATACTTTTATATTCTTATTTGAGTCATTTTTTGGATGACTACTTTTTTACTTCTACTTGAGTAATATTATATTGAAGTAACGCTACTCTTACTTGAGTACAATTTTTGGCTACTCTACCCACCTCTGCTTATATGTGAATACAGTGCATCCAGAAAGTATTCACAGCACATCACTTTTTCCACATTTTGTTATGTTACAGCCTTATTCCAAAATGGATTAAATTATTTTTTCCTCAAAATTCTACACACAACACCCCATAATGACAACGTGAAAAAAGTTTACTTGAGGTTTTTGCAAATTTATTAAAAATACAAAAACTGAGAAATCCCATGTCCATAAGTATTCACAGCCTTTGCTCAATACTTGCACCTTTGGCAGCAATTCCAGCCTCAAGTCTTGTTGAATATGATGTCACAAGCTTGGCACACCTATCCTTGGCCAGTTTCGCCCATTCCTCTTTGCAGCACCTCTCAAGCTCCATCAGGTTGGATGGGAAGCGTTGGTGCACAGCCATTTTAAGATCTCTCCAGAGATGTTCAATCGGATTCAAGTCTGGGCCACTCAAGGACATTCACAGAGTTGTCCTGAAGCCACTCCTTTGATATCTTGGCTGTGTGCTTAGGGTCGTTGTCCTGCTGAAAGATGAACCGTCGCCCCAGTCTGAGGTCAAGAGCGCTCTGGAGCAGGTTTTCATCCAGGATGTCTCTGTACATTGCTGTAGTCATCTTTCCCTTTATCCCGACTAGTCTCCCAGTTCCTGCCACTGAAAAACCTCCCCACAGCATGATGCTGCCACCACCATGCTTTACTGTAGGGATGGTGCCTGGTTTCCTCCAAACGTGACGCCTGGCATTCACACCAAAGAGTTCAATCTTTGTCTCATCAGACCAGAGAATTTTCTTTCTCATGATCTGAGAGTCCTTCAGGTGCCTTTTGGCAAACTCCAGGTGGGCTGCCATTTGCCTTTTACTAAGGAGTGGCTTCTGTCTGGCCACTCTACCATACAGGCCTGATTGGTGGATTGCTGCAGAGATGGTTGTCCTTCTGGAAGGTTCTCCTCTCTCCACAGAGGACCTCTGGAGCTCTGACAGAGTGACCATCGGGTTCTTGGTCACCTCCCTGACTAAGGCCCTTCTCCCCCGATTGCTCAGTTTAGATGGCCGGCCAGCTCTAGGAAGAGTCCTGGTGGTTTCGAACTTCTTCCACTTACGGATGATGGAGGCCACTGTGCTCATTGGGACTTTCAAAGCAGCAGAAATTTTTGTGTAACCTTCCCCAGATTTGTGCCTCGAGACAATCCTGTCTCGGAGGTCTACAGACAATTCCTTTGACTTCATGCTTGGTTTGTGCTCTGACATGAACTGTCAACTGTGGGACCTTATATAGACAGGTGTGTGCCTTTCCAAATCATGTCCATTCAACTGAATTTACCACAGGTGGACTCCAATTAAGCTGCAGAAACATCTCAAGGATGATCAGGGGAAACAGGATGCACCTGAGCTCAATTTTGAGCTTCATGGCAAAGGCTGTGAATACTTATGTGCTTTCTCAATTTTTTTATTTTTAATAAATTTGCAAAAACCTCAAGTAAACTTTTTTCACGTTGTCATTATGGGGTGTGTGTGTAGAATTCTGAGTAAAAAAATGAATTTAATCCATTTTGGAATAAGGCTGTAACATAACAAAATGTGGACAAAGTGATGCGCTGTGAATACTTTGTGGATGCACTGTATATACGGTACATGAACAAGTTTGCCTTAATATTTTCTTTAAACACATTCAAGAATAAAACAAACCAACAGTTCAATATGTCAGACTGAGAAATATAACTGCTTGTGTGCGTGCGTCTTTGTCTGATTGTGCAGCCGCTATGAAAACATCATATTCTTGTTCAAACACACACTAATTCGTTACAACATTTCCAGAAGCAGTCCGGGTTTACAAAATCCTTCACCATGCCGTTAATGTATATTCAATTACCTTCGCTCTTCTCTGAGACTTCTGACACCATGCTGAATGACGAGTGGTGAAAGTTACATCTAGACTTTACTTAAGACCAACGCCCCTGCTACTTCCTTAACTACAGTGGCTGACGAGGTATATAAACAGCAGAGCATAGTCACCGTTCTTCTGGTCATTTTTCAAAATAAAACACCCTGCAGACTCTAATAGTCAATAAAATCTAAATAAAATAAAAGTTTTTTATTCTTTCTTTGTGGCCCTGTCCCAAATGATCCACTGCCCGGCACCGGACCATGGCCCAGTGCTTGTGAACCGCTGGATTAAATTAATTTATTCCCCTCATCAAGCAGCACTCAATACCCCAGAATGACAAAGGGAAAACAAAATTTGGGAATATTCAGAAATTTATTAGAAATAAAAAATTGAAATACTCCATTAACACAAGTATTCAGACCCCTGACTCAGTAAGCGCCTTGAGCATAAGAAAAATTATTATTACTATTACTTAGTTGAAGCGCCTTTGGCAGCAATCACAGCCTGGAGGTCTTCTTGAGTTTGACATAACACGCTCCACACACCTGGATTTGGGGATTTTATGCCATTCTTCTCTGCAAATCCTCCCTAAACTCAGTCAGGTTGGATGGAGACCATCGGTGGACATTTGTTTTATGATATCTTCGGAGGTGTTGGATTGGGTTCAACCTAAAGTTCCTAAAGTTTTCCCTAAGCCACTCCTGTGTTGTCTTTGCTTGTACTTAGGGTCACTGTCCTGTTGGAAGGTGAACCTTCAGCCCAGTCTGAGGTCCAGAGCGCTTTAGATCAGGTTTTCATTAAGGATATCTCTGCACTTTGCTCCATTCAGGTTTTTTCTCAGCCCTGACTTGTCTTCTAGTTTCTGTCTCTCAAAAACAACTCCACAGCATGATATTGCCACCACCACACTTCACTGTTTGAATAGTAGTGCACAACTGATGAGCAGTGTCTGGTTTCCTCCACATGTGGCATTTTGAATTGAGGCCAAACAGCTCAGTGTTTGTTTCGTCAGACCAGGGAATTTTGCTTCTCACAGTCTGAGAGTTCATTAAATGCCCTTTAGTAAACTCCAAGCAGGCTTATACATGTGCTATCTCCTCATTCTGCCATAAAGCCCAGATTAGTGGAGTGTTACAGAGTTGATGGTTGCCCTTCTGGAAATTTCTATTAATTTCACACAGTTTCTCAGGAGCTCAGCCAAAGTCACCATTGGTTTCTTGGTCACCAGTCTTACCAAAGCACTTTTCCCCTGATTGTTCTAGTCGTTAGAACTTAGTTCTTTTAAGTGTTCAGAAGTCATTAAGGGGGCTAACACAATATTAGGTTTCATAGCACCTTGATGTGTGGCATACAAGTCCAAGGAAGTTATGCTTAAGCTTGTTAATTCACTGGTGAGGCCACATCTGGAGTACTGTGAATAATTTTCATCTTCCACTACAAAAAGTCCAGAGAAGAGTGACAAGTCTAATTCCAGTATTAAATGTAAAGTGTTACACGTAGGAAGTAAAAATGTGAAGTTTGAACACAAAGTTGTAGGTCTGAAAATCGAAAGTACACCTTATGAGAAGGATTTAGGAGTCGTAGTGGACTCGTTACCATCAACTGTCAGACCGTGTTCAGAAGCCATTAAGAAGGCTAACAGAATGTCAGGTTATATAGCACCTTGATGTGTGGAGTACAAGTCACAGGAGCTTCTGCTCAAGCTTTATAACACACTGGTGAGGACACATCTCGAGTACTGGGTTCAGTTTTGGTCTCCAGGCTACAAAAAATGACATAGAAATGCTAGAAAAAGTCCAAAGAAGTGCTAGAAAAATCTGCCACATCCAGATACCGAGAAGATAAAGAGGAGAGTTAGTAATGGTTTAAAAATATTGTGATTCTTATACTTCTGTAAAAATGACTAACAGAGATGGACTATGTGCAGTTAATCATTAGCTCTAGGCAGGGTATGCCAGATTAAAGTTGTGAATCTTCAGCCTGGATTTAATGGGCTGGGCCTGGTTTTTATGGTCAATGATTCCATTGGTCTACAAAAAAATATTTTTTGTTTGCTTCTGGGAACTTCAGAGCATCTCTTTATTAAGTTTTTTACACTGATTTCATATATGAAATCGGAATTAAGCTAGCACGTCAAGTTTTTGAAATACACATCATTGACGTTTTGACACTTTTGAATATCAATATAATATATCAACACGATATCTGGAGTTTGGACTATGTCCCACCAAAATTGTTTTTATGTGTTTATTCTGAAAACAAACCAGAAGACGATACCAGAGACACGTTAAAGCATATTTATGTCAATTTACCTCAATATAAAAGTGAGGTCAGTGTGTCCAAAAATGTTGGAGGCACTCGCTTTTGCACTTGTACTGCACATCCGTCTCTCTTTGCAAGAACCAACAGTGGTCACCCATCATGCGCAGAGTGAATTTTTCCCCGATATCAGTTTTCCATCACCTTTATATCTTGATGAAATCTTTCCCCATGCTCATCTCTGACATCGTTTAGATTTGGTGGAAAAAAGTCGAGATGAGAATGTAAAAAATGCGTCTTCAGTGACATTCTGGGTCCCGTAAACTAATCTACTTTCAGCATGTTCTCCACAAGCTCAGTATAATTCTCTGCTCTGTGACTGCCAAGAAAATTCTGGACAACCTGCACGAATGAGGCTGCTGATTCAGTGGGCTTCAGTTTCCGTTTGAACTCCTCGTCAAGCATCAGTTCACGGATTTCAGGGCCAACAAAAAAAAACCTTCCTTAATTTTGACTTCACTTTTCTGGAGACCAGACTTTTCTTAAATGCTGAAACGCATCGTCTTTACTGTCCAGTCACCCTAGTTGTCCAAGACCTGAAACATTATAACTAAAAAATGGGACGGGCTGGACGAAAACGGTTTTCAGATTTGGAGTCAGCAAGTGAAATTTGTTAAAGTACAGATGAAAGAATCCCAGTGGCAAAATACTTGTTGACCAGTGTTCTGAAAGGAATATTACGTTCCTGTTTGAAGGTGATCTTAAAAACATGAAAACTGTTACACAACTACCACAACGCCATCTTTAATCTGTTTTGGGTATCGCAATTTTGGATCTTCAGCCATGGGTGTTCCCAGGGCAGTCTCCTCCCAGAACTCTTTGAGAAGCATGATGTGTGTGATGTCATCAGCACGGCCATATTTAGGTCGGCATGGACATTTCTTCCGTATCTGATGGATGTAAATTGCAAATGCATGTATAAAAAATCCTTTCTTTTTTTCTCCTGGTATTTAGATTTTATTCTTTTCTTATTGGTGGTCTTTGATTTTAGGTTTGCAATTCCAATTTAGTCCTTTTAACCATTTTGGTTGTCTGGCTTTGAACTTGACTTGTTCTGACTACATTTATCTCCCAGTTGTATTCATTAAATATAAAATCACATCATCATCATTTGTGAATGTCCCCTTGGGATTAATAAAGTATCTATCTATCTATCTATCTATTAAGAGGGGTATTGGACCAGCCATACCACCTGCACTTCAGAACAGGTCATTGTCCTGAAGCTAAGCATGTTCGGGCCTGGTCAGTACTTGGATTTGAGACCATCTAAGAAAAACTTGGGTTGTTGCTGGAAGGTGTTGGTAAAGGTCAATGCTCCAGTGCAGTGGTTGGGACACTGTACAGTAAAACTGGAATAAGACATAAAACTGAAGGCCTAACTCTCTGTGGTCATTAAAGATCCCTGGGCATCCTTTGTAACGAGTAGGGTGTACCCTGAAGTCCAGGCTAAATTTCCCACCATGGCCTAGTTGGTCTGGCCCCCCTAATCATTCCCTGTCTCTAATTGACCATCTCTCGGACTACTTCACCACCTAACAGCTAATGTGTGGTGAGTGTACTGGCTCAAAAATGGCTGCCGTAACATCATCCAGGCGGATGCTACGCATTAGGGGTAGTTGAAGTGGCTACCCACCCACTATGAAAAACACTTTGAGTAGTGAGAAAAGCACTACATAAATTTAAGCAATTATTATTATCCATCCATCCATCCATCCATTTTCCAACCCGCTGAATCCGAACACAGGGTCACGGGGGTCTGCTGGAGCCAATCCCAGCCAACACAGGGCACAAGGCAGGAAACAATCCTGGGCAGGGTGCCAACCCACCGCAGTATTATTATTTTCAAAATTTTACAAACCAGATGCTGTAACGGACCGTCGGCAGCTCAACCTGGCCGGGACGTCCTGAGAATGAAAGGATGGGGGAAGGTAGCTACTTTTGGACACTGCCTCCCCAAAGATACTAGATGGCAGCTCCCCTGGAGTATAGCAGTGCCCCAGATTCCCACAGGGCATCCTGGGACTTGGAGTTCACTATCTCAGCCCTGTTGGGTGCCGCCAGGTGGTGCTATTGAATGACTGGGGGAGTTGTGCTTCCCCTATAGCCCAGAAGTACTGTTGAGTCAGGAGGACAGAAATCCAAAATTTCTTCCGAGATGACGAAAAACTTGAATTTTCCCTCTGACCCAGAAGTACTGGCAAATCATGTGGGAGGAAGAACAGAAGCACTTCCGGGTCATGAACTATATAAAGGACTGTTGGGAACCCAGAAAGTGAGCCAGAGTCGGGAGGTGTAGGACAGAGCTTGCTGGGAGGTGTGGTGGAGGAATGAAAGAATTGTATTGTGATATTTAGTAATTACTTGCCTGTTTATTTGTGGTTGTGGTGCTCGTGGGCACTTTAAAGAACAAGAAAAAGAAACAAAATAACTTCTTGGTGTTTTTAGCCTGTGCTTCCTCAGGGTACTCCGGTGTCCTTCCACAGTCCAAAGACATGCAGGTTAGGTGGATTGGAGATTCTCAATTGTCCCTAGTGTGTGTGCATGCCCCGTGGTGGGCTGGCGCCCTGCCCCGTGTTTGTTTCCTGTCTTGTGCCCCATGTTGACTGGGATTGGCTCCAGCAGACCCCCATGACCCTGTAGATAGAATATAGCGGGTTGGATAATGGATGGATGAATGTTTTTAGCCTGTGTTCTGCATCTGTCTGTTGGGGTTAAAAGGGGAAACAGTGACCCCTAGCGTCCACATATTTACAATACCCTTCCAAACACCAACTTTCTTTTATGCAACACAGGGTGGCTGGCACCTTTATTTTAACCCCAGGCCAATCCAATGTCGGGATTACCAGAATTAGGTCACTGAGGTGGTCAAAAAACTCCTTGGTGGCAGGGCCCCGGGGGTGGATGAGATACGGCCGGAGTTCCTCAAGGCTCTGGATGTTGTAGGACTGTCCTGGTTGACACATTTCTGCAACATCGCATGGACATTGGGGACAATACCTCTGGATTGGCAGACCGGGGTGGTGGTCCCCCTCTTTAAGAAGGGGGACCGGAGGGTGTGTTCCAACTACAGAGGGATCACACTCCTCAGCCTCCCTGGAAAAGTCTATTCGGGGGTCCTGGAAAGGAGGGTCCGTCGGATAGTCGAACCTCAGATTCAGGAGGAACAGTGTGGTTTTCGTCCTGGTCGCGGAACAGTGGACCAGCTCTACACCCTTAGCAGGGTCCTGGAGGGTGCATGGGAGTTCACCCAACCAGTCTACATGTGTTTTGTGGACTTGGAAAAGGCGTTCGACCGTGTCCCTCGGGAAATCCTGTGGGGGGTGCTCCGAGAGTATGGGGTACCACACCCCCTGATAAGGGCTGTTCGGTCCCTGTACGATCGGTGCCAGAGCTTGGTCAGCATTGCCGGCAGTAAGTCGAACCCGTTTCCAGTGAGAGTTGGACTCCGCCAGGGCTGCCCTTTGTCACCGATTCTGTTCATAACTTTTATGGACAGAATTTCTAGGCGCAGCCAGGGTGTTGAGGGGGTCCGGTTTGGTGGACTCAGGATTGGGTCCCTGCTTTTTGCAGATGATGTTGTCCTGTTTGCTTCATCAGGCCGTGATCTTCAGCTCTCTCTGGATTGGTTCGCAGCTGAGTGTGAAGCGGCTAGGATGGGAATCAGCACCTCCAAATCCGAGACCATGGTCCTCAGCCGGAAAAGGGTGGAGTGCCCTCTCAGGGTTGGGAGCGAGATCCTGCCTCAAGTGGAGGAGTTCAAGTATCTCGGGGTCTTGTTCACGAGTGAGGGAAGAATGGAGCGTGAGATCGACAGGCGGATCGGTGTGGCGTCCACAGTAATGCGGGCTCTGCATCGGTCTGTCGTGGTGAAAAAGGAGCGGAGCCGTAAGGCGAAGCTCTCAATTTACCAGTCGATCTATGTTCCTATCCTCACCTATGGTCATGAGCTATGGGTAGTGACTGAAAGAACGAGACCGCGAATACAAGCGGCTGAAATGAGTTTCCTCCGCAGAGTGTCTGGGCTCTCCCTTAAAGATAGGGTGAGAAGCTCAGTCATCTGGGAGGGGCTCAGAGTAGAGCCGCTGCTCCTCCGCATCAAGATGAGTCAGATGAGGTGGCTTGGGCATCTGATCAGGATGCCTCCTGGACGCCTCCCTGGTGAGGTGTTCCGGGCATGTCTAACTGAGAGGAGGCCCTGCGGAAGACCCAGGACACGCTGGAGGGACTATGTCTCTCGACTGGCCTGGGAACGCCTCGGGATTCTCCCGGAAGAGCTAAACGAAGTGGCCGGGGAGACGGAAGTCTGGGCATCTCTGCTCAAGCTGCCTTTCATATCTATCTATCTATCTATAGTGCCTTTCATATCTATCTATCTATCTATCTATCTATCTGTCTGTCTAATAGATTACTGAATATCCGCAATGGAGCTGAGCAGCCAGTTGCTGTAGAACAGTTGGACTGGAATTTTTTATGGTTTGAGAAACTATTTTTGTATTGTAATATTTGACTTTGTTAATGTTTTTATATCTCTAATAACTGTAATAACGTACGGAGTGTAACAAGTGGAACCGCACTTTAGGAGAATGAACTGAATTGAATAAGAAATCACGAATACAATGCTGAAGTGCAAGCAGCAGCATCTTCATTTCGAGGCAGTAAGCCCTAAGGAGTGTTTGATGAATTGGGCTTCACAATTAAATTATTAATGGAATCGTTAATCACGTAATTAATCTTTAGCTGGAGAAAATCAACAGACCACAAAGGACCACTGGCGACGGGGACTTCTGTACCAGGATGTGAGATGGACTTTCTGTGACAACTTATTAAAAATTAAATGTAGAACTTCAGGGCAAAAAACAAATAATCTTTATTTTATATAGTTCTGGTTTATAGTGAAGAATGAGGTCCCAGGGTGCTGTACAGTACTCATGTATATTTAACAGTTACCGCACGGTCGACTAAGGAACCTGTAAAGAGATCAGGCTCAGGGACTTATATTTTCCGTATAACCCGGAAGAACTTCCCAGTCATGGGGACAGAGGAAATGACGTTTTTCCGGGTTGAAGAAAAGAAGAAGATTTCATCTGACCCGGAAGTGAAGGACAGAAGCATTTCCAGGTCAAGAGATATAAAAGGACTGTGGGAAACCCCAGCAGGTTGAGCTGAGTTGGGAGGAAGGGTGACTGAGCTGCTGGGAGTGGAGGATTGTATTGATTTATTGTGATTGATTATTATTGGAGTATTGTGGAGTGGAGGTGCTTGGTGCACACTATTATTATAACAAATATTAATATTTGGACTTTTACCTGGTGTATGATGTGTGGACTGAGGGTTCAAGGGGACGACAGCGCCACCTATCTATCTATCTATCTATCTATCATATGGTACCTTTCCTATCTATCCATCTATATATTATATAGTGCCTTTCACATCTATCTGTCTATTTATTATATAGTGCCTTTCCTATCTATCTATTATATAGTACCTTTCACATCCATCTATCTATCTATCATATAGTGCCTTTCCTATCTATCTATTTATTATATAGTGCCTTTCACATCTATCTATCTATCTATCATATAGTGCCTTTCCTATCTATCTATTTATTATATAGTGCCTTTCACATCTATCTATCTATTTATTATATAGTGCCTTTCACATCTATCTATCTATCTATTATATAGTGCCTTTCACATCTATCTATCTATCTATCTATTATATAGTGCCCTTCACATCTATCTATCTAATTTATCTATTATATAGTGCCTTTCACATCTATCTATCTATCTATCATATAGTGCCTTTCCTATCTATCTATTTATTATATAGTGCCTTTCACATCTATCTATCTATCTATCTATCATATAGTGCCTTTCCTATCTATCTATTTATTATATAGTGCCTTTCACATCTATCTATCTATCTATTATATAGTGCCTTTCACATCTATCTATCTATCTATCTATTATATAGTGCCCTTCACATCTATCTAATTTATCTATTATATAGTGCCTTTCACATCTATCTATCTATCTATCATATAGTGCCTTTCCTATCTATCTATCTATTATATAGTGCCTTTCACATCTATCTATTTATTATATAGTGCCTTTCCTATCTATCTATCTATCTATCTATCATATAGTGCCTTTCCTATCTATCTATCTACCTACCTATCTATCTATTATATAGTGCCTTTCACATCTATCTATCTATTATATAGTGCCTTTCACATCTATCTATTTATCTATCTGTCTATCTATGGCATCGATGTCCTGAGTTGATTCCTGCCCTGTGTCTGATGCTGCTAGGGAAGGTTATGACCACCTGTTACCCTGAACTGGACTTATTGCTTCAGGAGTGGAAGGATTAAAATATATGGATGTTCAGATCTGGGCCC
The DNA here is from genome assembly GCF_900747795.2 of Erpetoichthys calabaricus. Taxonomy (NCBI): domain Eukaryota; kingdom Metazoa; phylum Chordata; class Cladistia; order Polypteriformes; family Polypteridae; genus Erpetoichthys; species Erpetoichthys calabaricus. Next base: position 14,833,010 of record NC_041395.2, on the reverse strand, counting down.
TTTTCTCTTTAAAATGCAAGGTTGTTGTGATGAATCCATGGGCATCAGTGACAGTGTGAGCTCAGGCCGGCAGTTTCACAGAAGCGCTTTAAGACCACATTACAACTGGGGCGTGACAGTGATAGCTACCTAGCTAGAGAGAAACACAAAAAAGCTTTTTCTGCGTCTCTTTGTGCAATTATACTTTTAAACATTTCCAGCATTTCTTTCCATCAAAGCACTGAATTAGTAGATTAATAAAGTCTTTTCCAGCAAGGTCAGTTTTTACTGACTTTTGTCTCTTACACTCAGCTTCACCTCTGCTAATTAAAAAGCTCCTCTTTCTGTTCCAGTATGAAAATAAAACATCAGCTGCTGACACACCGAGTGCCTTTTTATTTTTTTTTTCTCCTCTCCATGACTACATTCTTGGATTTCATTGCATTTTGTTTTCTTGGTTTTGAAAAGCTCTCTCCCACTGGAGGCTCTAAAATATGTATAAAAAAGGTTCTGCATTGCTTCAATGTCAGAGAGAACAGATCACAATGCTATGGAGAACCTTACTTGGCTTGTCCTGTAAAATATTGATGACTGCTCCACCATCGTCTGGTGCCATATGGTAACTGTAATGCGCAGCAGAACACGAGGAGCAGGTCTGCTCTCCACTTAAGAGTATATACAGCACCAAAGGGGACTTACATCAGGACCGAGTTTGAAAATGCATGCTTAAATAGTGCCCGTCACATAATTACAGTAGTGTGCAAAAAGATTCCATGCCTGGGGAAGTCATCCTAATTTTCTGCATGACAAAAGATTTGTCGACATATTTATCAATCCAGAATTTTGAATGTGAATTCTTATCCTGCAACAATACATTTCCAAAGTCCAGATAAACCATTTTCTGTGGATATGTAACTGAAGAAGAAAAACTCCAAAGTTTGTGTTTGCCTAAAGTATTCAAGGCCTCCACAAGAGAACCCAAGGTCATCTATTGATCAGTGTCAAAAAGGCAAAATGAAATACAAGACAACTTACTGTTTGTGTAGTGCAGCCACAGAGCACCGTGAACAGATCTCAGTTAAAATACAAGAATACGGATTACTAAATACAGAACAGGTACACCTATAAATACAGACTCATTAAAACACACAAAAAACAAAGCAGAAAGTCATTCACATAAATGCAAACCCACAATATCTCTTCATTAACTAACTGACAAACAAGGAGGAGATTAAAATCGTAAAAGAGAAAGTAAAGTCACAGCCCCGGAGACCTCGGCCAACTGCCCCATCGTGGGTTTTCTAGAGTGGAAAGAATTTTACATCTGATGTTTCTAACACTTCTTTTTCTGACGTGACCTTCCTACATTCTATCTATCTATCTATCTATCTATCTGTTATATAGTGCCTTTCACATCTATCTATCTATCTGTTATATAGTGCCTTTCACATCTATCTATCAATCATTATATAGTGACTTTCACATCTATCTAGGGTGGCACGGTGGCGCAGTGGTAGCGCTGCTGCCTCGCAGTTAGGAGACCTGGGTTCACTTCCCGGGTCCTCCCTGCATGGAGTTTGCATGTTCTCCCCGTGTCTGCGTGGGTTTCCTCCCACAGTCCAAAGACATGCAGGTTAGGTGGATTGGTGATTCTAAATTGGCCCTAGTGTGTGTTTGGTGTGTGGGTGTGTTTGTGTGTGTCCTGTGGTGAGTTGGCACCCTTCCCAGGATTGGTTCCTGCCTTGTGCCCTGTGTTGGCTGGGATTGGCTCCAGCAGACCCCCATGACCCTGTGTTCAGATTCAGCGGGTTGGATAATGGATGGATGGACATCTATCTAACTAACATGTTATCATTGTCCTTTTTTTATTTTATTGATTTTATTAAAATCAAATAACATTCCATACAAACAGATCAACCCCCAACCCCTGAGAAAGAGAGTTTGGCCAGCAGAGTAAAACTTTAAGCTAGTAAAAATACAGTAAGTATATAGATAAATTAATAAATGAATAAAGGTAAATGGAATAAAACAGGGGAGAGAATCCGCTTCCTCAATTTAAATGCTTATTCTAAAATGTTATTGATTAGATCCTGCCAGGTTTTGAAAAAGATTTGTACAGATCCACTAAGTGAGAATTTGATTTTTTTCCAGTTTCAAATAGTATATAACATCAGTTAATTTTTAAGATTGACTAATTAATGTTAGTTTTTGTTTCTGAGACAGGGTATAGCTTTTTCTCACTACTCAATTATTTACCTACATTTATCTATTGTGGAAATAAACACAAAAACCAGGCTGAAGATTTGGTGTATCCACCATATATACTTGAAAACTAATAGCAATGCTGAGTTGTCTTTCCAGACTGAGTCCACGACTGAGCTGAGCTGACATAGAATAAGATGGTGGTTTCATAGCGGGATCTATCTATCTACCTAATGTGCTCCCATTATCTACATTACTTCAACCAGCACCCAGCCATGACATCAGGATACCCCCTACTCTTTTCAAAGGATGCCCTGGAGTCTTTAATGACCACAATGACTCAGGACCTCGGTTTTACGTCTCATCTGATTGAGACACTTTTTTTTTTTTTTACAGCATTGTGTCCTCGTCACTGCACTGTGGCATTGAGAGCAACACACAGACCACAGGGTGAGCGTCCCCTGCTGGCCTCACCAACACATCTTCAAGCCAGCAGCTTAAGCTGATTGCTTGGATATTTTGATAAAATATGTTTTTTTTTTTTAATAGTATCATCTGAAATAAGATGATTTTTTTACTCTTTACCTGATTTTTCTGTTCACCTGCTTCTGTTAAAAATATCGATTAGATGTAAAAACCAATGGACTTCCAAGAAACTCTCAGGCAGAGGGCACCCGTGTGCTGACAGCTCTTTAATGGATTCTCAGTTATTAAGTTTATAGCACAGTGAGTGATCCATGAGGACATGGGAGGTCATCTGATGAGATTCAGTCCCATGGCATCATCTAATTTATAGCAAATACTTTGATGGAAGCTGAATAAAAGCAAACAAAGTGTAAAAGCAGACCTGACTTTCCCTTGAGATTCATTACTAACAACCCAATAGTGACATTATCTTCATTTCATGCTGGCATTATAGTCACTAATACTGCATATGCTGAATACAAAATGGTACTAATTAGAAAAAAATCCCAGTTTTTCACACTTCAAAACAAACAAACAAAAAAAAAACTTGTAACGGCCGACCCCTTTTACCCAGCCGGCAGCTACACCTCCAAGACCAGTGGCCTGGATAATTAACTGAGAAATAATCTAACTATCAAGCCGTACTTCTTACCAATTAAACTTTTCCCCCCACAATCGACGGTGAAAAATACGAGCACAAAAACAGGATGTAAAATTAAACAGATGTATTAAGTAAAACAAGACGACGTGCAAAAAATAGAAACATATATAAATACAAATATCCCTCCACCCCAGCAATAACAAAACACCACCAAATATATATAAATATAATATATACAACAAAAACCCTCCCTTGTCCCTGTAACAAATAAACACACAACACGAAAACAACAATGAATGATAAACTGACAATGAATGAGAACGTGAGTCCGGTAATAATGAAACTGTCCTGAAAGCGGATGACTGAATTAGTGATATTGAGTTGTTTGAATCTCCCCGGAAAAAATGGAACAGCCTCACCGTGAATCCTCGTGTGTATGGTGGATGATTAAGTCCTACCCCGGGGTCTTTCGTGGTGAGGTCCTTGAAATAAATCCGGCAGATGGAAAAACAAACTGGATTGGCAAGCGCGATGTGGACAATAACTGGTACCGTTGGTTCGTGGTTGTGAATGAAAAACCTCTTTCTCCTCCTGCTGGCTTAAATAATCCTGTGACGGCTGTGATTGAATGATTGTAAACAGGTGTTTTCCAGGTTGGCGGCTGTGGTCTCCTTCCATCAACGGGGACGGCATTAACTGATGCACATAAACAGTAAACGGGACAATGAAACGAGACGCACTCAGAACTGACATTTAAACACTATGTGGCCCCGCTACAAACTGTATTGTTTATGCCAAACAAGTGGTGATGATTTCCAACTGACTGTATAGTCACAGGCTGACCAGTATAGTATGTATCTAAAATAATAAAAAAAAATATTATTTATCTTCAAATATTCAGTGACAACTGGGCTCTTCCCTAATATGTAGTACTGACCTATCAGATACAGTACTTGTTGTGATTATGATTATTTTTTATTAACCATATATGAATTCTCCTTGACCTATTTTATTATTTCCTTATGTAGAATTTGATTATTTTGTTTATTTTGTACTCCATTTCGTTTTTATTATTTTTTATATTATACAGTTCCTGTTTTTACATGATGCCATCAGGTAGTCATGACCCACACTGTGGCATCAATGGGCCGCTATGTATAAATACGTCACACATTTAACACATGGAGTTAGTTATCCCTCAGTGGCTAAAGAAACACATCTATCTATCTATTATATAGTGCCTTTCATATCTATCTATTATATATTGCCTTTCATATCTATCTATCTATCTATCTATCTATCTATCTATCTATCTATCTATCTATCTATCTATCTATCTATCTATCTATCTTAATACATAATTCGCCAGTCTCCTCACTCTCTCACGTCTGTCCGAAGCTGAATGCGCAGTCGCCTTCTGCGCAGCTGCCTGAAAAACCTTACGAGACCGACATTGCGGCAGGCGGCGGATTTACGGCTGCGAAAATTCAAAGAGAAAGGTGACTTCGATTAAAGCTCTAGAGGCCTGAAAGGTGATTTCGACTACAGCTCGAGGCCTAATTACGTATTCATTCAATACATCTATATCAGATTTGTGGTGCTTAAACTTATATATTATACTATTCCACTCATGCCTGTTTCATCTTACGTTGTCGAAACGGGCTCTTTTTCTAGTCTATTATATAGTGCCTTTCATATCTATCTGTTATATATTGCCTTTCATATCTATCTATCTATCTATCTATCTATCTATCTATCTATCTATCTATCTATCTATCTACCGTATTATATAGTGCATTTCATATCTATCTATTATATATTGCCTTTCATATCTATCTATCTATCTATCTATCTATCTATCTATCTATCTATCTATCTATCTATCTATCTATCTATCTATCTATCTATCTATCATTTCTTGTAACTAATCCTTTAAACAAATAGACATATTTGTTTTTTAAAGGCCCTGTAGTTGTGCTCATTTGTGACTGCATTCCCCTTAAATATTTAAAGCAAAGTTTAGATGAAAGATGTGGAGACTTTCCTCCATCATATCAGTTTCAAGGGCAACACTTTAGTTTCCCATTTTGTTTCTTCCTAACTTCACTGTATGACTGCGGTCCCCGATTATTTTTCTGGGGGACTTTTCCACTCTGTATACCATAAAAGCACTGCCATACTGCCATAGTCATCCCTATTCATTTCATCCCTGTTCAAATGTCTTGTTTATTTGCATATAACCATCTCAAGCTTTTTACAGATCCAAACCAATGAAATATTGTTCCTGTGCCAAAGAGACACTGTTTATCAAGCAAGGAGCGACAACATTTCAGGCAAAAAGTAGACTGCAGACATCCTTTTCCTTTCAGAATCCATAGCAACGTCTTGGTTGTGTGCCACAGCGTCACCATACGTTTGGCAAGAAAGGACCATAATAAGAATACGCCAAGCTCTGCCCACACACAGTTCATTCTTAATCAATTTCAGCACCTGTTAAGGTGCCCTTATTGCTTAGAAAAAACAAACCAGAGCCACAGGGCATTTGCTAAAAATACTTTTCTTGACTACCACTTTATCTTTGGCTTTCTGTTGTGCAAGCAATGATGTGACTCTTTAAAAAAAACAAAAGAAAAGCAGCCGTGAGAGAGTCTTATTATGTAAAGGGTATATGCATCAAAATTGGTCCAGAATGAGTGAAAGTGGGGGTCTGCCCTCTGAGCGGTGGGAGGGACCCCATCCAAGTGTTGTCTCCTGACTTGAAGCTGATAGTGTTGAGGCAGACGCTGTAAGTACCCAACTCTGGGTTACTGGGTTCAGTCTTCACGTTAGGCTGAGGAAATCAGAAATATGAGTGGGCGGTGGAGCAGAATCGCTGTTTGTTACCATTTTGAGAGAAGCGAGGCAAGTCGATTTGGAGGTGACCTTAGGTGTCTGGTATGTGAGTTGTCCTCTGAGAAAAGACTTAGTGGCAGACCTAGGACAGGTTGGAGAGATCATACCTGGCAGTGTCTGGGAATACTGCAAGAGGAGTTGGAGGACGTTGGTAGAGATCACTCCCTTGAACCCGGGACATTAATAGTCATAGACTGAGGATGGACTGGGCAATAACGCCCATCATGCTTGCCTCCACTGGCTCCCTGTGTCTTACTGGATCAAATATAAAATTCTATTATTAACCTACAAAGCTTTAAATGGCCTCACGTCGGAATACATCACCTGTTAGAAGACCTGGAACCACCCTCAGGTGTGATCTCCCTGGCGGTCCCCACAGAACCCAACAGGGCTGTGCCACACTCCAACTCCCAGCACACCCTGTAGGAGTCCATGGTGACACAGCCGCCCAGGAGAGCTGCCCTCTAGCATCCCGGGGAAGGTAATGCCGTGCCAATGCTCTCTCCCCGGTCCTTCTGTTTAGCTGGCATCCTGGCCTGGTAATGGCCATAGCTGCCCATCACAACGTGTAAAGGATTAAGTAGGAGTAGCGCTGTAACGCACAGTCGTGGAATGTACTTATTTAATTTACTGTATATATTCAACATATATTTGTATGGAGGGTCGTCTATTCATAGTTGTAGGTTTGTAAAATTGATTTATCTGTGCCTTCACATATTACTCTATATGTGTTGGCAATATTCTCTTATGGAAGGGCCCGATACCTTGCATAAATTCTGGTTATATTATAAAGTACTAGGGGGCATCACCCCTTGCTTGCTTCGCTCACCTACGCGCTAGCCAGTTTGTGTCTCTGCCACTCGTATATGTGGATTTCACTTTCACCAAACAACAAATCTTTTAATTCTCACAAATAGGTCTCTACATTGGAAAGAAACTATTTTTCCTCGATGGCAACACAAATTAGACGATCTACAAGTCTCCAACTTAAAGTTTAAAGCCGAACAATATCTACATACTTCTATCATATCACCTATGTCCATATATTCAATCTCTTTTCACTGTTCCATTATTTCACTGAGTAATAATTTCCGTTTGTTAACGCTAATCCGATCTTTCCTTTCAGTTTTTGGTGACTTTCGAATTTTAGTACTTTCATAATCTCTAACCTGCTCTGCATGTGTATCGTGCCAATGTTTTTGAATTCTTTACGACGTTCTACTTTGTCTTCTACTCTTTGTCTTTTATTTCCTACCCCACTTGGAGCTGAGAATGCAGGAACTGGGTCTGACAATAGCATTCACACAAATGTGAAGTGATTGGACTGTGGGCGTGGCTATAAATGTTTCAGAGGAGGGTGGGACTTGTCAAAATCTCTTGGCAAAAAGTCTCATCTCGCGGGACCGGAAATGATCTCTCGCGGGAGTTTAAATTATCTCTGAGAAGGTCTCGTCTCAGGAGTTCCTTTTATAATAGAGAGACAATACCATGGAGACCTGAATTAATAAGGTAACCAATCATATCACAGATGATGTAAATCTCCTTGGATAAAGGCGTCAGTCCAATAATAAGCAAATAATACAAACTCTTGAAAGGGATCACAACATTAGAAACATTAGACATCACACAATATTACGTGCTTTTCAAACCAAATACTCAATATTGACTCCTTTTCCTTCAGTTGGATCTCATGTCGCCTTTTTGTCTAAATCTATTTCTCTTAAGGAATGTTAGGAGAAACATCTGGGACAAAGCTAATTCTTAAATAAATGATAATCTCCTCTAAGTTTCGTGAGCCATCAAGGATTAACTTTTGAGAAATAAATGTTTTCTATGAACAAGGATAAATATTTTAGGACAGAGTATAATTATGCCTCTTTTTTTACACCTGGCCTGGTTAGTCAACATACAGATGTTAACTCATAATGTCTGTGACATTTTAACCTCCATAGCGTTATATTTTTTCTCAAAATAACAACATGTAAAAAGCTTTGCATTTTTTGCTTTGAAAAATTACTTTTTTATTAAATCTCACCATTCTACTGTAAAATGTGCACAACACAAAGTCAGAAGTGTAGAAAATATAATCATAACACATATAACAATGACGAATAATAACAATACGAAAATCACGCTTCACATGTGTGACTGACGTGAGTGTCACTTCTGGATTTCAGTTTCATTGCCTGAAGACAGATTCACTTCGTCATCACTGCTGATGAGAGGCGTTTTGTAAGAGATGCCATTACGAGGCTAGGAGAAGACGTGTCTACACCACTGCCCAGGTGATGCTTGGGCCTGATGCTTAAGCTTGGCCTGTAACTTTACTTAAGTAATACTCACTACTAACGCACTTTTACAGCCCGAGTAATCCTCAGATTTTATTCAAGATGTGTCCATACAGATGCCCAAGTGACACTCAGGACTAATGCTTTTAGCACTATTTTTACAGTCCGAGTGATGCTTGGGTCTAACACTACGGAGGTTAAAGCTTAATTATCGTTCCTAGAAATTGAGTAGAAAATACTGAAAAATGAAATAATGAACCAAAGGGGTTCATTTTGATAAATGTTTGAAAGTCTACAAGCAAACATATATTGTTCCACTTCATCATGCTTGTTTCTACAGCTCATAGATGTTATGTAACACAGTAATAAGTAGATACACAGAGCATTGGAAAACTGCATCCAATAGAACGATCCAGATCTCACTTGAACACTTTCATTCAGAAGATCCAAAAGGATTCATTTTCTTCCTCCTGATTTTCGTAAACTGTAGGCAGAGTTTTGATTGCCTTTCTCTGACAGTGTGAGTGTAATGTTTTGGCTAGTAGGTGGACATTAAACTACAAAGTTTCCAGTCAAGACTGCGCCTCTTTGATGAAGAGAAAGTAATCACCCTGAACTCTGATTTTTAAAAAAATTATCCATAAGAATTATTATTGATTGACTCCTTCATGATGAAGATCCACATTGACTGCTGAATTGTGACACCATGTAGAACATCTGAACATATGGGTAACTGTGGGACATAATGCTGGTGATCTCCACTATTACAAGATCAACGTACCTTTTAATTATTATTTTACAGCAGGACTCCATCTGTCAGCTTCCATCTACCTTCTTTCTGTTTCTTTGAAATACTTTCAGCAGGTTAATTTTAGACTGTGTGTTTGTGTGTGTGTGTATGTGTGTGTGTGTGTATCATCACATTGCCGTTTATGTGCTTGGTTAGAGCTTGTTATGCACAGAAAAGAAACAGTGCATTCAAACAACAATAATAATATACTTGACTAATAGGGAGAAAAGCTAAGCAAAATGACACCTGTTATTGGCTAACTAAAAAGATTACAATATGCAAGCTTTCGAGGCAACTCAGGCCCCTTTATCAGGCAAGATGTAGAGGCCTGAGTTGCCTCGAAAGCTTGCATATTGTAATCTTTTTAGTTAGCCAATAAAAGGTGTCATTTTGCTTGTCTTTTCTCTACATTCATAATGGCTAACACGGTACAACACCCTAGTACTACTTGACTAATAGGAAAAGTAGATTAGTAATTCTAGGTTCACCTAAAAATTGTTCGAAAACAAGCTGGGGTTAAATAGAAGAAATAATAATCAAAAATCGCACTCAAAAGATAAAGTGCTAAACCTGTTCAGAGTCCATTCTCTACAACAACAACAACATTTATTTATATAGCTCATTTTCATACAAAAAGTAGCTCAAAGTGCTTTACATAATGAAGAAAAGAAAAATAAAAGACAAAATAAGAAATTAAAATAAGGCAACATTAGTTAACATAGAAAAGGAGTAAGGTCCGATGGCCAGGGTGGACAGAAAAAACAAAAAAAAGCTGGAGAAAAAATTTAAATCTGCAGGGGTTCCAGGCCACGAGACCGCCCAGTCCCCTTTGGGCATTCTACCTAACATAAATGAAATAGTCCTCTTTGTAGTTAGGGTTCTCACGGAATCAATTGATGCTGATGGTCATACAGACTTCTGGCTTTTAATCCATCCACAATTGTTGGAACATCATGGTACTTAGAGTAGATGGTGGTGGCTTACGCCACCACCAAAAGGACACCGGAAAAGGAAACAGAAGAGAGAGTAGGGGTTAGTACAGATTTTGAATGAATAGTTATTATAATGAATTGGATATACAGAGTATCAGGATTAAATTACAGCGAAGTTATGAGAAGGCCATGTTAAAATAATGTGTTTTCAGTAGTTTTTTAAAGTGCTCCACTGTATTAGCCTGGCGAATTCCTACTGGCAGGCTATTCCAGATTTTAGGTGCATAACAGCAGAAGGTCGCCCGCCTCACCACTTCTTTTAAGTTTTGCTCTTGGAATTCTAAGGAGACACTCATTTGAGGATCTGAGGTTGCGATTTGGAATATAAGGTGTCAGACATTCCGATATATAAGATGGAGCGAGATTATTTAAGGCCTTATAAACCATAAGCAAAATTTTAAAGTCAATCCTGAATGACACAGGTAACCAGTGTAGTGACATCAAAACTGGAGAGATGTGCTCAGATTTTCTTTTCCTGGTTAAGATTCTAGCAGCTGCATTCTGCACTCGTTGCAAATGATTTATGTCTTTTTTGGGTAGTCCTGACAGGAGTGCGTTACAGTAATCTAGTCGACTGAAAACAAACGCGTGAACTAATTTCTCAGCATCTTTCAATGATATAAGAGGTCTAACTTTTGCTATGTTTCTTAAGTGAAAAAATGCTGTCCTAGTGATCTGATTAATATGCGATTTAAAATTTAGATTACAGTCAACAGTTATCCCTAAGCTTTTTACCTCCGTTTTGACTTTTAATCTTAATGCATCCAGTTTATTTCTAATAGCCTCATTGTATCCATTATTGCCAATCACTAAGATTTCAGTTTTCTCTTTATTTAACTTGAGAAAGTTACTATTCATCCATTCTGAGATACAGGTTAGACATTGTGCTAGCGAATCAAGAGAATCGGGGTCATCGGGTGCTATTGATAAATACAGCTGTGTGTCATCAGCATAGCTGTGGTAGCTCACGTAGTGCCCTGAGATAATCTGACCAAATGGAAGCAGCGAACCCAGGATAGAGCCTTGTGGAACACCATATAGAATATCAGGTGTCTTTGAGTTATAATTACCACAACTAACAAAGAATTTTCTCCCTGCCAGGTAGGATTCAAACCAATTTAAGACCTTGCCAAAGAGGACCACCCACTGACTAAGGCGATTTTTAAGAATATTATGATCAATGGTGTCAAATGCGGCACTCAGATCTAAGAGGATGAGAACAGATAAATGGCCTCTGTCTGCATTTACCTGCAAGTCATTTACTACTTTAACGAGTGCAGTTTCTGTGCTGTGATTTGTTCTAAAACCTGACTGAAACTTACCAAGAATAGCATGTTTATTGAGGTGCTCATTTAACTGCATAATGACTGCCTTCTCTAGAATTTTACTTAAGAAAAGCAGGTTAGAGATGGGTCTAAAATTTTCAAGAGCAGAAAGGTCAAGGTTATTTTTCTTAAGTAGGGGTTTAACTACAGCAGTCTTAAGACAGTCTGGGAAGACCCCCGTATCTAATGACGAATTTACTATGTCAAGAACATTATCAATGAGCATGCCCGATACTTCTTTGAAAAAATTTGTTGGTATTGGGTCAAGGGCACAGGTGGAGGGTTTCATTTGAGAAATTATTTTATGTAAATCAGGTAAATCTATCCTAGTGAAGGAGTTTAATTTGTTTATAACGGAATACTGGGGTTTAGGAGGATCCTTAGTGTTGGGGAGATATACTATGTTATTTCGAATATCATTAATTTTTTGATTGAAAAAATACAGCAATAGCCTCACAGGTTTTACTTGAAGTAGTTAGGATGCATTCCTTCGAGTTACTTGGGTTTAACAGATGATCAATCGTTGAGAATAAGATTTTTTTTTTTTTTTTTTTTGAAGAGCTTTCATCCACATTTTAGATACAGAATATAGTGCACCACCATCTTAAATAGGGTTAACTGGAGCACCAATAAGAAACAAAAATGAATCAATATAAAAGCAATCATTGATATCTAAAATATGATTCACCACAAGGTTAAGCTGAACCTGCAGGTACCTGACACTCACAACGTAAGGTCTGGTGGATGACGCAAACCTAGAAGGTGGGCTCCGCTCTAACGCCCCTTTTCATTCAGGAGAGTGTTAAGGCCGGTCGAGGTTTCTGCAACACATGTTGCCTTCTTTTTTGTCTGCCATTTATTTCAGCTAGGCATGTTTCACACATCACTGCCTAAAAGAGAATGTATTAATTAAATTAAGAATGAAAAAAAAAATCAGAAAAAAGGCAGGAAAGTGGAATGGTAGAGTTAAAAAAAATAACAGACAGTAAAATAAATAAATAAATGAAAAGGTTAATAGTGAAAATAAACATTAGGTAAGACAATTATACTTAAAATAGAAAAAGAGTAGAGATAGCTAAAATAAAGGAAAAACAAAAAGAAACAGTACATAGGGTAAATGAAAAAAATAAATATTTTAAAATGGAAAAGATAATTAAAAAATATTAAATTTAAATGACATGCTAAAAGTAAGAAGAAACTTAGGGAAAAAATATATTTAAAAATAATATACAGGAAAAGATACTTGAGATAAGAGAAAATATTTAAATGTGAATTGTAGAAAAAAGGAAATGCATTAAAGGGAAAGTTTAATAGCAAAAAAAAAAAACAGTAGAAATAATAAAAAACTATGAAAAGGCAAATATGTTAAGGGAAATTGAAACATACAGTATTTAAAAAATAAAGTACATGAAAAAGTAAAACCTTAATAGTAATAAAAGAGTATACAAGATGAAAATAGTAAACTTGAAATATAAGAAGGAAAAGAAAGGTAAGGAAAACAATAATAAAAATGTAAATTATATGAAAAAGGAAAAGAGTAATAGTAAAATGAAAATAAAAATTAAAAAAAAATATCCTTAAAATACAGTATATAAATGAAAAAGGTTAAACATAAAAAGAAATGTGGACAAGAAAAGGATACCTTGTATTAATATAGCAAAAGAAAAAGATAGGGTTAGATAAAGAAAAAGATAATAGAGAAGTAATTGTATCAAAAAAGTATAAAAGTATATAAAAGAAACATACTTAAAGAAACTCCAGGGAAAAAGAAAAGAACTATACATATAACTATAATTGAATAATATGAAAAGGGAAATATTGAATAATAACAAAAATACACTTAAAATATAGAAAAAACAATAGATAGAATAAGAGAAATGTAATAAAAATGTCAAGTATAGGAACAAGAAAAAGGTTAATAAAAATACTAGATATAAAAAAGATAAGGAAAAGGAAAAGAATTAAGAAAAAGGAGGAAACTGATGTTTAGATTAACAAAAAGATGAAGAGGAAAAATAAAAAGATATTTGAGTAGAATAAAAAGACTGGAAAAATGCATCTGTAGATAGTTAAAAAAAATGAAAATATAAATAGTGGAGTTATGAGAATGAATGATCTGACAGTCAAGTAACAAAAGACAGAAAATGAAAGTCTAAGAAAAAGCAAAAAACATTTGGAAAAGGAAAAGCAAATGATAAATAAGGAAATAGAATACAGAGAAGGAAATATTTAAGAAAATGAAATAATAGAAAATGCAGGCAGATAAACAGTAGAACAACCGGTTGGGATAAGAAAGAGTGAAGATCACAGAAATATAATTAGAATAAAAAGGAAAAGATACATTTGAAAAATAAAAAGTTTGACAGTTTAGCAAAGCAATAAAAGTACATCGTGAAAAATCAAAAGATAAAAATTAACAAAGCAAATAAAAATGGGAACAAGTAAATAGAGATAATTAGGAAAATGAAAATGATAAATTAAGAAAAATTAAAAGAATGACAATCGAGAAAAGGAAACCAGACAACAAATAGAAAAGACAGACATTTAATAGAAAGAAAAATAAAGAACCAAGAAAATGTACCTTAAAAAGGGAAAGAAATGGGAAAAAGAAAGGTAGAGTGTAAGAAAAAAAAGGAAAAGATAAGTAAGAAAAATTGAGAAGTTGGAAAAAAAGGTTTTATATGACTGCTGTAGATGATAAGGGTGGGTGAGGGTTTAGGAAAGAACAGTCAGTCATATTCCAACCCGCTATATCTTAACACAGGGTCACGGTGGTCTGCTGGAGCCAATCCCAGCCAACACAGGGCGCAAGGCAGGAAACAAACCCCGGGCAGGCCACACACACACACACACACTAGGGACAATTTAGTATCACCAATGCACCTAACCTGCATGTCTTTGGACTGTGGGAGGAAACCCACGCAGACACGGGGAGAACATGCAGACTCAACATAGGGAGGACCCGGGAAGCGAACCTCCTTACTGCGAGACAGCAGCGCTACCCACTGTGCAACTGTGTTGCCCAAGGAAAGAACATTTACACAAAAAAATTAAAGAAAGAAATCTGCACAGGATAAGAAGTCAGAGAGCAACTTAGGAAAAATGAAAACAGCAGTGGTTAAGTAAAAAGGCAAAAGGGAAACAGAAATATGTGCAGTCCACTAGCTAGTTGAAGGAAATGATTAGCAAAAGAAAAATACAGATATTGTGTCTTAAAAAAAAGGTAATTAAAACAAGAGAGAAAACATGCATATTTAAGAAAAAGAATAGTAGATTAAAAAATAAAGAAGATATTTACATAGGTAAGAAGCAAAAAAAAAGGTAGAGAAAGGAAGGGATACATAAGAAAAATGGTAAAATCTGTAATAGAGAAACAAAAATTACAGCGACTGTAGAAGGAAAAAAGAAAACTATACTTGGTAAAAGGGAAAAGACCGTTACAAAGAAATGAAAAATAAAGGAGAAAATGAAAAGGAGAGGAATATTTAGGACCAAGGAAAGTATGAGTGTACTGAAAATAAAATGATTGTTAAGATAACCAAGAGGCGGCACGGTGGCGCAGTGGGTAGCGCTGCTGCCTCGCAGTTGGGAGATCTGGGGACCTGGGTTCGATTCCCGGGTCCTCCCTGCGTGGAGTTTGCATGTTCTCCCCGTGTCTGCGTGGGTTTCCTCCGGGCGCTCCGGTTTCCTCCCACAGTCCAAAGACATGCAGGTTAGGTGGATTGGCGATTCTAAATTGGCCCTAGTGTGTGCTTGGTGTGTGGGTGTGTTTGTGTGTGTCCTGCGGTGGGTTGGCACCCTGCCCAGGATTGTTTCCTGCCTTGTGCCCTGTGTTGGCTGGGATTGGCTCCAGCAGACCCCCGTGACCCTGTGTTCGGATTCAGCGGGTTGGAAAATGGATGGAAGATAACCAAGATGGTAGGCAAAATAAAGGAAAGAAAGACAAGAAAACTGAGAAACTAAAAAACACAAAAATGAAAAGGATGCAAATGTGGTCATTTATATGGATAAAGATTTTAATGTAAAAAGTGAAAAGGTAACTAGTTGTAATCATTTTAAAGACGGGAAAAGTGTAAGAATAAACAGGTTATCGGGCAGTTTAGAAGAATTTAAAGATGTGAAAAAATAATAAAAGATAGATAGTAAAGGCACTATATAATAGATATATAGACACATCAATTGTTAGATAGATAGATAGATAGATAGATAGATAGATAGATAGATAGATAGATAGATAGATAGATAGATAGATAGATAGATAGATAGATACTTTATTAATCCCAAGGGGAAATTCACATACTCCAGCAGCAGCATACTGATAAAGAACAATATTAAATTAATGAGTGATAACAATGCAAGTGTAACAGACAGTAACTTTATATAATGTTAACGTTTACCCCCCCGGTGTAATTGAAGAGTCGCATAGTGTGGGGGAGGAGCGATCTCCTCAGTCTGTCAGTGGAGCAGGACGGTGACCGCAGTCTGTCGCTGAAGCTGCTCTTCTGTCTGGAGATGACATTATTTAGTGGATGCAGTGGATTCTCCATGATTGACAGGAGTCTGCTCAGCGCCCGTCACTCTGCTACAGATGTCAAACTGTCCAGCTCAGTGCCTACAATAGAGCCTGCCTTCCTCACCAGTTTGTCCAGGCGTGAGGCGTCCTTCTTCTTAATGCTGCCTCCCCAGCACACCACCGCGTAGAAGAGGGCGCTCGCCACAACCGTTTGATAGAACATCTGCAGCGTCTTATTGCAGATGTTGAAGGACGCCAGCCTTCTAAGGAAGTATAGTCAGCTCTGTCCTTTCTTACACAGAGCATCAGTATTGGCAGTCCAGTCTAATTTATCATCCAGCTGCACTCCCAGGTATTTATAGGTCTGTACCATCTGCACACAGTCATCTCTGATGATCACGGGGTCCATGAGGGGCCTGGTCCTCCTAAAATCCACCACCAGCTCCTTGGTTTTGCTGGTGTTCAGTTGTAGGTGGTTTGAGTCGCACCATTTAACAAAGTCCTTGATGAGGTTTCTATACTCCTCCTCCTGCCCATTCCTGATGCAGCCCACGATAGCAGTGTCATCAGCGAACTTTTGCACGTGGCAGGACTCCGAGTTGTATTGGAAGTCTGATGTATATAGGCTGAATAGGACCGGAGAAAGTACAGTCCCCTGTGGCGCTCCTGTGTTGCTGACCACAATGTCAGACGTGCAGTTCCCGAGACGCACATACTGAGGTCTGTCTTTAAGATAGTCCACACTCCATGCCACCAGGTATGAATCTACTCCCATCTCTGTCAGCTTGTCCCTAAGGAGCAGAGGTTGGATTGTGTTGAAGGTGCTAGAGAAGTGTAGAAACATAATTCTTACAGCACCACTGCCTCTGTCCAAGTGGGAGAGGGATCGGTGTAGCATATAGATGATGGCATCCTCCTCTCCCACCTTCTCCTGGTATGCAAACTGCAGAGGGTCGAGGTAATGTAGGTTGAAGTAACGGCCTTCAATGCCAAATTTTGCAACGGCGTACCAAACTGTAACACGCTCACTGTGCAGGGTTCTCTGGTGAACTTCACGAGAGTTGTTTTCAGCCCAATAGCAAAGTTTTGCTTATTTAAGCAGTAACCATTCAAACGGAAATGTACCTCGTCACTGCACATGATGATGGCATCTCAATGAACGGCTTGCAGAATGTCCGCGCACAACTCTCTACGGCTCAGCCAGTCTCTCTCAGTGAGTTCTTGCGCTGCCATCATTTTGTATGGATGGAAATTAAGGTCCTCATGCAAAATCAAAGACGTTTTGGAAATCCCTAAGGCAGAAGCGCACTGAACGCCTAGGAAACTGCTAAATGGATGCCCTTACAGCTTGAATGTTTTCCGGTGTTTGTACAGTCTGAGAAAAGCCTGGAGATTTTCTGTTCAATGTTGTACCCGTCTGTCTAAGTTTAGCCACCCACGGAAGAATTGTTTTCCGATTTGGGATGTCACAGTTAGGAGGAATGTTTTTGAAGAACGCTTCGACAGCGAGAGCATGGCGCGCACTGGACCAAGGGACAAGGGATTGCCTATCAAAGGACTCCCACCCCAACCCACTCGACTGCCTCTACATCATGCAATGACCTTGAGAAATGGAGTATATAGCTTAAAAACATCAGCTTGTGACCAGAAACCGGAAATTACTTTATCGTGTGGCGACGTCTGGTGATGTGGAAATCGCGGCATTAGGAGGTGGGTTCTTCTGGTCTGCAGAGGGAGAAATAAGAGAAGCCTCAGAGGACAGTGCCAACCCCTGGTCCGACAGAGAAACACTTGTATTCAAGACTGTAAACCGTCTCCCATGCACACGTGTGTGACAAGTGAAATAAATGTGCCATTTTTGGGCTTAACTCCATTTTTGGTGTATGTCTCGGCCTTTCTATCTCGGTTCTTGTTACCACATTTATTTGGCTAAATAGTTCCACTTGTAATTTTAAAATGATTTTAGTGATGTTTAAACTCTATTAATGGTACAGTTGTGCTTGAAAATTTGTGAACCCTTTAGAATTTTCTATATTTCTGCATAAATATGACCTAAAACATCATCAGATTCTCACTCAAGTCCTAAAAGTAGATAAAGAGAAACCAGTTAAACAAATGAGACAAAAATATTATACTTGGTCATTTATTTATTGAGGAAAATGATCGAATATTACATATTTGTGAGTGGCAAAAGTATGTGAACCTCTAGGATTAGCAGTTAGTTTGAAGGTGAAATTCGAGTCCGGTGTTTTCAATCAATGGGATGACAATCAGGTGTGAGTGGGCACCTTATGTTATTTAAAGAACAGGGATCTATCAAAGTCTGCTCTTCACAACACATGTTTGTGGAAGTGTATAATGGCACGAACAAAGGAGAATTCAGAGGACCTCAGAAAAAGTGTTGTTGATGCTCCTCAGGCTAGAAAAGATTAGAAAACCATCTCTAAAGAGTTTGGACTCCACCAATCCACAGTCAGACAGATTGTGTACAAATGGAGGAAATTCAAGACCATTGTTACCCTCCCCAGGAGTGGTCGACCAACAAAGATCACTCCAAGAGCAGTGTAATAGTGGTCACAAAGGACCCCAGGGTAACTTCTAAGCAACTGAAGGCCCCTCTCACATTGGCTAATGTTGATGTTCACGAGTCCACCATCAGGAGAACACTCAACAACAATGGTGTGCATGGCAGGGTTGCAAGGAGAAAGCCACTGCTCGTCTGCAGTTTGCTAAAGATCACGTGGACAAACCAGAAGGATACTGGAAGAATGTTTTGTGGACGGATGAAACCAAAATAGAACATTTTGGTTTAAATGAAAAGAGTTATGTTTGGAAAAAGGAAAACACTGCATTCCAGCATAAGAACCTTATCCCATCTGTGAAATGTGGTGGTGGTGGTATCATGGTTTGGGCCTGTTTTGCTGCATCTGGACCAGGACAGCTTGCCTTCATTGATGGAACAATGAATTCTGAATTATATCTGAGAATTCTAAAGGAAAATGTCAGGACATCTGTCCATGAACTGAATCTCAAGAGAAGGTGGGTCACGCAGCAAGACAACGACCCTAAGCACACAAGTCGTTCTACCAAAGAATGGTTAAAGAAGAATAAAGTTAATGTTTTGGAATGGCCAAATCAAAGTCCTGACCTTAATCCAATCAAAATGTTGTGGAAGGACCTGAAGCGAGCAGCTAATGTGAGGAAACCCACCAACATCCCAGAGTTGAAGCTGTTCTGTACGGAGGAATGGGCTCAAATTCCTCCAAGCCGGTGTGCAGGACTGATCAACAGTTACCGGAAACGTTTAGTTGCAGTTATTGCTGCAAAGGGGGATCACACCAGATACTGAAAGCAAAGGTTCACATACTTTTGCCACTCACAAATATGTAATATTCAATCATTTTCCTCAATAAATAAATGACCAAGTATAATATTTGTGTCTCATTTGTTCAACTGGTTTCTCTTTATCTACTTTTAGGACTTGAGTGAAAATCTGATGATGTTTTAGGTCATATTTATACAGAAAAATAGAAAATTCTAAAGGGTTCACAAACTTTCAAGCACAACTGTATATAAGAAAAATCCAAGCCTACAAAACACAATAGATTACCAAACCCTCTACCTTCTTCTGTGTTAAGATCAAAGGTTCTCTTTTAATCCTTCAGCGACACTAAATGAAATGCTGCGATTAATAATACGAGGGGTTTCCTTTTATAAAGACTGACGGAAACAAATGAGTATAATCTGCTTTAACCTGTTTAGCAATGTGAAAAGTAACACAAAATAAATCTCTATTTGTGACCTTCATAACAGCCAGCTGCCGTTATTTGTCCAAAATGCCCTCTCTGTTTCCTCCACGTATGTGTCACAGATTCAACAGATCAGCAGCGTAATGTTTTTAAATGTAGCTGTAAGGCTGCACCTTCTACTTAATGCTAAAAAAAAATAAATAGAAAATGCTTCGTCAATCTGATTACAGAATGCTGGGATGCTATATAATTGATAGAAGATAACGGGGATGATAATCAGGAGAAACGATTTCTGCAATCACCGCGTTTCCAAGAAGAGCCGCGACTAGAGCAATGCACGGTGCTTCCAGTTAATAAAGGCGAGCCCTTGATAAAACTCCACTTTCTTGCTAATGAAATAGACTGCACTAGAGGAACACTTTAGTGTTTATGTACCTCAGATGGATTTACAGCCTAAGGTCACAGCAGCTGTGCTTTAGACTGAAACATTACTTGGTGCGTGCGAAGACTTGGCTCGGTGTCCGGCAAGAACTCATTTATCAGTTGTCCTCACAAAGGGTAAACTGTGCTGGATACGCCGCCTCCTCCTTTTTTTTTTTTTTTTGATTCGTATCCGAAAATGTTCATAATTAGGGTTGGGACGAAATGTAAGCAATAAGTGGAAAAGGCAAAATGTAAAATGCAAGCATCAATTTGCAAGACAAAGAGAATGTAGAGAAATCGGCGGCTGAATTACACATTCTGCAATCAGGCTTTACTGTATAATGAGAGGACTGCTTATACAAAGAGCCTTTGAGACTTCATCAGAGGGAGGCAGATGAAAAAAAGAAGTAATGTGAGAGAAAGAAAAAAAAAAAAACATGTTACTTTGGTAGTATTTCTGAATTTTAATTGGTATATTAAAAGAAATGTCCAGAATGATATTTACAAAGTCGGCAAATTTGAAAAGATCATTTAATTCAAACAAGTGTTACTCAGTCTTTGCACGGGTAGACGACGATGGTGAAGATTTTTTTTTTTTAATTTGATATACTTTGTTAATCCCCTAGGGGAAATTGTCCTTTCACATGACTTTTGGGAGGGTTAGAGCGCAGGGTTAGCCATTGTATAGCACCCCTGGAGCAATTTTCAGGTTTAGGGCCTTGCTAAACCGGCAACATTCCAGGTGCTAGCACAGATCCTTAGCCTCGTACTAACTGATTCGTAAGGCACTTTTTGCCTGCCTTATATTATTTCATTGCTGCTCAGTGTATGAAAATGTTCAAGTCTGAGCTCTTCCTTCCATTTCTTTGTCCTTGTAGCAGGGGGTGTTCATTTCTGGCTTTCATTCCAACCAATCTGTTAATTGAAGGTCGATGCTTGTTGTAAATCTACCTTGTCATTTAATCAGATGGCTCATCCCAGCTATCTGTCAGCAATCTCAGAAATCAGAAATGATTTTTTTTTGAAACTGAGAACATAGAATACATCAGCCTTGACTTTTCGTGTATAGGAGCCGAATTGTATCAGCACTTTTCTCTCTGTACTATCTGTGACATTTTGGATTTCATCATTCGGCATCCATACAATTTGACTGTACACTCCCTGAGCAAATTATAAGGACCACTATGCCAATACTGGGTAGGGTCTCTTTGCTGTCAAAGCAGCCTCTGTTCTTCATGGCATGGCATGGCATAGTAGCCATACCTCCTGTACATCAGAAGAGGTCATCCGCATGTTCAGGCCTTGCCAGGTCTTGAATGGGAGACCAACCAGGAAAAGGTTAGGGGTGCTGCTGAGCCAATCAGGGGGTGCTTACCCTGTGGTCAGGATATAGATCCAAATGCCCCAGGGACATTGAAAGAGAGAGGTTAGGATCAGACGCTGATACAGCGCATTGACACACCCACCACATGACAAACCAACTCAGGATCCCATATTAGGATCCGAGTGCATCCCAGCACCACACTAGTTTTTTTTTTTTTTGTTCTTTATTTCGCCTTATACAATTTCTTGTATTAGGAATTTGGTAGTTTTCGCATACCCCTTGGGGTCAGAGCGCAGGGTCAGCCATTTGTACAGCGCCCCTGGAGCAATTACAGGTTAAGGGCCTTGCTCAAGAGCCCAGCAGAGCAGTAGCCTTTTTTTTGTCAGTGACGGGGATTCGAACCGACAACCTTTGGGATACCAGCGCAGATCCTTAGCCACAGAGCCACCACTCCGCCCTAAGATGGAATGGAACAGTGTTAGGTATTTTATGGTGGCTGGAGTGCCAATTCTGCCACCAATCCCCAGGTCTTTCCCTGCCAGTTGGAGGACCTGCTTGCAGGGCTGGATGCAGATTAATGTCATACCCGGAACGGAGCAATTGCAGTTTAAGGGCCTTGCTCAAGGGCCCAACGAAGTAGAGTCACTTTTGGCATTTATGGGATTCAAACCGATTGCCAGTGCAGATCTCTAACCTCAGAGGTACCACTCCACCACTCTGACAGGTACATTGAGCTATAAAAATGGCACCGTCTTTCAGATGAGATGTAGAACCGAGGTCCTGACTCTCTGTTGTCATAAAAGATCTCTAGACATCCTTCGTAAACAGTAGGGTGTATCCTAATGTCCTGGCTAAATTGTCCACGTCAGCCTAGTCATTATGCACCCCCTTATCATCCCCTGTCTCTAATTGGCTATGTCTCTCTCTTCTTCACCACCTAATAGCTCATGTATGGTGAGTATACTGTTACAAAAATGGCTGTCGTCCATCATACAGGTGGATGCTACACATTACCGGTGGTTGAAGTGGCTCCCCACTCCCTGTGTAAAGAACTTTCAGTAGTGAGAAAAGTGCTATAGAAATGTAAGGAATTATTAAGATGTTGGAAACATTCCTTTGAGATTCTGGTCCATGTAGACCTTATCACATCATAACACATTATCTGCAGATTTGTCAGCTGCACATTCATCCAGAAAATCTCCCAACCTACCAACATCTCAAAGGTGTTCTGGATCCAGTAACTGGGAACTCCTCTGAAGAACACAGAACTCGATGTCTAGTTCATGAAGCCAGTTTGAGATGACTTTTGCTTTGTGACATGGTGTATCATCATGCTGGAAGTAGCCATTAGAAGACGGCTCAATTGTGCCCGTTAAGGGATTCACACTGTTGGCTACATAATCAAATTGGCCATGCCATTCAAATGATGATTGTCTGATTTTAATGTGTGCCAAGGAAACAATCCCTACACCATTACACCACCACCAGTAGCCTGGACTGTTGACGCAAAGCCAGTTTGGGTGCAACGATTTATGCTTTTGGCACCTACTATGTGTGTGCCTCAGTAGAAATCGAGATTCATCAGACCAGGCTACGTTATCTCAGTCTTCAACTGTCCAAATTTGGTGAGCCAGTGCCCACTGCAGCCTCAGCTTTCTGTTCTTGACCGACAGGAGCAGAACCCGACATGGTCTTCTGCTGTTGTAGCCCACCTGCCTCAAGGTTTGACGTGCTGTGCATTCTGAGATGCTTTTCTGCTCCGCACAGTTGTACCAAATGGTAATCTAAGTTACTGTAGCCTTTCTGCCAGCTACCTCTCTCATCAAAAAGGAATTTCTGTCCACAGAACTGCAACTCATTGGGTGTTTTTTGTTTCTTGCATCATTCTTAGTAAACTGAAGAGCCTCTGATCCCAGGAGATCTGCAGTTCCAGAAATACTCAGAATAACCCATCTGGCACCAACAATCATGCCACAGTCAGAATCACTATGAAGACTGTTTTGCCCCATTCTGTTGTTTGATGTGACTGTGAACTGTGTCAGCAGGATTTTATGCATTGTGCTGCTGCCACAGGATTGGCTGGTTGGATAACTGCATGGATAAGCGGGTGTCCCTAATAATTTCCAGAGTGAGTGTAAGCGCCGAAGGTGGACTGGCTCCCTACCTGTGGTGGTTTTCCTGATTCATGTCTGCTGTCGCTGGGATCAGCTCTGGCCTCCTACAACTCCTCAATTGGTCAAAACAAGTTTGAAGTGAATGGAGGCCTAAATGAATACTCCTTTTAAATGGTTAACTAACATCTTCTTCAGAGGCTTGAACTAGTCGTATATTATGTGCAAGCTTGTTTTTCTTTTTAAATATATTTAAATGTATTTTGTCTTTAGACATTGAGAAATTGATATTAGAGTGGACTGTATGTCTGAGTTAGTTGTTATCTGAAGCCTAATTCACCTGTATTGATTTGTGCCGAATAATTTAAATGGAAGTTTTTGTTGAATTAAAAAAAAAACATTATGACTAATTAGCGGTGATAATTTGTCCGAATTTAGAAGAGGTGCATTTCGCAAATAAAATTTACAGGTCTGCATACTGTAGGTTCACGGCTCCTAAACACACTAGGAGTAGCCAGGAGTGGGACTCATACTGTATATCAAAGTACTCGATGTGTGCCGATAAATACGCCGGCTTTACCAGCATATGGAACAGAAACATTCAGTCATGATCAACTGAACTGACTTGAATGGATTTCATTTGCTTAGAAGACTGAAATGCAAAAGTCAGAATGTCACTGTAGGAGAATATTTAAGGTACTGTATGTTTATAGCACTTCTGAAATGTTGCCACTTCTACCACACCATGGTACACTGCGCACTTCCCGGTGTTAATGATGACACTTCAGTTTGTATGCCATAAGCTTTTTAGTAATAACTCAAATAATTTGCAAATAGCTGGAATGCAATTATCTTTACCATACAAAAAACTCTTTTGAATACCTAAGTGAGAGGCTAAAAGGTTTTAATCACAGCTAAAAAAAACTTCTTGACAGGGTAAAATTTTTGTACATTTTTTAAAGTAATTTACTTAATTAGACGTTCATGTTAATTCAGAAACTAATGTCCTTTTCAGTTTAATGTTGATCTGTCTAGCAATCCATCCATCATTTTATATATACAGTAATAATGGCTTTAAATATTATTCTCTCCACATGCAGAGTATATGGCATTTTTCATATCTATCTATCTATCTATCTATCTATCTATCTATCTATCTATCTATCTATCTATCTATTATATAGTGCCTTTCATATCTATCTATCTATCTATCTATCTATCTATCTATCTATCTATCTATCTATCTATCTATCTATCTATTAAACAGTGCCTTTCATATCTATCTATCTATCTATCTATCTATCTATCTATCTATCTATCTATCTATCTATCTATCTATCTATCTATCTATCTATTATATAGTGCCTTTCATATCTATCTATCTATCTATTACAGTATATAGTGCCTTTCATATCTATCTATCTATCTATCTATCTATCTATCTATCTATCTATCTATCTATCTATCTATCTATCTATCTATCTATCTATCTATTATATAGTGCCTTTCATATCTATCTATCTATCTATCTATCTATCTATCTATCTATCTATCTATCTATCTATCTATCTATCTATCTATCTATCTATCTATCTATTATATAGTGCCTTTCATATCTATCTATCTATCCATTATATAGTGCCTTTCGTATCTATCTATCTATCTATCTATCTATCTATCTATCTATCTATCTATCTATCTATCTATCTATCTATCTATCTATCTATTATATAGTGCCTTTCATATCTATCTATCTATCTATCTATCTATCTATCTATCTATCTATCTATCTATCTATCTATCTATCTATCTATCTATCTATCTATCTATCTATTATATAGTGCCTTTCATATCTATCTATCTATCCATTATATAGTGCCTTTCGAATCTACCTATCTATCCATCTATCTATCTATCTATCTATCTATCTATCTATCTATCTATCTATCTATCTATCTATCTATCTATCTATCTATCTATCTATTAAATAGTGCCTTTCATATCTATCTATCTATCTATCTATCTATCTATCTATCTATCTATCTATCTATCTATCTATCTATCTATCTATCTATCTATCTATCTATCTATCTATCTATCTATTATATAATGCCTTTCATATCTATCTATCTATTATATAATGCCTTTCATATCTATCTATCTATCTATCTATCTATCTATCTATCTATCTATCTATCTATCTATCTATCTATCTATCTATCTATCTATCTATCTATTATATAGTGTCTTTCATATCTATCTATCTATCTATCTATCTATCTATCTATCTATCTATCTATCTATCTATCTATCTATCTATCTATCTATCTATCTATCATTATATAGTGACTTTGACATCTATCTATCTATTATATAGTGCCTTTCATATCTATCTATCTATCTATCTATCTATCTATCTATCTATCTATCTATCTATCTATCTATCTATCTATCTATCTATCTATTATATAGTGTCTTTCATATCTATCTATCTATCTATCTATCTATCTATCTATCTATCTATCTATCTATCTATAGTGACTTTGACATCTATCTATCTATTATATAGTGCCTTTCATATCTATCTATCTATTACAGTATATAGTGCCTTTCATATCTATCTATCTATCTATCTATCTATCTATCTATCTATCTATCTATCTATAGTGACTTTGACATCTATCTATCTATTATATAGTGCCTTTCATATCTATCTATCTATCTATCTATCTATCTATCTATCTATCTATCTATCTATCTATCTATCTATCTATCTATTATATAATGCCTTTCATATCTATCTATCTATTATATAGTGCCTTTCATATCTATCTATCTATCTATCTATCTATCTATCTATCTATCTATCTATCTATCTATCTATCTATCTATTATATATTTCCTTTCATATCTATCTATCTATCTATCTATCTATCTATCTATCTATCTATCTATCTATCTATCTATTATATAGTGCCTTTCATATCTATCTATCTATCTATTATATAGTGCCTTTCGTATCTATCTATCTATCTATCTATCTATCTATCTATCTATCTATCTATCTATCTATCTATCTATCTATCTATCTATCTATCTATCTATTATATAGTGCCTTTCATATCTATCTATCTATCTATCTATCTATCTATCTATCTATCTATCTATCTATCTATCTATCTATTATATAGTGCCTTTCATATCTATCTATCTATCTATTACAGTATATAGTGCCTTTCATATCTATCTATCTATCTATCTATCTATCTATCTATCTATCTATCTATCTATCTATCTATCTATCTATAGTGACTTTGACATCTATCTATCTATTATATAGTGCCTTTCATATCTATCTATCTATCTATCTATCTATCTATCTATCTATCTATCTATCTATCTATCTATCTATCTATCTATCTATCTATCTATCTATCTATCTATCTATTATATAGTGCCTTTCATATCTATCTATCTATCTATCTATCTATCTATCTATCTATCTATCTATCTATCTATCTATCTATTATATAGTGCCTTTCATATCTATCTATCTATCCATTATATAGTGCCTTTCGTATCTATCTATCTATCTATCTATCTATCTATCTATCTATCTATCTATCTATTATATAGTGCCTTTCATATCTATCTATCTATCTATCTATCTATCTATCTATCTATCTATCTATCTATCTATCTATCTATCTATCTATCTATCTATCTATTATATAGTGCCTTTCATATCTATCTATCTATCCATTATATAGTGCCTTTCGTATCTATCTATCTATCTATCTATCTATCTATCTATCTATCTATCTATCTATCTATCTATCTATCTATCTATCTATCTATTAAATAGTGCCTTTCATATCTATCTATCTATCTATCTATCTATCTATCTATCTATCTATCTATCTATCTATCTATCTATCTATCTATCTATCTATCTATTATATAATGCCTTTCATATCTATCTATCTATTATATAATGCCTTTCATATCTATCTATCTATCTATCTATCTATCTATCTATCTATCTATCTATCTATCTATCTATCTATCTATCTATCTATCTATCTATCTATCTATCTATCTATCTATTATATAGTGTCTTTCATATCTATCTATCTATCTATCTATCTATCTATCTATCTATCTATCTATCTATCTATCTATCTATCATTATATAGTGACTTTGACATCTATCTATCTATTATATAGTGCCTTTCATATCTATCTATCTATTACAGTATATAGTGCCTTTCATATCTATCTATCTATCTATCTATCTATCTATCTATCTATCTATCTATCTATCTATAGTGACTTTGACATCTATCTATCTATTATATAGTGCCTTTCATATCTATCTATCTATCTATCTATCTATCTATCTATCTATCTATCTATCTATCTATCTATCTATCTATCTATCTATCTATCTATCTATCTATCTATTATATAATGCCTTTCATATCTATCTATCTATTATATAGTGCCTTTCATATCTATCTATCTATCTATCTATCTATCTATCTATCTATCTATCTATCTATCTATCTATCTATCTATCTATCTATCTATTACAGTATATAGTGCCTTTCATATCTATCTATCTATCTATCTATCTATCTATCTATCTATCTATCTATCTATCTATCTATCTATCTATCTATCTATCTATCTATCTATCTATCTATCATTATATAGTGACTTTGACATCTATCTATCTATCTATTATATAGTGCCTTTCATATCTATCTATCTATCTATCTATCTATCTATCTATCTATCTATCTATCTATCTATCTATCTATCTATCTATCTATCTATCTATCTATTATATAGTGCCTTTCATATCTATCTATCTATCTATCTATCTATCTATCTATCTATCTATCTATCTATCTATCTATCTATCTATCTATCTATTATATAGTGCCTTTCATATCTATCTATCTATCTATCTATCTATCTATCTATCTATCTATCTATCTATCTATCTATCTATCTATCTATCTATTATATAATGCCTTTCATATCTATCTATCTATTATATAATGCCTTTCATATCTATCTATCTATCTATCTATCTATCTATCTATCTATCTATCTATCTATCTATCTATCTATCTATCTATCTATCTATTATATAGTGTCTTTCATATCTATCTATCTATCTATCTATCTATCTATCTATCTATCTATCTATCTATCTATCTATCTATCTATCTATCTATCTATCTATCTATCTATCTATCATTATATAGTGACTTTGACATCTATCTATCTATTATATAGTGCCTTTCATATCTATCTATCTATTACAGTATATAGTGCCTTTCATATCTATCTATCTATCTATCTATCTATCTATCTATCTATCTATCTATCTATCTATCTATCTATCTATCTATCTATCTATCTATAGTGACTTTGACATCTATCTATCTATTATGTAGTGCCTTTCATATCTATCTATCTATCTATCTATCTATCTATCTATCTATCTATCTATCTATCTATCTATCTATCTATCTATCTATCTATCTATTATATAATGCCTTTCATATCTATCTATCTATTATATAGTGCCTTTCATATCTATCTATCTATCTATCTATCTATCTATCTATCTATCTATCTATCTATCTATCTATCTATCTATCTATCTATCTATCTATCTATCTATCTATCTATCTATTACAGTATATAGTGCCTTTCATATCTATCTATCTATCTATCTATCTATCTATCTATCTATCTATCTATCTATCTATCTATCTATCTATCATTATATAGTGACTTTGACATCTATCTATCTATCTATTATATAGTGCCTTTCATATCTATCTATCTATCTATCTATCTATCTATTATATAGTGCCTTTCATATCTATCTATCTATCTATCTATCTATCTATCTATCTATCTATCTATCTATCTATCTATCTATTATATAGTGCCTTTCATATCTATCTATCTATCTATCTATCTATCTATCTATCTATCTATCTATCTATCTATCTATCTATCTATCTATCTATCTATCTATCTATCTATCTATCTATCTATCTATCTATCTACAGTGAGACAATATCTTCCCTCTCCATATCTCCTCGATTGCTAAATTTCCTGATTCCATTTCCTAAAATCACTTTTCACATTAAGCAGCTGCCTGTCTTTGCAGTATTGACGGGAGCTCGTAGTTCCACTTTCTTACAGGTATTGTCACTTGCCTGATGAGTTTGAGTTGTTTGGTGACACGCCACATCCCTTTTTAAAGGGGTTAGGTTTGTCTAGGATGGTGTTTCTTGTCGGTGTGCCATTGGCGGGTCATGAGTTACCATCGTTAGGTGCACAAGTGGGTGGTGATGGTTTTACGAGTGGGTCTAGCACTGCGCAGTATTTATCCCCGTTTGTATCTGCAAATGATTTATGAATGGAGGATCACCCCCTGCTTTTACATTCATCCTCCGTTGACTTAGAGGGTCATTCTAAACATTCTAATAAACACTTCATTCAATTTGGGTTCACTTTTTTTAATGTAATGTAATGCTATTGTATAGCCAATAGTACTAAATTGAGTTTTAACACACAATTCCACAAGTTTAAGACAGCATCAAGGACATGATAAGAACCAACACTGGACCAGACTCCGGACTCACAAATCATGCCAACACCAACACTCTGTCACATTGGGCGAGTTTTGAGTAAATTCTTAACCAAACCTGCATGTCTTTATTATGTTTGTGAGAATGGGAGTAGAAGACTCTTGGACATGTGGAGTTTGTGTACAGACTAAACACTCAGTGCCCAGTCCAGAATTTGAATTTAGGACTCCTAAGCTCCTGTTCCCACTGGACTCTGCATTGGAGTAAGTGGTTCCAGAAAATGAAAGCGCGGACTCTGGACATTTTTCAGTGATCTTACTGATTGTATTTTCTCATGCCATTGTCACTTTAATCCAATCTGTCCCCTTTTCTTTTGCAGATTGCCCTAAACTACAGGATTCCAAAGAGAGGACCACCAGCCAATAAATTATGAATGTTGAACAAGATGATATCGCACCCGCAGCAGACGATGAGAGGTCCTAGGTGGAACAGGGCCCTTTCCAACCCTTTACTTGTCCTGCTGTTAGCCCTTCAACTGCTCGTTGTTGCGGGCCTGGTTCGCGCTCAGACCTGTCCTTCAGTGTGTTCGTGTAGCAACCAGTTCAGCAAGGTGATTTGTACCCGCCGAGGGCTAAGGGAAGTACCTGACGGAATCTCGACAAACACTCGGTACCTGAATTTGCAGGAGAATCAGATTCAGGTGATCAAAGTGGACAGTTTTAAGCATCTGCGCCACCTGGAGATTTTACAGCTCAGCAGGAACCACATTCGTAGCATTGAGATTGGGGCCTTTAATGGCCTGGCTAGCCTCAATACCTTGGAGCTATTTGATAACCGACTAACTACGATCCCCAATGGGGCCTTTGAGTACCTCTCAAAGCTGAAAGAGTTGTGGTTAAGGAACAACCCTATTGAAAGTATCCCCTCCTATGCCTTCAACCGGGTTCCGTCGCTAAGGAGGCTTGATTTGGGGGAGCTGAAACGTCTATCCTACATCTCAGAAGGGGCGTTTGAGGGCCTTTCCAACCTCAGGTACCTGAATCTCGGAATGTGCAACCTGAGGGAAATTCCAAACCTTACTCCACTGGTGAAGTTGGACGAGTTAGAGCTTTCTGGAAACCAGCTTTCTGTTATCCGTCCGGGATCCTTTCAAGGGCTGACCCATCTTCAGAAGCTGTGGATGATGCACGCCCAGATACAGTCAATTGAGAGGAACTCTTTTGACGACTTACAGTCCTTGATAGAGTTGAATTTGGCTCATAACAACCTTACTTTGCTCCCACATGACCTTTTTACCCCACTTCACCATCTGGAGAGAGTTCATCTGCACCACAATCCTTGGAACTGCAATTGTGATATCCTTTGGCTCAGTTGGTGGCTCAAAGAGATGGTGCCCGCGAACACTAGCTGTTGTGCACGTTGCCATTCACCATCCCTTCTCAAAGGGCGGTATATCGGTGAGCTGGACCAGAATTATTTTACCTGCTATGCTCCTGTTATTGTGGAGCCACCTGCTGATCTCAATTTGACAGAGGGCATGCCGGCAGAGCTTAAATGCCGAGCTTCCACTTCCTTGACTTCGGTTAGCTGGATCACACCTAATGGAACCATAATGACTCACGGGGCTTACAAGGTTCGCATTTCGGTCCTTAATGACGGGACGTTAAACTTCACCAACGTTACTGTGCAGGACACGGGGACGTACACCTGTATGGTAAGCAACTCGGCTGGAAACACCACGGCGTCGGCCACACTCAATGTTTCTGCAACGGAAAACAGCACCTTTAGCTTCTTTACAACGGTTACGGTAGAAACCATTGAACCCCCCTATGATGAGGGTAGGACCACAGAGCAAAGCGTGGGGCCGACGGCCTCTAACGGCTGGGTAACGGCCTTTGCCACTACTCCGCTTACATCGAGGAGCACCAAGTCCACCGAGAAAACGTTTACGATTCCAGTAACGGAGGTCGATAATGGCGGTCTAAATGGACTGGATGAGGTCATGAAGACCACCAAGATTATCATTGGCTGCTTCGTGGCCATTACACTGATGGCCGCCGTCATGCTAATTATTTTCTATAAGATGCGAAAACAGCACCACAGGCAAAACCACCATGCCCCAACCAGGACAATCGAGATAATAAACGTGGACGATGAAATCACGGGAGGCCCGGCCCTGGAGAGCCACCTGACTTTGCCCACTCTGGAGCACGAACATCTCAACCACTATAACTCTTATAAGACTCCTTTTAACCACACAACCAACACAATCAATTCCTTACACAGCTCCGCGCATGAACCTTTGTTAATCCGGGCAAACTCAAAAGACAATGTTCAAGAGACCCAAATCTGATTTCTTTCATATTAATAATTACGCAATCAGAATAAATTAAAATAAGGACCTGCAGAAAATGAGACAGTGTATCAGTGACACCAACAACTAGGCTATGTCTACTGTTTCGAAAAGTGTCTTTACAAAACAAAGAGTTTATTTATTAAAAAAGAGAAAGAAAAAATAAGAAAATTATTGTGATTAAAACAAGAACAAGTCATGCATTCTACAAAAAGATCCCATTTTCGTAGCACTTATTACTTTTTTCCTTTATTTTTGTTTTTTATTTTATTTTTTTGTTTCAATCCACCATTGGGAAATTGCGGTTTACAGAGAATTTGGTGCTTGTAAACTCTGTGTAAACCTTCTATTTCGACGGACATATTTAGGAACATACCTCAGGTTTATGCATACTTTACACTGTTTTAATCCAGTTTACATGATTTAGTTTGTTTCTGAAGAAAGTTAAGCGAAATGTAATGGAAAACTTTGAAATTTTTAAGAAAATGTGCCAAATGTTGGAGTGCTGTGTAGCCGCTCCATCAATAAGTTGCCATTGTTATAGCTGATATATTAGTGGGAGGGGTTATGGGGGCGGGGCTGGGATGGGATGGGGCGGGGCTTTGTTTTTATTTAATTTTTGCAAAAAAGTGAACAACTTTACAAAAACACGAGAATCCCGAAAATGCTTGCAAAGGTGGATTTTATTTTATATGTCAAATGTCATGTCAGATATTCTCAAGGCAAGATATTCAGCATTATGTTTGTAATATTTTAATTTTGCTTCTAACTAAATAAAAAAAAAAAAAATTGGAAATTTGTACTTTACAACACGTTAAAGGAAATTAACGCTCCGTACCAAGAAACGAAACCCCTTTTGTACTTTTTAAATTCTGAAACGGGATGAAACGCAATGGTCGACAGTTAAAAAAGGTTTTAATTTGTGAATTGGTTTTTGATTTCAGCAGAAAGTTCAATGGAACTCTATTCAAGAGTCGGCAGTAATATGTTTTGCTTGTTTCTTAATGAGAATCCTCTCAAATGTTTCAGCAAATTTTTCTTGTTCTGAACCTACTATAGTAGGGTGTTGCTTTCTGGTCAGTCTTTCGAAAATCACTGTTGGGCAAATTTTACATCCCTTCCAAGTTTCTTGCAACTACTATACTACTAACTGAAGCATGTTTTCACACCCTAATGCCTAATGAATAGTGGCGTCTCTGTTGGCAGAAAATATTCCTTCCAATTGTTTTTCCTATCCAAATCCTATTGTTCCCCAGTAGTGTCCCATAGTCATAGCCATTACTGGTTTAAAGGCCGGGTTTACCCAGGTTAGACAGTTGCCCCCAGATCTGTTTCCTTTATTCCCTTCAGTACTAGGTATCCTTTTATGGTGACACCCATTCTTTTCATATCATCAGACTCTACCTCTAATTGTACCTTCTTCATCTCCTTTTTTGGCCTCATCTTGTTGCACCTCTTTTCAAACAAGCTTGATGGACTACATGGTCCTCTCTCGTTTGTCAGATTTCTTCTGTACCCAATCATGTTCTGCCTTTCGTACCATAAACCAACCACCGTACTCTGTTTCTCATATCACCTCTACATCATCTTCTCCGTGATACTCGATATCTCTATGTGACCATTCTCGTCTCTTTTCTTTCCAGCTTTACTCCTCCTTCATCGGTTCTATCTCACTCCCATGCTACTCCTCACACAACTTTCATAAATTTGACCTTTCAATACCAGAGAACCTCCTTTAGAAATCAGAATTGGGGACCATTTTCAAAACTTCTTCTGTACACCTCTCACCCTCGCTATAAGTGCTTGGCCAACACCACAGTCTACACTCAACATGTCACCCAAGTACAAGAACTTCCCTACTTTCTTCAAAACCAACTCTATTTCCGATATCTAAATGTATACCTTTTTCAGGTTCATTTTTGTATGAACATTAAGAAGTTTATGTTCAGATAGAGAACTACAGACACCAAGCAGTGCGTTAGACAATAGGACTTCTGGGGCCTTCAAAACTCGACTTGATGTTATTTTGGGAGAATTAGGTGGATAGGACTGGGCTGCTCTCGTCTAGATTGTTCTAATTTGCTATGTGAGCCTTCTGCACCCTTCTCATACACTTTCTGCTCAGGGTCACACTCGTCGCCTGCAGACTGCTCTTCACACCTCTACGTCTTTCATGCAGGTTTTATTTTGTTTACAATTATAACTCTGCTGCAGTGGGTTGGCACCCTGCCCGGGATTGGTTCCTGCCTTGTGCCCTGTGTTGGCTGGGATTGGCTCCAGCAGACCCCCGTGACCCTGTGTTTGGATTCAGCGGGTTGGAAAATGGATGGATGGATTGATTATAACTCTGGCCAGGGGATCTTGAGATTTGAGCAAAATGAAGCTAGGGACAGCACCCCTTCTGTCACCCTCCGCTGTTTTGAAGGGTTTCGGACATAGTTAAGCTCGATGGGTTTTGCTTATGATGGTTGGTGGATTAAGCGAGTCGAGGCTGTGGGACCCTTTGCACTTGGTGCAGTGAAGTTTGAATGAATTTATTCAAATAGCTGACATTCAGTTACACGCCTCACTATTGTTTAATACAGAAGCATGGTCACGACTGAATGGTCCCCTCTCGTTTATCAAATTTCTTCTGTACCCAGTCATCTTCTGCCTCTTGCACCATACACCATACCTACAGTTTCATAGCTGTAGGTGATGGAGCTCAAATTCTGCTTAAATCACTGTCTGAGTGGATATCACATATCCTCCTTGTATTCCTAGAAGGTTTTATTCAAGTACTTCCATTTTCCTCTCACACCATGACAGGCCAACTCTAAATTAGTATTATAGAGCGCCCAAAGGTGGAATGGCTCCCCATCCAGGGTGATCCCAGCCTTTTACCTAAAGTTTACAAAGACAGGATTGGCTTCCTCAGCTTGAACACTATTCGGTAGTTGTATAAAGAGGGGTTGATTCACAAAGAATTAAAATAATGCATTTTGATACCCTACACTGGCACATTGTCAGTTATCCAAAAGATTAACAAAAAATTGTGTGGCAGCGCTGGGGTATTTAAGAGACGTGATGGGCCTGACTGTAAAGAGTGCCGACTACAATAACACGATAGATGAAGAACTGCTGACGAATACCACATCATGAACGTGTAATAATTCTAATGACACCTGACTCAGAACTGTAAAATAACTGACACTCTCAAATCCATGGAAGCAGCAGGTTTTTTAAGTAGTATGGATTACCAATACAGTGGAAACTCAGTTCACGACCATAATTCGTTTCAAAACTCTGGTCATAAACTGATTTGGTCGTGAACCGAAGCAATTTCCCCCCATACGATTAATCCGTTCCAGACCATACGAACTGTATGTAAATATATATTTTTTTAAGTTTTTAAGCACAAATATAGTTAATTAAACCATAGAATACACAGCATAATAGTAAACTAAATGTAAAAACATTGAATAACACTGAGAAAACCTTGAACAACAGAGAAAACTAACACTGCAATAGTTTGCGCTATAGCGCTACCAACCGCTGACTAAAAACACTTTTTTTTAATGAGTTTTAAGTACAGGGAAAAAAATGAACATTTAAAAAAATCCGTAATTTAATAAACCACCAAGAAAAGTAACATTGCAACAATGCACGCTACGAACCGAACGCTGTAAACAGAAGTGAAAACAAAAGTGCATTCTTTAACTGCCTTCCTACCTGCGTCCAGCCCTCTCTCTCTCACGCTGCCTGTGTGTGTGCGCGCGTCTCTCTCTCACGCTGCCTGTGTGTGCGTGCGTCTCTCACGCTGCCTGTGTGTGTGCGCTCGTCTCTCTCTCACGCTGCCTGTGTGTGCGCGCGTCTCTCACGCTGCCTGTGTGTGTGCGCTCGTCTCTCTCTCACGCTGCCTGTGTGTGTGCGCACGTCTCTCTCTCACGCTGCCTGTGTGTGCGCGCGTCTCTCACGCTGCCTGTGTGTGTGCGCTCGTCTCTCTCTCACGCTGCCTGTGTGTGTGTGTCGCTCTCTCTTGCTCGCTGCACAGGAAACGCACAGGGAGAGACTGAACATGTACAAACCGAAAGGGAAACTGGCTTGTTCGTATACCGAGTGTGTGGTCGTGAACCAAAGCAAAAGTTTGGCGAACTTTTTGGTCGTAAACCGATTTGTACGTGTACCAAGACGTTCGTGAATCGAGGTTCCACTGTATGTTATAAACACAAAACTGTAAATTAATGGAACTCCTTCAGTTGCTCCTCTGGGAACTGAGCCATCCCACAGCTGACCCCAACAGTGACCAGCAACAAACATGTCATTCATATTTAAGTCCTTTACCATTAGCATCTCTTTAGTACTACAGAGGGCTCTACCTCCTAACAGTCATAGTGTGGAGTATTGCATGGATGGACACGTATTATTAAAATGTAAAATAAGTAATATTTTATTAAGTGTTGAATAGCTACGATGTTTACGTAAAAAATAACGATGGCTGCCGATAAAAAACAAGTTGGAAGAATAAACTTATTTCCATAGTTCTAAGCTATGCAAAATTTGTTAAATTCATATGCAACAACAAAAAAAAGGCTATTATGACCTTATGGTGGCTTAACTCGGTGCTAACAGACTATCAGAGAGCTTACCTCCTCAACGCAAATACAGGGCAAGTCAAAATTATGTTAACATTTGAATGGCAGAAACAATTTATTCACAGAACATACTTCATACGTGCAGGATCTTAACCTGTTCGCCATCATGTTCAACACGTGTACCATATGTGGCCACGAAAATTGTCCACGAAAATTGTATATAAGTATATACAGTATCTCACAAAAGTGAGCACACCCCTCACATTTTTGTAAATATTTTATTATATCTTTTCATGGGACAACACTGAAGATAAGACACTTT
Source organism: Erpetoichthys calabaricus (assembly GCF_900747795.2). Lineage (NCBI taxonomy): Eukaryota > Metazoa > Chordata > Cladistia > Polypteriformes > Polypteridae > Erpetoichthys > Erpetoichthys calabaricus. Next base: position 14,795,487 of record NC_041395.2, on the reverse strand, counting down.
TATACAATGTAAAGTAGTCCGTGTACAGCTTGTATCACAGTGTAAATTTGCTGTCCCCCTAAAAATAACTCAACACACAGCCATTAATGTCTAAACCGCTGGCAACAAAAGTGAGTACAAATTTTGCCCAAACTGTTAATATTTTGTGTGGTCACCATTATTTTTCCAGCACTGCCTTAACTCTCTTGGGCATGGAGTTCAATAGTGCTTCACAGGTTGCCACTCCTCCATGACAACATTACGGAGCTGGTGGAGATGGTGGATGTTAGAGACCGTTTGAGGATGCCCCACAGGTGCACAATAGGGTTTAGGTCTGGAGACATGCATGGCCAGTCCAGCACCTTTACCCTCAGTTTCTTTAGAAAGGCAGTGGTCATCTTGGAGGTGTGTTTGGGGTCGTTATCATGTTCAGTTTCCGAAGGGAGGGGATCATGCTCTATTTCACCCAGATCTGTTACAATCCTAAGCCTAAAAGTGCAACGGTGACATTTTTAATGTCACGTTTTTTGTCAAGCTTTAAATCAGGCTTATTTTAAAAACCTACACATATATGTTTGGTATCATTCTTTTCAGAATTTATCGAACTTTAATGTGATGTTGATAGATTTTCAGACTCTTATTCCATTTTTAAATTCTAAACAAAAAAAATTTCAAGAATTCACGTGAGACAAGACTTTGTGCCAAGAGATTTAACCACGCCCGGGGCTGGAAATAAAAGACAAAGAGTAGGACCACTGCTGTACAGGCTTTTAAATGTTCAAAGCGCTGTGTGAGACACAGATCACGTGACACGGCAGCAGCAGCAGATCAAGCAAAGAGGAGGTAAAAATAAACTGCATTTGTTTCCCATTGTGTCACCATTTAAGAGGGGGTCTCAGAGGAGCGACCGCGTCTCCTTGAGGTACATTCAGCCCCCCTCTTCACAACGCAAGCGGCAGAGATGCAAAGTGGCTGACGAGCAAAGTGAGCAGGGGACAAGCCCCTAGTATATATCATATATGTATATATATATATATATATATATATATATATATATATATATATGTATATATGTGTGTGTATATTATATATATATAAGGGGCGGCACGGTGGCACAGTGGTAGCGCTGCTGCCTCGCAGTTAGGAGACCTGGGATCCATCCATCCATTTTCCAACTCGCTATATCCTAACAGAGGGTCACGGGGGTCTGCTGGAGCCAATCTCAGCCAGCACAGGGCTCAAGGCAGGAACCAATCCCGGGCAGGGCGCCAACCCACCACAGGACACACACACACACACACCAAGCACACACCAGAGACAATAGGACCGCCAATCCACCCAACCTGCAAGCCTTTGGACTGCGGGAGGAAACCGGAGCACCCGGAGGAAACCCACTCAGACACAGGGAGAACCCGGGAAGCAAACCCAGGTCTCCTAACTGCGAGGCAGCAGTGCTACCCAATGCGCCACCGTGCCGCCTATTTATATATTTATTTATATGAATAAATAATAATATATATAATACATATATAATACAAATTATTCGAAAAGGAATTAATATTTTTACAACGATAATGTAGCCATTTTTTCAGATGGGAGCCCGATAGTGAATTGACTCAAAGATGGCCGAACATCTGGTCATGTGGGTCTCAGGCATGAGGGGCGGGTGCAGAAGGGCGGATAATGGAAGTGACATCAGAAGTGGAACGGCTGTCAATCTTTTGTTCTGCAGAGGGAGGAAGAGAGAAGGCAATAGAACACAGCGCCATCTTCTGGTCCAGCGGTTTACTACCATCACCAGAACCCTTAAGCTGCCTCCCTTGCATACGTCTATAACTACACACACTACCCTACAGATGAATGAATGTATTGTGTGCACGAGTGTTTGTACATTTATTTAAATGCTCACCCATATTTGAAGAGTATGACGTCTCAGTGTCTATATATACAGTAAATTCTATATTTTTCTTGTCAATAAGTTTCTGTTATACAGGAAAATGCTGACCCATTAGTTTAGATCTTCCATAGATTTTCTTCACCCGCTTTTCCAGGGCAGGGTCACAGTTCATGCCTATCCTAGCACACATAGAGCATAAAGTAGGAACAATTAACATATTTTCAACATTTAGTTTTAACATTTAGCAGTTCTTTCAGTCACTTTTGTTATAAGAGCAGTGCAAAATAAGAAGGCAGATAAGAGTCCAGTGCTAAGTTTTTTTTCCAGACTCACTTGTGAACACGTCCACTTTTCCTGCTTTTCACAGCCGATTCACCAAAAGTTTGCCCTTTGTTCTACCAAGTCAGAATTTGAGGAAACGTGACTGCATGTGTTCGGGGGACCTGGAATCGCTCATATTTCATACTTATATTAAAGAGTTCTTTTGAAGAATTGAGCGACTGCTTGTCAATGAGTGGAAATCACTTTGGTCAGACAGGACAGCCCAAGTATCTTAGAATATTTCTCAAAGTTAGGCACAATATATTTAAAACAAGTTGAAAATATTAGTTTACTTCTTTCAGTTTACCTGCTTGGCCACCATACTTATAAGCAAACCATGACTACTTAGCCGTAAGCTTATCAGTCAACTGGAGGACCTTCATTTTAATGGTTAGCAGCTGTCATCTATCATGCTTATGTGAAATGTGCATCTTTGCGGTACCCCTGCCTATTAAAACCAATGTCAGCCTGATAAAGGATCTTCTTAATTTCCTTTTTTTATCCTTGGAATGCAGTTTTTAATATAATTTATTTCCTATATATTACAACTACCAAATCAAGCCGTAATTCAAAGGAATACAACAAAGGGCCTGTTTATCAGTTGCATTAAAAGTAAAAAATAGCTTGAAAGACATTTAACTCTTTGAGGGCTGAATATTTTTTGCAGGCAACTCCATTTTCTGAAAAGCACACAAAGCAAAGGTTTCACATGCAAATAAACGTAAAATGTCTGTAGCTGTGGCTGCTGTCGGCTCCTGTTCGGCGTCTCCGGTGGTTGTGTAGGGGCAGCACAATGGCCGGTAGGAATGCGTGGTGGGCCAGCTGCCTGGCCTGTCTTTGCGTAGCAGTGCTACTCAATCTGTTTTGTACCTCTTGCCATCATAAGTGGCGGTCCTCCCAAGCGAACGTTGCCATTAGGGCATCAGCTATATAAGCGTGTTCAACACCACGATCATCTGAAGCCGGTACCTCAATTTCGTTTTCAGTCTCTATCTTCAGATCATTTGCATCAAAATTGGAGTCCGGCAAATCAGAGGCCAATTTGGCGATAATAATACACAAAATGTCATCCATGGAGCATTTTGCTTTGTGCATTTGCTTTGGTCTCTTGTCAGATGTTGATGCTATTTTAGAGGTTGTTTGCTCTTCGCTACTCACACCTGTGCAGGGAATTGAGGTCAAATCAACGTAGCTAACTTTCCTTCTAGCAAAGAGAGTTGAACTAAAACATAACCACCCTCTACCCCTGAATTTCGACAAAAGTCAACATCAGCCCTGAAAGAGTTAAAAGACATTACCTTAGTCTATGTTATCGTGCTGTTATTAGGTATTTGCAAGCACTTCTTTCTTTAGGTACAGTAACTTTTTTTGTACACAATTATCTATTACAGATGCATCACGCTACCATCATATTGATTGATATTGATACCATCAGATAGATTAACTGATATACTGTTTGTGTGTTGTGAAAGAACGAGTCTCAACACACTAAAAAAAGGTTTGGGGCAGCCACCTCTATATTGTTCCTAGCTGCAAAAGATTTAAATTGAACAACTGATGTTGCTTGTTTGAGTTCCCAGTATGAACTGCCCTTGGTTTGGCAATATGGAGGATTTATAGTCTGTAACCTGGAAGTGACGTCAGACTGGGAGCCGGAAGTGGCGTCAGATCAGGCAGGTTTTCCCGTATTTGATCTTCAGAAATAACAGCAAACAGGTTTAGAGCACCCCGCCACCACCTGGCCCGGCACGTAATCATCTCCACTTGGTCCATTCAGCTCGCTCCTAGACGCACATGTGTGACATATACTAGCTATATACTAGCTGATTACCCAGTGGCTTACAATATACAATATATATATATATATATATATATTCTGCGGTGGGTTGGCACCCTGCCCAGGGTTGTTTCCTGCCTTGTGCCCTGTGTTGGCTGGGATTGGCTCCAGCAGACCCCCGTGACCCTGTGTTCGGATTCAGCGGGTTGGATAATGGATGGATGGATATATATATATTGTAACAAGGCGGTATATTCCGCCCGACCCGGCACAGACTGATGCAGAGGCACGTGTAAAATCAACAGACCTTTTATTTTTCTCTTCAGCCGTGGGGCACGCCTTTCCCGTGTCCCACAGGCCCAACACTGTCCCAAAAGCACTTAGCCAACACACAAAACACTTTTTCTCTCCACCTTGGCACCACCACTCCTCCCAGGCAACCTCGTCCTCTTCCTCCTGATTCTGGCTCTCGAGGAGTGGATGCTGACCCCTTTTATAGCCCACCCGGAAGTGCTCCAGGTGCTTGATCACCTGTTGCTAATTGTACATCAGGGCGGGTCTGCAGAGATGTCCAGGCTGGCTCCGGGATCCATGTAGCACCCCCTGGCGACCACCCCAGATCCCCACAGGGTTGTGGAGAACTCCATCTCCCATGGAGCCCTGCGGGAAACTGAGGCACCATCATCACCCAGGGAGGCTGCCACCAAGCATCCCGGGGGAGGTAGTGAGGAGCCCATGGCTGCTCCCCCGGAACATATGCAGCAAGGCCGTCCCGGCCGGGCATGGGACCCGGCCACTCATTACAATATATATATATATATATATATATATATATATATATATATATATATATATATATATATATATATATATATATATATATATATATATATATATATGTATTCTTTTTAAGTTTTAATCGCAATCTGATTATTTAGATGGCTACCTACCAGGTAACACTTGTGGTTGGTCAGCAAACATCCTCCACGTCCATAGGAGGATGCAAAAGTGCATACACATGCCGAGCCCCAATAAAGCCGAAACACGTGTTGTGTACTTTTTGCATTATTTGGCAGATACTGTATCACACACACATACACACACCTCCCCTCAGTCCGAAGCTTCTCTCTCGGATTAGCGCAAATATATCACTCCTGCAAGTGAACTATGATTCTTAGCTCAATGAGAGAAGTCGCAAAATCAAACTGGAATGTTCAAGCAAATTCTAGAAAAAAACCTGATCTAAATCCATTAAGTAGTTCTCTCGTTTCCTAGCTAAGCAAATGTAAGATACGCCCTAAAGCTGACGCGTGAGTGAGGAGGGCCCTGCCCCTCAGCCCTCTGTGTCTCTCTCGGATTCGTGCAAATAAATCGGTACCACAAACGAACTATGATATTTAGTGCAATGAGATAAGTCGCAAAATCAAACTGGAATGTTCAAGCAAATTCTAGAAAAAAACCCAATCTAAATCCGTTAAGTAGTTCTCTCGTTCACTAGCTAAGCGAATGTAAGATATGCCCTGAGGCTGACGTGTGAGTGAGGAGGGCCCTGCTCCCCTCTACTCAGCCCGCTGCGTGTCTCTCAGATTTGCGCAAATAAATCGGTACCACAAACGAACTATGATACTTATTGCGATGAGAGAAGTCAAAAAAATCAACTGGAATGTTAAATTATAGAAAAAAAACCCAATCTAAATCCGTTAAGTAGTTCTCTTGTGAAAAGCAGACAGACATACAGACAGGCGTTGGATTTTATATATATACTAGTTGATTACCCAGTGGCTTCGCTCACTGAATGCAAGGGAAAAAAAAAATGTATTTATAAAATAAGTTTGTTAATTGCCAATTTTATTTTTCAACAAATAAAGAGCACTTACAATAACATAGAAATCAATATAAACAACATTATTAACATCATTATCATATGAGAATATGAAGTAATATATAAGAAGCACATTGCATATAAATATAAATTATTAAACAGTAAAATCTTCTTCTATAATACGCTATCGTGGCTGTTCGTTTGTCTGTCCAGGATTTTAAATCACCTGTAGCTGGCAAACCGCTTGACCTATTGATTTTGGTACACATATACTATGTGACATCTACTATCCACTTTCGAGGTGATGATTTTATTACTCTTTTTATCTTTATTTTATTTTATTGTAGAATCAACTCTCGGCAGCATTCAGCAGGGTGGCCGTGCGGCGGATGCGTACGGGCGCCGTTCTCATTCCCTACCACCTTCGCTAATCATTCTTGAGGCAGATTGAAGACTTAAGTGCCAGATTAAGTGAAAGGTTAAAGAAAACGTACTAAGTAATTGCAACACAAAAACTAACTTAATCAGTTTTAACGTGAAAAGATGCCGACAAAAGAGAAGCAGCGGGCCGCTAGGGTGGAGTAAAGAAGAGCTGCTCAGGAAGCAGCAAGCACATCAAACTCTGAGCAAACGAATGCTAAACGTACAGAGAAAGAGGAGGAATACTAGGAATGCTCAAGTCAAGTGTATTCACTGCACGTTATCGTGCAGTGCGCCGTTACTGGTATTTTGATAAAAGAATTTGAACAACATATAAGAAGCGTATAAATTATTAAACAGTAAAACATTAACATTTAAGAAGTACAGATACATTGAGTACTACTGCAGTGCTTTCGGGTATACTACATTTTTTGTTTGCCCATTACGTGCATAAATTTATACATTTTTTGGTGTACCTACCCGAGAACATGCGACATATAACTGACCGTGGGAGAAGCATGGATTTTAAACACGCGTTGAGTTCATCTGCTGGTGTCCCTCGTGGAATAACTGGTAATGTTTGACGAAAATCTCCTGCGAGTAAAACGACAGTACCTCCCATTATTTTGGTAGGATCTCTGAGATCTTGCATTGTTCGGTTCAAGGCTTCATAAGCTCTTCTATGTGCCATGGTGCACTCATCCCAAACTATTATCTTTGAATGTTGCAAGACTTTTGCCTTTCCAGAGCCCTTGCGTATGTTGCAAATTGGATTTTCGTCGTGAGTGAGGTTTAATGGTAATTGCAATGCCGAATGTGCTGTACGGCCTCCATCTAATAATGTTGAAGCGATTCCCCATGACCCTACAGCCAGAGCTATGCCACCATTCGCTCTCTCGGACAAGAATCAGGTTTATTAAGAATGTTTTTCCTGTTCCTCTGTGGTCATACGTAATTTCCGTTTCAATGTTTTATACGTAATCTTCGTTTCAAATGCGAAAAGAATTATATATAATTAATTATATATATATATATATATATATATATAGTCACAAACTTGACTCAGGGTCATAGAAAGGTTTGGGGCAGCCACCCGTATATTTGATTTCCTGGCTGAAAAAAGTCGTTTCAAGTGAATACAGCACTGATGTGCACACAACCGAGTCCAAAAAAGAACTGAGGGAATAGGGAAAAGGTGGAGACTTTTAAAGGGAAAGACAGGAAGTGAGGTCAAAGGGGTTGAACTCATGAAGGTCTTCAGTCATAGGTTCGAGCCCGGACGTGACATCACAGGGGCCGGAGCCGGCAAGGTCTCTTTCCATAGGCTCGGACCTGGAAGTGTCGTCAACAGGGCCAGGTGGAGTCTCCCGTGAATGGCCTACAGGAAAGGGAGAAAAAGAGTCCGTGCACTCTGCCACATCCCGGTATGACTCGGAACTGCCCTTACTCAAGCCCTTTAGCTGCCTCCCATACATTTGGGGACAAATAAAGTTTAATCTATGTGTCAGTGAGTATAAAGAGTTTGGAACCAACTTAAGTATCCCATTTGATGAAGCCAAAAATAAAAAAAAAGAATCAAAGGAAAAATCGCCGATGTCTCACGTCCAGGACAGCCCAGCCTTGCCAGTGATCTGTCACTCTCAAACTAAGTCTCTTCCGTGGAGTTGCATGCTCTTCAGAAGTCTTTTCCCATATGAATTGCTCTTTAAATACTCTTTGGAGCTGAAGGGGCATGAGCAATGAGGAAAACTGGGAATCTGTGGACTGTCCTCTGCATTTGTGCTCCAGTTTGCTAGGCAAAAGAGGAGAAGTGGCTTACTTCTGCAGATGATCTCTATTTATGCTCCTATGACTATATGTACTGTCAACATATATGTATATATATATATATATATATACTGTATATTGTGCAAGGTGTGACACAGATCCAAAATATAATGTTGGGCCACCAGCCTGTTAAATTAACAAAGAGGAGCATAACAAAAGCAGCGCACAATGGCACATAGAAAACACAATAAAGGGCTTCTATGCTCTTTTTAAAGCCTCCCAGATCTGGTCTGGAGTGAAGGTCTGCCTACATCAAGTCCACAATGAGACCCCACCTTCTGGGACACTCCACTCAGAAGGGGTAAAGTCAGTTGCCTTCATTGGGCATCTTCTCTGTGCTACAGCATTAGCAACAGTGCCCTCTCTCTTATCATGATCATCAGACGCATGCGTGACAAAATATTTTTATATACTAACGAGCCTATTCTTACCTCACATATTGTTCATTAATATTATAACAAGGATTACAAAAAAGGGAAAACATATAATGTCGAAGAAGTGCCAGTAAACCATATAATCAAAGAAAAAAGTGCTGCAAAAAGAAAAACAAAGCAGTTGGTCCAACAGTCAAGGACTTTATGCATCTCAAGTTCACAGAGATGCCCAATCTTTGTGCAGGTTCCTATGTGAACACTGAATTCTGGGAAGAGTGTGGTCTAAGTAACCCTTTAGGTAGAGGAGGCAAGTCCACATTGGTTTGGTCCGTCATCTGGGTTGCTGGTGAACGAAGAGGGGATGTTAGCATTGACATTCTCCCTGTGACCGCCAGTGACCTCACCGCCAGTGCCGCTGTCAATGCTCCCAACGCACTCACGGGGTAGGTAGAGCGAGAGAGATATTCATCTAGAAACATATTTTTTATACTACGTAATTAAAATAGTGACTGAATAGAAAATTACTACATGTGAAAAAAGACAAAAGAAAAAATGAAATTCTAAATAATATTAATGTATTAACTAAAGATAAGAATATTATATAGTACATCAAAATGACAAACAAATAAGATACACAAATGTAAAAAAAAAAATCACAAAAATCTGAAGAAAAGATTGCTATATGCTGATTGCAAAAAAACAAAAATGAAAACAGTAAAGTACAAATATGATTAAAATATGAAGTCAAAATATAATATACAAACATCTACGCGTGGAAGTGTGTGTGTCTGTCTGTCTGGCCCGGAAGTCAGAGGTGTAGTCGGGCTAAGGGCTCCACGTCTGAGGATACACAAGCGAGGCCAACACATTGGAAAAACGAAACCTCAGAAGAAACGAATTACCTGACATCTCCACATTTCATTTTTTTTTTTTCTGACGATTTCAATAGTTTCTAGGACCTCGTGCTTTATATTTAGTATACTAGTATATTTATATGTCTTAAGACAATATGTTCTAATGTAACAAAACAATTAAAGCAAAGATTTCTAAAAGGACAAATATACAAAGCACACTAATGTAAATTATTAAAATATTCACTAAAGGCAAATATTTCTATATAAAAATTAATAAAAAGAAAAAATATACAAATATCTTTACAATACTAATGAAAGAAGATTGATAAGCATATATATATATATATATATATATATATTTTGTGTGTATAAGTATATATATCTCTCTATATTATTTTTCAGAGAGGAGACTTTGTGCCAAGAGATTTAACCAGGCTCGGGGCCAGAAATAAAAGACAAAGAGTAGATGACATCATAAATAATTCAAAAATGTTGGCGCGGTACACATGCAGAGCAGGTTAGAGATAATGAAAGTACGAAAATTCGAAACTCTCAAAAAAATCATAGTAAAGATCGCATTAGCACAAACAAACGGAAATTATTACTTGCTGAAATAACGGAACAGCGAAAAGAGATCGAATATATTGTTCAGATTTTCACTTTAAGTTGGAGACTTGTAGATCGTCTAATTTGTGTTGCCATCAGGGAAAAGTAGTGTTTCTTCCCAATGAAGAGGCGTTTCCGCGAGAAGTGAAATCCACATACACGAGTGGCAGAGACGCAAAGTGGCTGGTGCATAGTGTAGGCTGGGGGGATTGGCGAGCAAAGTGAGCAGGGGGCAAAGCCCCCTAGTATATATATATATATATATATATATATATATATATATATATATATATATTGTGGAAGCTGGCCCGGACACAGACAGGTAGACATGTTTATAGCACCACAACACGTTTATTTACAATACTAATATTTATAATAGTGACACACACAACTCCAAAACTCCCCCAAAGTTCAGGCCTCACAATACCTCTTCCTCTCTTCAAGGCCGCCTCCTTTCCTCTCCTCCCGAGCTCCGTCTTTCTCCACTCCCGACTCAAGCCATTGAATGGAGGGAGGTGGCCCCTTTTATCCCCACCCGGACGTGCTTTAGGTGCCTCCCGATTAGCTTCTGCTGGCACTCCCCAGTGTGGCGGAAGTAACGGATGTGCACCTGGAAGCACTCTGGGTGTCCCTGGTCTTCTTCCCCCCAGCACTTCCGGGTGTGGCCAGGGCTCCTCAGGCATTGGGGTGCCCCCTGGCAGTGACCACGGGCCCCTATAGGGTTGAGCTTCCAAGCTTAGGTCCCACGGTCCCCAAAGCCACCAGGGCGGTTGCCCTCTTGTGGCCTGGAGGAGGCATAAGCCCTCCTCTGGTCCTCCTGGGTGTCCCAGCTGGGTACCACTCCCAATCACTCGCCACAATATATATATATATATATATATATAATATATATATATATATATATATATATAAATATATATATATATATATATATATATATATATATATATATATATATATATATATATATATATATATATATATATATATATATATATATATATATATATATATATCATTCTTCCTCTTCATCTTTTCCTTTTCTATGTGGAGTTGATGTTTATGTATATATATATATATATATATATATATATATATATCCATCCATTATCCAACCCACTATATCCTAACTACAGGGTCATGGGGGTCTGCTGGAGCCAATCCCAGCCATCACAGGGTGCAAGGCAGGAAACAAACCCCATGCAGGGCGCACACATATAAAAAAAAGAAGAAATACGCAGCAATGAATTATAAAAAGTAGTGACTGCAGATAACAGTGCTACATGTTAAAAGTTCAAATAATAAAATGTTGACTGCAGAAGAGTCAAGTAGAGATTGCAATACATAAACATACGCAAAAAACAAAATCTAACAACTGAATTCAAATATTTGCTCAATATTTCTCAATATCAAAGAGCTTGAACAATAACAATGTAAAAATATGACTGAAATATTGACGGCAGATGCGATATATTAAAAGACGAAGCAGTGTCTACCGATGTAACATCAATGTAGAAGTAAAATGCATAAATCTGAAACTATAATTAGAAGATGTGAAGCCTGTCAGTGTTGCCCCATCACGAGTAAAATAAATCAAAAAAGCAGAGGACAGAATCAAAGCGCAGTTAAAGTTTTATTCCTCGAGGCTCTCTGCCCTGCACCTCCATCATGCTTTCTTCATGGTGGTTTTGTCCCCAGCTAGCACTGTGCTGGTCACTTTGGCCCTAATGTCCTGTCCCGTGTCCAGGCTCAGCTCTCCTTGTCTCCAATTAGTGGCCAATTACAGCAGCACCATTGTGAGATCGCCACTCCATCGTAATTTCTTTTTTAAATTGCTTTCTTTGCCGTCCAAAAGGCGTCTGACAGCATAACTCTGCAGCAATGATCAGTTCACGCTGTGCACTTACCTCAGTTTGGTGTTGGTTTTCTTGATCATTAAGGTGACGTTAACAGTTGGTGATTGTGACTGAGTATTGATCACCAGTTCGGAAATTTAAACAGACAAATTTCAAAGAAAAGAATCGAAGAATTAAACAAAGTAGAACTGCATTCAAAACCCAAAAGGATGACATATGTAAAAGCTTATATTCATAATGGGAAGCCCTTACTAAAAATGTACTGGCCATAATTACAATCTGAACATTTATTATTAATAAATTATATTATTAAATAAAATAAAAACATCCAGAATTCAGTTGCAGATCGTAGCTTTATGAAGTTGTATTTTAGGACGAGCCGCACCAAAGCCGAAGACAAACAGTTAAATCCTTAAATCTGTTTAAACCAACTTCAGGACCCCCCGCTGGCACACCCATCCACATTCACAGCCATATGGGGCCAATTTAGAATTTAAATTCATGGGAAAGTAGGAGGACCCTGAGGAAAAGGTGCACAAACACGGGAGAACATGCAAACCCCACGTGAACACCACCGAGACCAGGCGTGGCACACATGAGGCACATTGAAAAATTGCAAATGTCTGACTTCAAATCCACCTGACTTTGCATGTCCAGGTTTGTAGTTTCACTGTTAAGTTTCTTGAAATGTGCCACCTGCCTCCACTAAGAAATTGACATCAGGAAAAGGTATGGTAGTTCATTACTGTGGTCAAGTACCAATAGTTTGAAAAAACTCACAATTAAGCAAAGATAAATGGATAAAGTCAGTAGCACAAGCCCTTCATACCTTCTAAAGTCTCCTTTCAGAGCCATAATGGCCCACCATTTGAGCTTCTGTCTTCACTTCACACCTAATTCTAGACTCACCTGTGCAATGGCAAGACATCCCATTTAAGGACGGGCCTCTGATGTTATGCTGATTTAATCATCGAGTTCTTGTGGATCAGAAGGCCAACAGAATATGGAGGCCATCTTTTCAGAGCGCCCTCCAGTGGCCCTGCCAGCAGATTTGCCTGTCTGACATACGTACAAAGAGCAGGAGTCTGCACTACAGCAGCATTAAAGTGTCGATTATCCTGGAGGACTGCAGTCATCTTAAAGCACATCTCCCTCATCATGTCCTCCAGTAACCCTGCTGGATGGGCCTTTGGCAGGTGAAATCCCAGATGAGATATGAAGCACACCCCAAATCCCACCGACACCATTCGCTCCTTTAGTCTTTCTCACTCTGCGTATATTTACTGTAGTTACTTATAGAGTAGCTGCTAAGTAGGTAAGGCAGGAGCAAGCAGGAGTCAAACACCTAGCAAAAGAAATGTCTCGGTCCACAAAAGATTTAGTGAAAATTCAAAGCAAACGGTTCACGCAAGAATAGAGAAAAAAGTTGTTACGCGCAGAATAAAAGGTGAAAAAGGAAAAAAAAAAACACTTCTTCTTTAAACTTAACTTTAACTTGTTAACCTTTCCGTTGTTTGCTAGACATAAAGATGAGTTATTTATTTCTCTTATGCTTTACTTCACATTCAGTACATTCTAAACCAGGGATCGCCAACTCTGGTCCTGGAGGGCCGCAGTGGCTGCAGGTTTTCATTCTAACCCTTTTCTTAATCAGTGACCTGTGTTTTTGCTGCTAATTAACTTCTTTTGAATTCATTTTAATTGACTTGCTCTTTAAGACTAAGACCCCTTAATTGTTCCTTTTACCTTAATTAGCAGACAAATAATAATGAGATACAAAATGAGCCAAAACAGCTGGTGTCCATCACACAATATCTGAAAATAAAGGAAGTTGAAGGTCTCAGGAATGCTGATCTGCTCAGGACCCCAAAACATTTTAACAGAGCTGCTCTTAGAAAAGAGGAAATCAACAATTTCGGGAATGTCTGCTAATGCACCACAAGAGCAGCAACAAGCCATAGAATTAAAGAACGGGTTTAATTAACGAAAAGAATCGCCTCCTCATTAAGCAGCTGGTTGGAGTGAAATTGGTTGGAGTTTCAGGCCCTGACTTAGTGGGTCTTTTGTTGGCTCCCTCACTTCACATTTAATTTCTGTTTGGGTGCCATTTAAGGAAAAAAATGAAGCAACTCAGAGGAACGATGAAGAAATCTTAAAAAAGCAGTTCAATTAAAATGAATTCACAAAAAGTTAAGTAGCAGAACAAACAGGGCACTCATTTAAAAAAAGGGTTAGAATGAAAACCTGCAGCCACGGTGGTCCTCCAGGACCAGACTTGGTGACCCCTGTTCTAAACCACAGGTGTTGAACTCCGGTCCTGGAGGGCCACAGTGGCTACAGGTTTCCATTCTAACCATCTTCTTCATTAGTGACCAGTTTTTGCTGCCAATTAACTTATTTTGCTTTTGTTTTAATTGGCGTGACTCAGACCCCTTAATTGTCTCTTTTTCCTTAATGAGCAGCCAAACAGTAATAAGACACACAAAACGAGCCGCTCACCTGTGCCCATCACACAATATCTGAAAATAAAGAAAGGTGATGGTCTCCGTAAGGTTGATCTCTCAGGTCACTAATAACATTTTAATGATGTTCTTAGAAAAAAACAGAAAAAATCAACAGTTTTGGAAATGTCTGCTGTGGCAGAATGAGAGCAGCAACAAGCTGTGGAATTAAATAATGGGTTTAATTAGCAGCAAGAATGAGCTTCTCATTAAGAGATTGGTTGGAGTGAAATTGGTTTAGCTGGTCATCTGTTGGCTCGTTTCACATCTCATTTCTATTTGGCTGCCATTTAATGAGGAAAGGAATAAATGCAGGGGACTGAATCCTTAAAAACAGGGTTATTAAAAGGAAGGGAAAAGGAGTTAATTAGCAGTGAAAACGGCTCGCTGATTAGGAAAAGGGTCAGAATGAAAACCTGCAGATCACTGCAGCCCTCCAAGCCTGGAGTTCGACACCCCTGTTCTAAACGTATGGCGCTACACATTCAATAGAGCAAGTTATGTTACATACAACTGGGCGTGGTTTGAAACTGGGTGCCCTCTGTGCCTTACCTGTAGCAAGGCAGGTCACTGACTGAGACTGATCTGTAGTCAGAGGGACGAGGAATAGTAAGAATATTCCATTTCAGTTCAGCTTATGGCGGTTATCATAGGACCTCCCATAGACTGTGCACTAACACACAGGCAAACATTTAATATAATTAAGTGGTAGCGCTGCTGCCTCGCAGTTAGGACACCTGGGTTTACTTCCCGGGTCCTTCCTGCATGGAGTTTGCATGTTCTCCCCGTGTCTGTGTGGGTTTCCTCCGGGCGCTCCGGTTTCCTCCCACAGTCCAAAGACATGCAGGTTAGGTGGATTGGCGATTCTAAATTGGCCCTAGTGTGTGCTTGGTGTGTGGGTGTGTTTGTGTGTGTCCTGCGGTGGGTTGGCACCCTGCCTGGGATTGGTTCGTGCCTTGTGCCCTGTGTTGGCTGGGATTGGCTCCAGCAGACCCCCGTGACCCTGTGTTCAGATTCAGCGGGTTGAAAAATGGATGGATGGATGGAAGAAAATACTTTTATCAACTTAACATCAGCTAAATAAAACTAACAAATGGTTCTTACATATAGTGAATGCTAACACGAGCAAAGATAATAATGCTTTGCATTTATATAGCGCTTTTCTCACTACTCAAAGCACTCAGCAATTGCTGGTTAAGGGCCTCACTCAAGGGCCAACCGACCAGAGTCCCTATTGGCATTTACGAGATTCGAACCGGCAACCTCCCGATTGCCAGTGCAGATCCCTAACCTCAGAGCCAGCACAGATCATGCAAAGTTGAAGGTCTGAGGCACCAGTGGGCAAATCCCATATAACTGACACAAGATAACCAAACACAACGTTAACATGTGAATTGAGAGACGTCTACAACTAGACTGACGGCAAGATGTCAGTAGAGTGAAAGCCGTTATATGATTAATAGACTGATATCTGTAAAAAGCAAACATATGAAAGGTAAACTTGTACACATCCTAGGACCTTGAAATGGATAAATGGATTGAAGAGATTTGATAGTGGCTGGATATAAAACATTAAGTGGAAAGATCAACAGTGAGGGCTGGGGTCCCGAGGAATCCCAATTTAATTTAAAAAATAATTCATAATAAAAAATAATTAATACACAAGTTAAATGGAAAAAATAGAAGATGCCAGCACAATGGTGCCAGGATTATTTGGGTGCTTTGCCATTAATTTTAGAAATAAATAAAAAAAAATATATATATCCCAAGATGCTTGAATCTCCAGTTTCCACCAAAGCTGGTGCCCGTCTGAACGCTGACTTACAGTTAAATATCACCCAGACTAGAAGTGGCGGGGTTAAGGCAGGTGAGGAAATGACATCAGTTGTCCCTCAGACTCTTCTCTCCCTCCATTCTAAGGAGACAGACAGAACCCAAGTTAGTACTCACAGAATTCCTTCCCTATATTTGTCCCGCACAAGCCTGTAAAAAGCTCCCCATATATGCATATACAGATACAGGGCCATCTTAACGTATGGGCACAGTGGGCACTGAACAGGGGCCCAAGGAGCTTAGAGGCCTACGATGTTTCTGATGCCTACGGATGTTTCTGTTTTGCTATCAAAAACACTACTTTGCCTGGGGGGTTATGATGCTGGTAAGATGGCCCTGGAAAGAAAGAAAGAAAGAAAGAAAGAAAGAAAGAAAGAAAGAAAGAAAGAAAGAAAGAAAGAGATACTATACAGATATAGAACGTCAAAAAAATGTGCATGTAAAAGATAAATTTATACACATCCTATGAACTTGGAGTGGATTAATCAGACTTTGACAATGGCAGGGTATAGGCACAAATGGAGATGTGGAACTAGGGAAACGTGAAAGATACTAAATGATTAAATTGATCTGGTCCTATAATAGCACACAGACACACACACACACACATTTAAAAGATACAATTATGCACATCCAAAGACCTTGAACTGGGTGAAGCATGTATAGAAATGGATGGAAGGATATGTGGAAATAAAGTCATACACATAGATAAATAGGAAAAAGGGAGCATATTTGATACAATGATGCAAATATTGCAAAGACCAACCGGTACATACAGGTTAATATTAATATAGAAATACTTACTTAAAATATTTAACTGTATATATATATATATAAATATATATATATATGTTACGGCCAAAACCTGAAGTTCTGCCAGTTCCCGAATTGGCCGGCCATTTCGCAATTTGACCAAGAGGTGTGGCCAAAGTCCGAATCACTAGAAATGACCAGTGTATATGTTACTTTGACCGGCCATTTTGCGAAGTGACGAGAAATCCCTGGGCAAAATTCAATGTGCTGATGTAAGACTATCCGCTCAAGGTGCTTAAAAATTCAGATGTGGATTCAGAAGTGAGTTTTCCATTCTGCACAAGAAACTGATCACACTAGAATCCCGTAGGCACAGAAGAAAAATTGCTACGAACCGTTGCATCTTCCCAATCACTGACCGGCGGCCAAGGCTACTCTTAATGCAATTGTACTACTAAGTGCGCAACAAATCTCTGCAAATGTAGAAATAAGAAACTGTTGTGCAATTGGAAATGTCATAAAACTTCATCTTGCTGTAACAAGTGATGATGGATATTTATAAAGTAAAGAGATTGTATAGAGTATGAAATTATACAGACCCACCAAAATCTGCTTTTTTCTTCCAATTTGGCCGCTATTTCGCAAACTGGTTGGCCAAATCCCAAAATCAAGGAAAGATCGGACATTGGCTGGTCAATTTACAGCGATATTGGCCCTTTCCTGATTTGGCCGGACACTTCCCGCTTTGGCCAATTTTGGGCTTTGGCCATAACATATACAGTATATACTGTATATACAGGGTGTCCCAATAGTCACTATACACTTTTAATAAATTCCTAAAAATTCCAGAAGAAACTGAGTTTATTAATATTTCTAGCATGAACAATGGTGTTTTATTTGCTAGGGTTGCCATCATGTTCCAACACATTGAAGACTAGTTGTATACCTCCACATGAGCTCCTCCATTTTCAACAGCTTTCAGCCACCTTCGGTCACAAGTCTCTCCGACGTTTTGCAGCATCTCTTCCCCAACCTCGCTGCAGGCCGTGTGGATTCTTTCCTCAAGCTGTGAGAGGTTACGGGGCTTAGTGGCATACACCTTGCTTTGATATAGCCCCACAAAAAAAAAGTCACAAGGTGTAAGGTCAGGGGAGCATGGAGCCCATTCAAGGGGACCCCTTCGACCGATCCATCGGTCAGGAAACTTGATGTTCAGGAACTCTCTGACTAATCTGGAAAAGTGAGGAGAGGCGCCATGGTTAAGGGAATGATACGCTTACAAAAACTGCAAACCCTAAGTTGTCATATGCTGATGGCTTAAGTCTCTCTGAATGATACCTGGAACGAAACAGAAAAAAGTGACTTTTGGGACACCCTGTATATATATATATATATATATATATATATATACACACACACTGTATATATTGTATATTGTTATTATTACTTATTATGTAAATATATATTTATTATAACATTTAATTTAATTGTTTATATTTATATATGTATATACAGTTTAGGGCCATTAAGCCACGGTGATTGGGGTCCAAACTGCTTAACCATGGCTTAGGTGGTCCGCGGCTTGAATAGTTTTTGATAATGCATAAATTACTGCTATTACTGTTATTGCTGAACATCATATGAAGCGTGTTTACGTTTATTACTCATGGCGTAAAAATTTTTGAAGCAAATATGATGTGCTCGCTATAGATTCAGAAACTGAAGTGATTTACGTTGGGTTTATGACTCATATTTATACAATTTCAAGTTTTATCAGATTATCAAATTAAAAATAATACTTTAAATACGAGTCGATTTTTTGCGGATTTACCGCGGATTAACTTTGTAGCATTGTAAGGTGTGAATCGGTTACAATGGCGGCCTCCATAACGCTGACACTCAGCGTGTTTAAAACAGATCGACATTTGAATTTCATTGTAAGTTATTTTATTGTTTATTGATAAATAAAAGACTAATCTTCTATAAATACCTCTTTGAAGTTATAAGCTAGCATTTAAATATTTAATCCACGATAGTGCATAGCATGTCAATCACGGACATTCGAAATGCCAAAATGACAGCTGTCAACACCTGTCTCGAGTGTTTGAGAGGCCATGTTTAGGTCCGTACGATCCATAGTGTCAAAAAATTGGGATCCAAGCTTTTTGTGTGGCTTAAGCGAATTCGCGGATTGCTGGCCTGCTGTATATACTGTATATATATATATATATATATATATATATATATATATATATATATATATATATATAATTGGGATTAATAAAGTATCTATCTATCTATCTATCTATCTATCTATCTATCTATCTATCTATCTATCTATCTATCTATCTATCTATCTAAATACAAAGTGGGCCTTGTAGTTTTACGGGTTAACGATTTGCAGATTCGTCTATTTGCAGGTTTGTGATCAATGATTAAATGGAAATAATTTTGTGAGTTTTGTGATCTATTGCGGAAAACCCACAGACGATGCTTAACTGGACTGGTGTCTTTTTGTTTCAATGCTTCGCTCCACAATTGAATTATAATGACATCCATCAGACTATCGTTTTCTCCAGATTTATGTTCGTGTCCCATGCCTGCCCGTTTGTGTGATTTCATCTGGGTTGGAAAATGTCTTTATCTGGGATCCCTCCTAACTTATCCAAATCTTCACTTACATCGAAATCGCAGTTTGTCAAAACTTTATGTATCTTTTAGGAGGCTTCTCACGGGGGATTTTGCCACCATCACCTGCATCTGCAGAACTGGACTCTGTCGTGGGTGTTTATCATTTTGTGCTTAGTGTTTTGTTGGATTTCTTTAGCATCTGTGCTATTAATCATTTTTGTCAATTTTTACCATACACACAATGTTATTATAATAAGTAAAATTTTGTAAAAAAAAAAACATTACAATTCACTAAAGAACTGCTGATCTACACAGTTTGTTGAGGGGTGCCACTCATCTTTTGTCTCAGCAGCCAGCCAGCCTCACAGACGTATTAGGGTTACGCAGTGATCATTCTGTCTTGCATTTCTCACATCTTTTTGAATCTTATTTAGTGACATAAAGTTAGAATATACAGCAATCACGGGCCCAAAACATACTTGCAGATTTTCGCATTGGGGCATTAGGTGAATTCCAAGGGCTAACTGCATAACCAATTAATGAAGAGGTTGCCATTTGTGGGTATTTAGTCAGAAACCAATGGGAGTCGCAAGAGTTAACTGTACACACACACACACACACACACATATATATATACGTGTCATTATATATACATTTTATATAAATATATATTTATATATATAAAGATAGATTATAATTATATCCATTTTATAGATAAATATATACATTTAAATATAGACTATATATATACCGTATTTACGTGTGTACCGCGCACACATTTTTTCCCGAAAATTAGCATTAGAAAATCAGGTGCGTGTCATACACGAGGAAATTTTTTTCTGTAATGTTTACTTCTTCTCCTTGGGGTCTCTCGCTCGCTCTCTCTCTCTCTCGCTCGCTCTCTCTCTCTCTCGCTCGCTCTCTCTCTCTCTCTATCTCTCTCTTTCTCTCTCTCTCTCTCTCTCTCTCTCTCTCTCTCTCTCTCTCTCTCTCTCTCTCTCTCGCTCGCTCTCTCTCTTTCTCGCTTGCTCTCTCTCTCTCTCTCTCTCGCTCACGCTCTTGCTCTCTCTCTCTCTCTCGCTCACTCTCTCTCTCTCTCTCTCTCGCTCTCTCTCTCTCTCTCGCTCGCTCTCCCTCTCTCTCTTGCTTGCTCTCTCTCTCTCTGGCCCGCTCACGCTCTTGCTCTCTCTCTCTCTCTCGCTCACTCTCTCTCTCTCTCTCTCTCGCTCACTCTCTCTCTCGCTCGCTCTCTCTCTTTCTCGCTTGCTCTCTCTCTCTCTGGCTCGCTCACGCTCTTGCTCTCTCTCTCTCTCTCGCTCACTCTCTCTCTCTCTCTCTCTCACTCTCTCTCTCTCTCGCTCGCTCTCCCTCTCTCTCTCGCTTGCTCTCTCTCTCTCTGGCTCGCTCACGCTCTTGCTCTCTCTCTCGCTCTTGTTTTTGAATCAGTTTGGCGTTGTCATTCAGCATGGATAGTAGCAAGCATTTACGCTCCTTCACGGTGGGAGAGAAACTAAAAGTGATTTTGGAAGCAGAAAAGATAGGAAATTGGGCAGCAGGTCCCAAGTACGCTGTTCCAGAGTCATGTGATAGAGATTGGCGACAGAAGACAGAAAAACTTTTAGTCATGCAACAAAAACAGAAGGGCATTTCGTAGAAAACGTGTCCTAAACGCTTCCTATACAATCACAATGAGCATTGTACACAGAGCAAAACGGTTTTCGCAATTTTCTTTGTAAAATTTAGGGTGTGCGTCTTACACGAAGGCGTGTGGTACACGAGTAAAAACGGTATATATATATACGCTTGGAACTGTGTGTGTCTGTCTGTCTCGCCCAGAAGTGAGAAGTGGAGTCGGGGTAAGGGTTCCAACTCCAAGGAAACAGAAACTCACTTAGTCGCTAATAACAGAAGGAAGGCGAGCACATCAGCAAAAACGAAACCTCCGAAGAAAGACAAAGTCTCTTAGCCTCTAACATTGGAAAAACAGTATCCCTTTTACGTTTCCTCCCACCGCTAATACACAAACGAGGCGAGCACGTCGACAAAACGAAACCTCCTATGAGAGAGACACCCAGAGTAGTTCCTATCAATTACCTGACATCTCTACATTTCAGTTATTTTTCTGACAATTTCAATAGTTTCTAGAACCTCGAGCTTTTTACAGCACAGGTTTACACAGCTAGTATATATATATATAATTAATTAAGCAATTAATTATATAATTAATTTAAGCTACCTTTCTTAAAACCAACATTTCATTCTTCAGAACCTTTAGTCTTTAATCTTCTTATTGGGTTTAGTTTAATTATGTCAATTTGAAAACCCGCTTAATCCACATTTTAGGTCATGGTGGACCAGATCATCTCCCAGCAGCATGTGGCACAGTGCAGGAACAGGCCCCAGATGGGACACCAGAAATCCCTAAAAAAAGTAATATACTCACATTATACAAGAATAAAGTTTATTTAGAAGAGTTTAAAATGTCCAAGTACTTTCTGAACATCACTCTGTGCATCTCAAGGGAATGTGTTAAACTCACAGCTTTATAGATTTAAAGAATTAGATTGAAATCCAAGTAAATCATGGACTTGTATTTCAGTTTGTCCTTACAGTCTGTAGCACGCGAGTACAGCATATAAACCTGATGTTCTGTATGTTTCTGGATAAATGTAGATGTAAGCAATGCACACCACACACATACGTTTATTTGTCTACTTATTTGGCAGTCATTAATTGCTTTTTTTATTTCCTTATTTAAAGCAAATTTCATTTTACATTTTTTGCTACACTTTCATCTGGTACAGTCTTTGTAATTATAATTTTCCATGTTAAAGAAATATTTTTACTTGACATTCACCTTTTCATTATTTTTTTTTTCCCATTCCCATCCTTTCTGCTTCTCCCCACAGCACCCCCCCTTCCTTGACACTACACGACGTTTTTCATCATTTCTTCCCATGATGCTCTCTGCTGCTTTTGCCTAACGGTGATTCGTAAGCCTGCCACAG
The DNA here is from genome assembly GCF_900747795.2 of Erpetoichthys calabaricus. Taxonomy (NCBI): domain Eukaryota; kingdom Metazoa; phylum Chordata; class Cladistia; order Polypteriformes; family Polypteridae; genus Erpetoichthys; species Erpetoichthys calabaricus. Next base: position 14,773,028 of record NC_041395.2, on the reverse strand, counting down.
AAAGCGCCCCACCGAGTTTGCCCAACTTTCTAAATGCCCTGCCTTGTATGTCTCTTATATTGTCCTTTCCAATGAATTTTTTGTTTGTTTTTTGAAGAAATGAGTGCAGTTTATTATTCTCTTTTCAATAAGTTATTTTGTTTTTGTTTTTTTTTCTGGGGGGGGATCTAGTGGTGAGATTTTAATCTATTTTGTCACCTTCTGTAAAGCAAAATAACCCTGAACGAATGACTTTTGACAGAGAATGCTGTGTTAGCAGTAGATTTATGAGTTTTTCTTTTCTTTTCTTTTCATTTTCACATGTGCCAATCTGTTTGAAAATAAAAAACCATGCTGTGAAAGAATAAAAAAATATATTGATTTTCATGTAAACATACATTCATGACCTTTAAAAAAAAAAGAGAAAGATTCTAGAAACCAGAGTTTGTAGTTCATACACAAAAATAAGGTTATAAATAAAATATTGTTGGTTTTTCTGTACAGATGTATTCCTGGGTTTTCTTTTTTTTTAAATTAAGAGAATTGAATGTTAAACTTTGTGCAGAGCATACAGCTCTGTAGGTGCCGGAGCACTTTCTGTGTGGAGTTTGCAAGCCTTCCCTATTATTAGATTAGATAAAACTTCATTAATCTTGTGTGTATAGTAGCAGGGAGTTGTACCATGTCAGCCATTACAGATGCAATGTGAAGTCAAGCAAGATGACACCTTTGATTGGCTAACTAATCCGATTAACTCTTTCAGAGCGGATGTCGACTTTTGTCCACAGGAGGGGTTGAGGGTGGTAATCCACTGTAAACGGTGACAAAATCTGACTTTATGTTTTAGTTGAACTCCCTTTGCTAGAAGGAAAGTTGGCTTCATTGGTTTGACAGAGATTCTCCAGGCTTCCATGAGTAAGGAAGAGCAGACAATGGCAAAAATGGCATCTACATCCGCCCGAGAGATTGAAGCGAATGTGTAAATACAATACCATTTATTTTTGTACAGCCCAAAATCACACAAGAAGTGCCGCAATGAGCTTTAACAGGCCCTGCCTCTTGACAGCCCAAGAGCCTTGACTCGCTAAGAAGATAAGGAAAAAAAAAGGAAGAAACCTTGGGAAAGGCAGTTCAAAGAGAGACCCCTTTCCAGGTAGGTTGGGTGTGAAGTTGGTGTCAAGAAAGGGGTCAATACAATACACAGAACAGAACAATCCTCAATACAATAGTAATATTACAAGTACAGAGCAGAATTCAAATCATAAGATTTGGATTTGTTCAGAGTCCTGGAAACCTCGGCCATCAAGCTGCCTCACCCTATTGGCCATTCCACAGCTGAGACAGCGCTGGGCCTGCCAATCTGATGAAAGGACCCCTCTACTCCATGAATCCTGTGATCCTCCATCAGAGATGACTTTACCTTAGGCAGGCAAAACAACTTGACAGGTGGGCCATGGCACCAAGTGCCACATTTGAGAACAGAAAAGAGAAACAGAATAGGTGAGGGTGAAAAACAATTTATAACTATCCTATTACTTATGTTTTAGTGATAATGACCAACAACAATACAACACATTTATTTTTGTAGAGCCCAAAATCACACAAGAAGTGCCGCAATGAGCTTTAACAGGCCCTGCCTCTTGACAGTCCACCAGCCTTGACTCTCTAAGAAGACAAGGAAAAAGTAAAGCAAAATACTCTGTGGATCCTCCACCTACAGTGGCAAGAGGTATAAACCAGTTTGTGATGCACTACAACCACCACACCCCTGTCATGCAAGGACATCCTGGCAGCCGGCCTGGCGCGCATTCCTGGTGATCTCACAGCCACAGCATGCAGCAACACACCTTTTATGTTGATTTCTGTGCAAATCCATTGCTTTGAGTGCTTTTCAGAAAACTGTTTTTAGATAGATAGATAGATAGATAGATAGATAGATAGATAGATAGATAGATAGATAGATAGATAGATAGATAGATAGATAGATAGATAGATAGATAGATAGATAGATAGATAGATAGATAGATAGATAGATAGATAGATATGTGAAAGGCACTATATAATAGATAGATAGATAGATAGATAGATAGATAGATAGATAGATAGATAGATAGATAGATAGATAGATAGATAGATAGATAGATAGATAGATAGATATGTGAAAGGCACTATATAATAGATAGATAGATAGATAGATAGATAGATAGATAGATAGATAGATAGATAGATAGATAGATAGATAGATAGATAGATAGATATGTGAAAGGCACTATATAATAGATAGATAGATAGATAGATAGATAGATAGATAGATAGATAGATAGATAGATAGATAGATAGATAGATAGATAGATAGATAGATAGATAGATAGATAGATAGATAGATAGAGTGGCTTCTTCAGTTCACCTGTGTGGTATGGAGGATTCTGCTGCACTCACACTTTAATTTATAATCTGTTCATTTATTATCACCTCCGCGACATCAACATCCTCCAAAGGCAGACGTTAAATGGATTAGGGTGGAGTGGTGGCTCTGAGGCTAAGGATCTGTGCTGGTATCTGGAAGGTTGCCGGATCAAATCCCATTACTGCCAGGAGGGGTCCTATTCCATGTGATCCTTGAACATGAAAAAAATTGCTGCAGGTGTGCTGTCCAATGGCTGATCCTGTGCTCTGACCAGCTTAAAAAGGTCGTACAAAAAGACAATTTCCCCACAGGGATTAATAAAATATATCAAATCAATTAGTAGAACTGAGCACCAAGTTACCCAAATTATTTTCTAACATTTCAGTAATTATTTACCACTCTGATGCTGATCTTTCTGATCATAAAATAGGTTGTTACGATACCAGTTGACGAGAAGAATTCATAATTAATTGACGAATTACGATATTTGAGGGTTTCTCTAGAGTGCCTCTTTCTCTTGCATTATCAAAAACTCATTGGCACCTCGTCATCTCTTAATTGGCTTAAGTTTCAAGTTTGGTATTTTTCCGTCTGGCCGTGTTAACTCGAAACCGTCCTCAAATAACTGTGACACATAGACACATAGACAGACAGACACACACCCATCATCAAGATATCAATCTTTTCGGTATCATGGGACCCTAAAATATCAATATCCATCGAAAACCGGAGATTGAAATTTTTGACGATTGTAGAGCTTTCAATCTTCCTCCATAGATGATAGGTTATGGTGGGGGGGGGGGGGGGGGAGCAAAAAAATGACATTACTGAAGGTGTGAATTGTTGTGAAACTGCTGGAGTAAAGGTCAGGAGTCGGGCCTTTGTAAGAAAGGTCACCAATGACCTGATTGTCACTCTGGCTGCACTTCAGAGAACCTTTACAGAGATGGGAAAAAATGTCCAGAATGGAAAGTCGTCAAGGCAACAATCCAACCAACAGACAGCCAGAAGTTTCTACTAAGTAAAAGACACATGGACGTCCATTTAGAGTTTTCAAAAACACACCTAAAGGGTTCTCAGTGTGTGAAATAAAGTATTCTTTGATGAAACCAAGATTTAGCTTAACATCTGCAGGAAATGAGGCCCCGTTCATCGTCTGTGCAATGCCATTCCAGCAGTGAAGCATAGTGGTGGTAGCATCATGCTGTGGGGTTGTTGTATCATGTCAGGGACTAGAAGACTAGTCAAGTTGGGACAAAAATACAGAGATATCCTTAATGAAAACCAGCCTCAGACTCAGACCACCCTGAAGGTTCACCTTCCAACAGGACAATAACCCTAAGCACAAAGCAAAGACAACACAGGAATGGCTTAAGGACAACTTTGTGAATGTTTTTGAAAGACCAAGCCAGAGCCTAGACCTGAACCCAATCAAGCAGGTCTCTGGAGAGACCTGAAATAGCTGTCCACCAATACAACAACAGTTATTTCTATAGCATGTTTTCATACAAATGATGTAGCTCAAAGGGTTTTACAAGATGGAGAAAGAAAAAAGAAAAATATTAAGATAAGATTAAGCAATACTAAGTAACAAAGAATAAAGTAAGGTGGCCCGGGAGGACAGAAAAAACAGACAAAAAAAAAAACTCCAGAAGGCTGGAGAAAAAAAAAATCTGCAGGGGTCCCAAGGCCACAAAACCACCCAGCCAGCACACCACCGGGCATTCTACCTAACATCAGTGATCTCAATCAGTCCTCATGGTTTACAGGCTTCACGTGGAAGAACTAGATGATGATGATGGTCATGTGGACCTGTGGCCTACAATCCATCGATGTAGGGACTGCATGGTGCTTTGATCAGGTGGTGGTGGCGCCGATCAGCACCACAAAAAACTGAGAAAAGAACAGCAGAGAAAGTAGGGGTTAATGCGGATTTCGGAGCCACCATGCATGATAATGATAATCAAATGAATATACAGAATATCAGAGTTACACTAAAATGAAGCTATGAGAAAGCCATGTTAACATACTGTAATGAGTTTTTAGCAGTTTTTTAAAGTGCTCCACCGTATCAGCCTGGCGAATTTCTATCAGTCAGCTATTCCAGATTTGAGGTGCATAACAGCAGAAGGCCGCCTCACCACTTCTTTAAAGTTTATAAGCAGACCTTCATTTGAAGATCTAAGGTTATGATTTGGAGTGTAAGGTGAGAGGCATTGTGAGATATAGGATGGAGAAGATTATTTAAGGCATTATAAACCATAAGCAGTAGTTTAAAGTCAATTCTGAATGACACAGGTAACCAGTGTAGTGATGCTAAGACTGGTGTGATGTGCTTGTGTTTTCTATTCCTAGTTAAGATTCTAGCAGCTGCATTCTGCACTCATTGTTACCGATTGATGTCTTTCTTGGGTGGTCCTGAGAGGAGTGCGTTACAGTAATCTAGTCGACCAAAAACACAAGCGTGAACTCATTTTTCAGCATCTTGCAAAGTTATATGAGGTCTAACTTTTGCTGTTTTTCTTAAGGGATAAAATGCTGTCCCAGTAATCTGATTAATACAGTCATATGAAAAAGTTTGGGAACCCCTCATAATTGTTTGGACTTTTGTTTCTCATTGGCTGAGCTTTCAAAGTAACAACTTTCTTTTAATATATGACATGCCTTATGGACACAGTAGTATTTCAGCAGTGACATTAAATTTATTGGATTAACAAAAAATAAGCAAAATGTATCATAACAAAATTAGACAGGTGCATAAATATGGGCACCCCAACAGAGATATGACATCAATACTTAGTTGAGCCTCCTTTTGTAAATCTAACAGCCTCTAGACGCTGTCCTCCTATAGCCTTTGATGAGTGTCTGGATTCTGGATGGAGGTATTGTTCACCATTCTTCATACAAAATCTCTCCAGTTCAGTTACATTTGATGGCTGCTGAACATGGACAGCCTGCTTCAAATCATCCTATAGATTTTAGATGATATTCAAGTCAGGGGACTGTGACGGCCATTCCAGAATATTGTACTTCTCCCTCTGCATGAATGCCTTTGTAGATTTCAAAATGTGTTTTGGGTCATTGTCTTGTTGGAATATCCAACCCCTGCATGACTTCAACTTTGTGACTGATGCTGAACATTATCCTGAAGAATTTGTTGATATTGGGTTGAATTCATCCGACCCTCGACTTTAACAAGGGCCCCAGTCCCTGAACTAGCCACTCAGCCCCACAGCATGATGGAACCTCCACCAAATTTGACAGTAGGTAGCAGGTGTTTTTCTTGGAATGCGGTGTTCTTCTTGTGCCATGCAAAGCGCTTTTTGTGATGACCAAATAACTCCATTTTTGTCTCATCACTCCAATGCACTTTGTTCCAAAATGAATCTGGCTTGTCTAAATGAGCATTTACATACAACAAGCAACTCTGTTTGTGGCGTGAGTGCAGAAAGGGCTTCTTTCTCATCACTCTGCCATACAGATGTTCTTTGTGCAAATTGCTCTGAATTGTAGAACGATGTACAGATACACCATCTGCAGCAAGATGTTCTTGCAGGTCTTTGGAGGTGATCTGTGGGTTGTCTGTAACCATTCTCACAATCCTGCCCATATGCTGCTCCTGTATTTTTCTTGGCGTGCCAGACCTGCTGGGTTTAACAGCAACTGTGCCTGTGGCCTTCCATTTCCTGATTCCATTCCTTACAGTTGAAACTGACAGTTTAAACCTCTCAGATAGCTTTTTGTAGCCTTCCCCTAAACCAGGAGACTCAACAATCTTTCTGTTCAGATCTTTGGAGAGTTGCTTTGAGGATCCCATGCTGTCACTCTTCAGAGGAGAGTCAAAGGGAAGGAAGCACAACTTGCAATTGACCACCTTAAATACCTTTATATCTCATTATTGGACACAACTGTCTATGAAGGTCAAGGCGTAACGAGCTCATCCAAACAATTTGGTGTTGTAAGTAATCAGCATTGAGCAGTGACAGGCATTCAAATCAGCAAAATGACAAGGGGACACACATTTGTGTACAGCCAGTTTTTCACATTTGATTTAATTTCATACATCTAAATACTGCTTCACTAAAAATCTTTGTTCGGAAAACACCCCCAGTACTCAGATGTTCATATGAAATGAAAGACATACCACTGTTATCTTTAATGTTGAAAGGAGAGTCAATTAGTATGCAGGCTGAGAGGGGTTCCCAAATTTTTTCATATGACTGTATGTGATTTAAAATTTAGGTCAGAGTCAATAATTACCCCTAAATTCTTTACCTCTGTGTTAACTTTCAAGCCTAATGGATCAAGTTTATTTCTAATTCCCTCACTATATCCATTTTGGCCAATTGCTAAGACTTCCGATTTCTCCTTATTTAGTTTGATGGTCTCATTCCAGCCTGACAGAGTTTGAGATGATCTTTAGAGAAGAATGGATGAAAATCTGGTAGCTTGTCACTTCAGACCTAAGAAGACTCCAGGCTGGAATGACTGGCAAAGGGCCTTCAATTGAATACGAAGGAAAGGGTCTGAATACTGGCATCAATGAGGTAGTTTAGTTTTTAACTTTTAATAAATTACCAAAAAATTCCTGTTTTCACTTTGTCATTCTGGGGTATTGAGTGTTGCATGATGAGGAAAAAATATGAACTTAAATGATTTTAACAGGCTGCAAGATAACACTGTGAAAAACATGAAGGGGTCTAAATACATTCTAAATGAACTGTAATCCCCCTGTGTTGGACCATAACTTTGTTTAGATTGGTTACGTCGAGCACATGCGACGTTTTTTATTTGTAAGCAGAGAAATGGAAAAAGAAAGAGTTGGGGGAATTCCTTGTATAATGTCGGTGGACTGAGTAATAGTAGTAGACTGATTCAACAGTCAAAATTGAATAAATACATTTGATAACAAGCAATCTCTTCACTGGTCTTTTATGGAATGAGACACTGAAAAGAAGCGGAAATGATCTGGTATGAAGTGACGTCAGAAGTGGGGGACGGAAATGACGTCTTCTTCAGGAGCCAGAAGTGTAGTCATCAGTACCGGGCTGGAAGTGAAGTCTTCATGAAAAGGAACCAGAAGTGAAGTCATAATGGGGAGTCGGAAGTGGGACTATTGCATAGGACTAAGGTGAGAATGTCTGCTGGGAGAAGAGAAAAGGTGTTAGCACTCTGTTCCAATCCCCCACCTCTTGTTCTTTCAAGCTCATTTGGACATTTTGGCTGCCCCCTAAGCGCGCGTGTTTGACAGTCTTTTAAATCTGCCCTGAATAACTGTGTGTCAACAGAATTTTGACAGCTCTGCATTGAGATAATTCTTTTGGCATTGGTTCCATCCCCAGCTTGGTGCTGAACTTGAAAATGTGAATTTAAAAAATGAGTCAATCGATTTTAATCCATGTTGGAAGACAACAGTTATGTGACTACCAGTAATGGTGCACTGCACGTTATACACTTGACTTGAGCGTTCATAGTTTTCCTCCTCTTTCTCTGTACGTTTAGCATTTGTTTGCTCAGAGGTTGATGCGCTTGCTGCTTCCTGAGCAGTTCATCTTTTCTCCACCCTAGTGGCCCACTTCTTCTCTTTTTTCGTCAGGCATCTTTTCGCATTAAAACTGATTAAATCAGTGTTTGTGTTGCAATTACTTTGTACATTTTTCTTAATTTTTAACTTAAGCTGGCACTTAAGTGTTCAATCTGCCTCAGGAATGATTTAAGATATGAAGAGGTAGAAGAAATGACAGCGGAGGTGGTAGGGATGAGAACGGCGCCTCTATACATGTGCCACATGGCCACCCTGCTTCCCGCTGCCGAAAGTTGATTCTACAATAAAGTAAAATACAAATAAAAAGAGCAATAACCTTGGAGGTCAATCATCACCCTGAAATTGGATAGTAGATGTCACGTAGTATTTGTGTACCAAATTTCAGGTCAATCGGTCAAATGGTTTGCAAGCTACAGGTGATTTAAAATCCTAGACAGACAAACGGACAGCCACGGTAGCATATTATATTATTCCAGTAACGGCGTACTGCACGTTATACACTTCACTTGAGCGTTTCTAGTTTTCCTCCTCCTTCTCTACGTTGTCACACACGTGTGTTTTGGAGACAACTAAAGGGCTTAAATACATGTGATTCCATGCCAGACCAGGGGGTGACGAAGTGCACTAATTTTCCCTCTCGATCTTTTGCAGACCATTCTAGGGAAATCCCGCCTGGCTCTGGGGCAGCCAATGACGTCCCTTCCGGTTCCGGTGCTGATGACATCACTTCCTTCGCTGGCCTTTAAAGCCGCCATATTGCCTGAAGAGAATCAGTTCTGTTTTGGACTAGTTGAATGCACATGTCTTTGCTCATGAATCAGTTTTGCAGCCGGGAACAATTATACGGGTGGCTGCCCCAAACCTTCGTATTGTCTTATGGTCATTTTTGTGACGTTTATCATTCGTTTGCACAGAGGTTGATGCGCTTTCTGCTTCCTGAGCAGCTCTTCTTCTTTTCTTCACCCTAGTGGCCCGCTTCTTCTCTTCTTTCGTCAGCATCTTTTAGCGTTAAAACTGATTAAGTCAGTGTTTGTGTTGCAATTACTTTGTACGTTTTTCTTAATTTTTCACTTAAGCTGGCACTTAAGTCTTCAATCTGCTTCAAGAATGATGTAAGATATGAAGAGGTAGGGGAAGTGACGGCGAAGGTGGAAGAGAAGGAGAACGGCGCCCGTACACATGCACTACATGACCACCCTGCTTCCTGCTGCCGAGAGTTGATTCTACAATAAAGTACAATTAAAAAGAGTAATAACCTTGGAGGTCAATCATCACCCTGAAATTGGATAGTAGATGTCACGTAGTATATGTGTACCAAATTTCAGGTCAACCGGTCAAATGGTTTGCAAGCTACAGGTGATTTAAAATCCTGGACAGACAAATGGACAGCCACGGTAGCGTATTATATTATTCTAGTAACGGCGTACTGCACGTTATACACTTCACTTGAGCGTTCCCAGTTTTCCTCCTCTTTCTTTCTCTGTACATTTAGCATTCGTTTGCTCAAAGCTTGATGTGCCTGCTGCTTCCTGAGCAGCTCTTCTTCTCTTCATCCTAGTGGCCCGCTTCTTCTCTTCTTTCATCAGCATCTTTTCTGTTAAAACTGATTAAGTCGGTGTTTGTGTTGCAATTACTTAGTATGTTTTCTTTAAATTTTCAGTTAAGCTGGCACTTCAGTCTTCAATCTGCTTCAAAAATGATTTAAAATATGAAGAGGTAGAGGAAGTGACAGCGAAGATGGTAGGGAATGTGAACGGCACCCGTACACATGCGCCACACGGCCGCCCTGCTGCCAGCTGCCGAGAGTTGATTCTACAATAAAATAAAATAAAAATAAAAAGAGGAATAACGTTGGAGGTCAAGCGTCACCCCGAAAGTGGATAGCAGACGTCACGTAGTATATGTGTAGCAAATTTCAGGTCAATAGTTCAAACGGGGGGCGGGCACGGTGGCGCAGTGGTAGCGCTGCTGCCTCGCAGTTAGGAGACCCGGGTTTGCTTCCCGGGTCCTCCCTGCGTGGAGTTTGCATGTTCTCCCTGTGTCTGCGTGGGTTTCCTCCGGGCGCTCCGGTTTCCTCCCACAGTCCAAAGACATGCAGGTTAGGTGGATTGGCGATTCTAAATTGTCCCGTGTGTGTGCTTGGTGTGTGGGTGTGTTTGTGTGTGTCCTGTGGTGGGTTGGCACCCTGCCCGGGATTGGTTCCTGCCTTGTGCCCAGTGTTGGCTGGGATTGGCTCCAGCAGACCCCCGTGACCCTGTGTTCGGATTCAGCGGGTTGGAAAATGGATGGATGGATGGATAGTTCAAACGGTTTGCAAGTTACAGGTGATTTAAAATCCTGAACAGACAAACGAACAGCCACAGTAGCGTATTATACATAATGTTTCAGAATTTCAAACTCTGGTGAATTTGCCATTCTTGATAGTGACCCAAGTGATCCTAAATGGGTTAAAATAGCTGAATGTAATGGAAAAATGAATGGAAACCGGGGTGGTTAGTAACAAAGATACCCTGAAGTCTTCCTTTCTGTTTAATATCTGGGCCTGTTTTGCGCTTTCTTTCAGAGTTGCAACGGAGGTGGGGAATGAAATCTCGCCCGGAAATTTGTTTCTCGGTAGTTTATGAATCAAAAATATGTGATGAACATTACATATAGCGGTGAAGTAAGGAGTGTATAAAATTCAAATGTACAGCGCCCAATGAAAAACTTTCACCCGCCTTGGAAATTCATATTTTGTTATAGAACATTGAATCTCAGTGGACTTAATTTGGCTTTTTTGGCCCCTTAATGTTGAAATGAGAACAGATCAGCTTCAACGGAAATGGCAACTGACTAAATTAAGGAATCTCCTATGTTGATTGTGTGAACAACAGGGGGCGCTCTGTACCGCACCGAGAGAAAGTGTTCACCCCTTTGGACGTTTTCACATTATAGGGTTATAGAACATTGAATCTCATTGGACTTAATTTGACATTGGTCAACAGAAAAAGACCCCTTAATGTCAAAGTGAGAACAGATCAGCTTCTGGCAACTGAAATGGCAACTGACTAAATAAAGGAAATTTCTTTGTGAATTGTGTCAACAACAGAGGGCATTCTATACAGCCCCTAGAGAAAGTGTTCACCCCTTTGGACGTTTTCACGTCATAGGGTGTCACACTCGTGCTCATGGAAGGTAGCTAAAGGGGCCTGAATGAGAGTAATTCCATGCCAGACCAGGGGGTGGTGGAGTGCACTAACTCTTTCTCTCACCTCTCTGCAGACCAGTTATGGGATATCCCGCCTGGCCCCGATGACGTAACTTCCGGCCTCAATGACGCCACTTTCAATTCCAGCCCCACTGAAGAGGTCACTTCCGGTCCCGGGTAATAACTCAACTTCCGGTGGTCCCACTAATGACATCACTTCCTCCGCTCTCCTTGAAAGCCGCCATCTTTGTGCTATTGAGTCAGTTTTCCTTTGGACTCTAACCTGTACACATCAGTTATCTCCATTTAGATAGATAGATAGATAGATAGATAGATAGATAGATAGATAGATAGATAGATAGATAGATAGATAGATAGATAGATAGATAGATAGATAGATAGATAGATAGATAGATAGATAGATAGATAGATACTTTATTAAGTACTTTATTAAGGGTTATCATTTTTATGCAGATGACACTCAACTTTATTTCAATGTCAAAAGTGCAACTTCATCAGAGTTTTCTCAGCTCACAACTTGTCTCAGTGAAATTAAAACCTGGATGGAGCAGAACTGTTTAAAATTAAATTGCAACAAAACTGAACTCCTGCAAATTGGCACTAAAGTGCAACTTAAGAAAATGAGCTCCTTTTCAGTCACTCTTGACAGTGATCTCATCAGACCTTCTTCTGATGCAAGGAACCTTGGTGTAATTTTGGATTCCTCCCTTTCTTATTTCGCCCACATAAACCACATTAAGAAACTTTCTTACTTTCACCTCCGTAACATATACGGGATACGCTCATTTCTCTCCTTTTCTAATGCTGAGAACTCTACTGCAAGAGTCCTTACACGAACCAGCAGCAGCGAGCACATCACGCCCATCCTGCTTCACCTTCACTGGCTCCCTGTGTCTTACAGGATTGAATATACAATCCTATTAATAACCTACAAAGCCTTAAATGGCCTACATCAGTGACCTTCTCCATCACTGTGTGCCTGTTCGCCTACTAAGGTCCTCTGATTCTGGTAATCTTGTTATTTCTCACACTAACCTGCACTCTATGGGCGACAGCAGGGCCTTCAGCTCCATAGCACCCAGACTTTGGAATTACATGAAATTAATTAGATCAGCTGACTCCATTCCTTCTTTTAAAAAACAACTTAAAACTCATCTATTTAGGAAGACTTTTAACTTAACTTAACATTCTGCCCTTTCTTTCAGTTTACTTCTCTGTCCAAGAGCGAAGGATAATTTGTGTGTCTGTTATATCACAAATTAGGTGATTTGTTAAGTTTTTCTTTTAGTATTGAATTTAGTATTTTACTCTGGTTTATTGTCCTTTATTCTATTTAATGCTTTGTTATCTGTTTCATTGTTCTAATCAAGAAAACATGTATCCAATGTTACATATACCCTGCTGTTTTTTTCTAAGACTCTATGAAGCGCCTTAAGCATGGGAAAGGTGCTATATAAATAAAATTTATTATTATTATTATTAAATATCTATCTTCTCCTTATAAATGGGTCTAATCCCACAGTTTCTCCACTCCACTGGTATTCCCTCCTTTTCATAGATCTTCTGCTTTAGACCCCAACACACATCTACTCCCTCTTCTCCTAAACTCTGCCACACTTCACACTTGTGAATCTATCTATCTATCTATCTATCTATCTATCTATCTATCTATCTATCTATCTATCTATCTATCTATCTATCTATCTATCTATCTATCTATCTATCTATCTATCTATCTATCTATCTATCTATCATATAGTGCCTTTCAAATCTATCTATCTATCTATCTATCTATCTATCTATCTATCTATCTATCTATCTATCTATCTATCTATCTATCTATCTATCTATCTATCTGTCTATCTATCTATCTATCTATCATATAGTGCCTTTCACATCTATCTATCTATCTATCTATCTATCTATCTATCTATCTATCTATCTATCTATCTATCTATCTATCTATCTATCATATAGTGCCTTTCACATCTATCTATCTATCTATCTATCTATCTATCTATCTATCTATCTATCTATCTATCTATCTATCTATCTATCTATCTATCTATCTATCTATCTATCTATCTATCTATCTATCTACTTCTGCTGGTATTTCATCCAGTCCTGTTGACTTTCCATTCTTCATTCTTTTCAGTGCCACCTTTACTCCCTAACTCCATATTTTTGGTGTTCGCTATTCATTTGGGACTCCAACCCCAAATATCACCCTTGGATTTTCTTCATACAACAGCTTTTCAAAGTACCTTCTTCCACCATCTTTCATCTGCTTTAACTGATTAAAACTCCTTCCCAGCCTCGTTCGTAGCCTGCACTATTGTAAAGGTCTTTCTCTCGCCCTCTTTTGTTTCCAAATGTTCCATACTTTACAGACACATTGTATTTGAATTTGTTACACTCCAAACTTCACCATTAGATGCCTGTTCTTTTCAGATTTCTGCTTCATTGAAGTATATCATCAGTATAAAGCATCCAGCAGGGGGTTTGTTTTTTATCCCATGACTCAACACATCCATAGGTATGGACTGTAAGAAGATGTAGCCACCATCAAACCAGCCAAACCTGGTGCGGGTTTAACTCTTTTAGGACGGGTGTCGACTTTTGCCGACATAAGGGGCTGAGGGCAGATGTCGACTAAAGACCACATTCGGACAGAGGACAAAAAAAGCTGTAAACATCGATAAAACTCACAATTATGTTGTAGGTAGACCCTCTTTGCTAGGAAGACTGTTCGAATTGTTGACTTGATATCGAATACCTGCGTGTGTGTAAATAGTATAAACAACGTCAAGAATGTCATCGACATCGGTCGAGAGAGAGCACAGAGAATATGCAAGGTAAAATACAATATTCATATTTATTTATTTTTTGTGCATTTTTACTGAATCAGACTCTGACTTGTTAAATTCCGATTCTGACGCAAGTGTTCTGGAGATCGAAAATGAAAGTCAGGTACAGGCATCAGCTGATCGGTCCCGAGCCGATCGTGCAGCTGACGTGCCTACGGTAACGTTTGCCTGGGAGGATTACACAGACATTTATCAAACTCCGATTTTGATGCAAACAATCTGAAAATCAAAAACAAAACACAGGTACCTGCATCAGCAGATCAGTCCCCAGTTGAGCATAGAGCTGAACTTCCTCGTATCACTGACGCACCTATGGTAACATTCACTTGGGAGGATTACACAGACATTTATCAAACTCCAATCTTGATACAAATAATCTGAAAATCAAAAACAAAACACAGGTACCTGCATCAGCAGATCGGTCCCTAGCTGATCATAGAGCTGAACTCGCTCGTATCACTGACGTGCCTACGGTAACGTTCGCCTGAGTGGACAACAGAGACATTTATCAAACTCCAATTTTGATGCAAACAATCTGGAAATCGAAAATGAAAGTCAGGTACCCACTTCAGTAGATCGGCCCTCAAATGATTGTGCAGCTGACATGCCTACAGTAACGTTCGACTGGGATGACAACACAGGCATTTATCAAACTCTGATTTTGATCCAAACGACCTGCAAATCGAAAATAAAAGACAGGTACCTGCATCAGCAGATCGGTCTCTAGCTGATCATAGAGCTGAACTTCCTCGTATCACTGATGCACCTACGGTAACATTCACCTGGGAGGATTGCACAGACATTTATCAAACTCCAATTTTGATGCAAACAATCTGAAAATCGAAAACAAAAGACAGGTACCTGCATCAGCAGATCTGTCTCCACTTGATCATAGAGCTGAACTCGCTCGTGTCACTGACGCACCTATGGCAATGTTCGCCCTGGGAGGACGACACAGACAGAGATCCGTGGGAGGCTAGCTGGTTATTGGAGTTCATCAAACGACACGCCGTGCTAGTGAATATTATGGATTACCAGCCACTTGACTACTTCAAGCTGTTTGTTTCCAGAAAGTTCCTTCCTTTCTATGAGTGGTGAGACCAACAGGTATGAAATAAGTATGTGAATTTAGATACTGTAGAGGCTCATGGAACATACAACATAGTGACATTTGTCAAAAATAAGCCTTTTATGTTATTTTATGAGTATGTGTGAAACCATTGCTTTGTGTGTGTTTTGGAAAAATATTCAGCCCTGGGACAAAAGGGGGAAAAAAATTATCCCTGAAGGAGTTAATAGAGAGGGTTAGTGTCAGGAAGGACATCCAGCTATAAAACTTAAACCAAAACCTTAAAGAGGGAATCAATCCAATCAGCTTCTGCATGGGAAAAATTTATGTGTCTTAAAAATGCCATCAGTTATGTGAGTTTAATAACCCGTTACACAATTTAAAGCATTGGGAAATCAGTTTTCCAAATGCTGGCCCAAGAGACTCAGAGCTGGTTAAAACGGAAGAATTGATGGATATTTGGGTGACTGTAAATAATGATGTCCTGAAGTCTTTCTTTCCATTGAAAGTTTTTTTTTAATTTTATTTATTTGCCTTATACAATTTCTTGAATTAGGAATTTGTTTTTTTTCACATACCCTTTGGGGTCAGACCTTATCCTGCACCCCCAGGAGCAATTGCAGTTTAAGGGCCTTGCTCAAGGGCCCAACAGAGTAGGATCCCTTTTGGCAATAACAGCATTCAAACCAGCAACCTTCCGGATACTGGCACAAATCCTTAGCTTCAGAGTCCACTCCACTTGTTTTAGGGTGTACTTACACTGGCAATTCTTTCCGTGCCCGAGCACATTTGTCTGCATGTAACCCCGCAAAGTCTAGTTCATTTGACTAGTGTGATCGCTCTCTGCCGGGCCAACCGTACCGTACCCTGGCCCGCATCAGCATTTGGGAACAGTTTTGATTGCTAAATGTGCAGAGCACAGAAAACAGATGTGCAATTCTCACTTCATTCAGTATCTTTTGAGTTGAAAGTTATTCTCACCTTACACATGAATGTGAATTGAAGAAAAGCTGCAAATTCTCCCCATAACCTCTTGTATCACTGTAAAAATCTTCTCGTACCTGCAACACAATTAACAGCAAAACGTGGTGCTGCACACTCAATAAATCTATAAGAGGGTAGAACGTTATCCTGCCGTACACGACTCCAACACAACCACAAAATAAGGAAAATCATTTTGACATGCATGCTGTCACTCCGTGTTCGGATCTTGTTTTGGCTTTACACGAAGTCACATGGTCATGATGAAAGCAGGCCTGGGCCCAGAACGTTAAACACAGTGTGAATGCAGGCTAGCAGGGGAATAGAAAGAGAGGACAATCGCGCTTGGGCATGGTACAAAAAAAATGGGCCTAGTGTGAGTACACCCTTAGACTTTCTTTCCAAATATAAATTGAGGATGGGGATGAAATCTGTGTTCCCGACATTTGATACTCAATGGTGCAATGAACCAAGAATTACTGAAGAACATTACATCAGGAGGCGAACTCTGGACATACTGTAAAAACAGCCGTCTAGAAGCACAAATAGAGTTTGACGACAACAAGTAAAATAGCGCAAACCACAATCTGGAGCAGATAAATTAAAGCTATGGAAAGGCCATGACTTGTCAGCTTTAAGGTGGCATAATTAGCTAGTGGAAGCACAAAATGAATCCGTAAAGATACGCAACCAAGTGATTTGTCTCTCTGAAGATGGCCATAAAATGCAGCCTGGACACACAACTGTATTTATCAATTGCACCTGATGACCCCGATTCTCTTGATTCACTAACACAATGTCTAACTTGTGTCTCAGAATGGATGAATAGTAACTTTCTCAAGTTAAATAAAGAGAAAACTGAAATCTTAGTGATTGACAATAATGGATACAATGAGGCTATTAGAAATAAGCTGGATACATTAGGATTAAAAGTCAAAACGGAGGTAAAAAAGTTTAGGGGTAACTGTTGACTGTAATCTAAATTTTAAATCGCATATTAATCATATCACTAGGACAGCATTTTTTCACTTAAGAAACAAAAGTTAGACCGCTTATATCATTGAAATTAAATAAACAAAAAGGCAATTATAAAATTATCACATGAAAATGTGCAGTGATATACTGTATATAAATGAGTCATTAAATGATTAAAAAACATAATTAAATATAAAAGTCATCTGATTATTATGGAGAACATTTTCATCTCGTTATTTTGTTTCAATTGTGTAGTTATCATAAATATAATTATTGAGCTTTTAATTGAATATGGCCTTAAATGAGACTTTTCCAGACGGTACATTAACAATGCAATTTATTCCAGTATGATGGCTCCGTCACTTGTCAATCAAGGCCAGTGGTTGGGGACAAACAAGACCCAAGATGGAGGAGAGGAGAGCATCCAGCTCTACCAGCAGGTCTTCCAACTTGCAGGGAAAACCTGGGGATTGGTGGCAGAATTGGCACTCCAGCCACTGTAAAAAACCTCATACTCTTTAGTGTGGTGCTGAGGTGTCACTCAAGATCCAAGCAACAGCAGGACCTCCAACACAAATGTTGGCCTCTACCTGAGCACCTTCATGTTAGACATGGTGTTCATTCAGCCCTAAACAACAAGCAACCTCTTCATCAATTAATAATACAGTTAGCCTTTGCGATTCACGTAATGCCCCTAATGTGAAAATCGGCAAGTATGTTTTGGGCCCATGGTTACTCTATATTCTACGTTTATTGCACTAAATACAATTCAAAAAGTTGCAAAAAAAGTAAGATAATATGATCACTGTGCACCTAAATCGTGTCTGTGAGACTGGATGCTGAGACAGTGTGTAATGTAGCAGATCTTTAGTGAACTGTAACTTTTGATAAAAAGTAACATAATAAATTTGTGTGAATATTTATGGTGGTAAATGACAGAAATGATAAACGACAGACAGTCACAAAACATTCCAGTATCATAAATGCAGATGATGGTAGTCATATCACTTAATTTCCTTAATCAAGGCCTGGGGCCTCATGTATAAATGGTGTGTACTCCCAAAAATGTTGCTTACGCTCATTTTCACACTCACATCAGGATTTATAAAAACTAAACTTGGCATAAAGCCACGTACATTCTCACGTCAACTCAAACCATAGCATACGCAAGTTTTCGGTTCGGTTTTGCAAACTGGCGGCACCCAGCATCAAAGCAGTGCCTGACGCGGCTATATCAAATACACTGACATTAACCCAGTGGTTCTCTAACTGTGGGGTGGGCCCCCCTAGTGGGGTGCAAAGTAATAAAAAGAGGGGTGCGAAGATGTGAAAAAAGAAAACAAGAATCGAAAATATGAAAAATACATCTATTGAAACCAAAACAAATTAACTTAAACTACATTCTGATACTAGAAAAAGAAATATAGAGTTAGATAAATGTCGATAAAAGTTAAGTAGGTATAATAAAATATGCATCTATGATATATCATTAATTAAAAAAGAACAAATTGGTATTAGTGAGCTCCTTTCAGAAAAACATTAGGGGGGGCGAGATTAAAACTGTTATGAAAACTCGGGTCGCAAAATACTTAAAGGTTGAGAAACGCTGCATTTAACCGTATGTCGTTTATTAGTTTAAGGCATCTGATTGTAATCAACTTGTAACAATATAATGGTGCACAGAATGGCCAAACTATTCCAAATACCATAGCTACTTTAGCTTTGTTACTCTCAGTGCACCACTCAGAGTATTTTAACACACTGTATCTGAGTGTGGAATCACAGCTGTACAGCAGCTGATCGGATAGCTCTACGGCAGATTGTGTCAAGAGCGGAGAGTATTATAAGGATACAGCTTCTAGCACACGCTGCCTCAGCCATGCGCACAGTCTATTTGAACTTCTCTCATTCGGCTTACGCTTCAGAGCCTTTCCTGTATGGACCTTGCGGTTCAGAAACAGTTTCATCCAAGAGCTCTAAACACACTCAATCAGTCAATCAAGTGCAAGTACAAACTTACCAGTTTGTCCAGGCGTGAGGCGTCCCTCTTCTTTATGCTGCCTCCCCAGCACACCACCGCGTAGAAGAGGGCGCTCGCCACAACTGTCTGATAGAACATCTGCAGCATCTTATTGCAGATGTTGAAGGACGCCAGCCTTCTAAGGAAGTATAATCGGCTCTGTCCTTTCTTACACAGAGCATCAGTATTGGCAGTCCAGTCCAATTTATCATCCAGCTGCACTCCCAGGTATTTATAGGTCTGCACCCTCTGTACACAGTCACCTCTGATGATCACGGGGTCCATGAGGGGCCTGGTCCTCCTAAAATCCACCACCAGCTCCTTGGCTTTGCTGGTGTTCAGTTGTAGGTGGTTTGAGTCGCACGTTTCTGTACCCACCAAACAAAAAAACACCTCAAAATCCCAGTTTAGGGCCCAAGTGCAGCCGTGCAATGCCTCAGCACCACAATCGTTCAAATGGAGTGGAACAGTATGAGGTTTCCTATAGTGGCTGGAGTGCCAATCCTGCCACAAACTCCCTAGTTTTCCCTGCAAGCTGAAGGGCCTGTTTGGATGCTCATACCCAAGAATGTGCAATTGCTGGTTACGGGCCTTGCTCATGGGGACAATGGAGTGGAATCACTTGTGGCATTTACAGGATTTGAGTTGGCAACCTTCTGATTGCTGGGGCAGATCTCTAGCCTCAGAGCCACCACTCCATCCTACACAGATCCCTATCCTCAGAACGCAGATCCCTAGCCCTAGCATAGGTCCCATGCCTCTGCTTTAATATTAATGTGTCCAGGTTGGCACCATTTTTCATTCACAAAAACAGCAAGTCCACCTCCTTGCTTCTTGCCATCTTTTGCACGTGCTTTTATCCGCCCCCACGATTTTAAATCCATGCTGCGCAACTGTAGCATCCGGTGTTTCAGCTCTAAGCCACATCTCTGTGAAGCACACAAGACTACTGAGTTTGTATTCCCTTTGGCTCCTCATCAGCACTTAAAACTCATCCATTTTATTCCAAAGTGATCTTAAGTTGTCTATGATAATTGTGGGCAGATACGGTCTGTACCTTCTTCTCTTATTGCGGAGTCAGGCTTTTGCTCTCTTTCCCCAGCGTCTACACATTACATCTACGGACAGCCCATTGGGTAACTCTGGTGCAATGGGAGACAAAGGGAGTCAATCCAGCAGTTGCTGTCATGTGTAAGTGAGTGTGAGTCCTTCCTCACATTTTCAGTAATCCATGTTATCAAAATAGTAGCAATTATCAACAAAGACAAACAATCATGGGAGATGCTGTTGCAGGCCACTGCTCGTGGCAGCACCAAAAGTATATGTCATCGAATAAAGCAAAAGAAGTGTGACAAGAGATCAAGTATTCCACAAACAGATTCTAAAATGGTGTGGACACATTTTTTGGTATCCCAAGAAAAGATCGTAAAGAATTGGATTGTAATGATTTTTCACATTAGCTGTTTTCTTAAGTTCGCATCACACATGTTTCGAATCATGTAGTCAGTTATTCTGCCGATTAAAATGAAGAAAAGTCATCACTCTGCTGTTTGGTATCATTGCCTGTGCCACACTGAACATGGAGCAGAGGAATCAAAGCAGAGTTGTCTGAAGAGATCAGAAAGAAAATGTTAAAGACAAAGGCTAGGAGCCCATCATCTCCAAACAGCTTGACGTTCCTGTGAGAACAGTTGTGAATATTATGAAGAACTTTAAGGTCCATGGGACTGTAGCCAACCTTCCTGGACGAGGCCACAAGAGGAAAATCGACCCCAAAATGAACGGGAAAATAGTGAGAGTGGTAGCCAAGGACAACTTCCAAAGATCTACAGTCTGAACTCCAAGGTCCATCAGTGTCTGATCACACCATCCGTCACTTTTTGGATGACAGTGGGCTCAATGGAAGAAGACAAAGGAGGACATAAAAAAGCCAGACAGGCATTTTCTAAATTGCATATTGACAAGCCACATTCCTTCTGGCAGAATGTCCTTTGGACAGATGAAACAAAACTGGAGCTTTCTGGCAAGTCACATCAGCTCTATGTCCACCGATGAAAAAGTGAAGCCATCAACAAAAAGAGCACCAAGCTCTGAAACATGGCGGAGGTTTGGTGATATTTTGGGACTATGTCTGAAATGGGGTATGTTGAGTCTGTGCAGGAAACAATGAAATCTCAGGACTATCAAGACATTCAGGAGTGAAACGTACCACCCAGTGCAAGAAAGCTCTGTCTCAGTCACAACTCATGGGTCCTCCAGCATGAAAATGAGCCAAAACACACAGCTAAAAGCACCCAAGAATGTCTAAAAACAAAACCATGGACAATTCTGAAGTAGCCTTCTATGAGCTCTGATTTGAATCCTATCAAACATCTGTGGAAAGAACTGTAAGATGCAGTCTGCAGAAGAACCCTTCAAACCTGACCCAGCTGGAGCAGTTTGCTCAGGACGAGTGGGCCAAACAACCTGTGGAGTGGTGACAGAAGTCTCATGGAGAGTTCTGGGAATCGTTCATCTATAGGGATTGCAAACTCTAAAGGTTGTGCAAAAAAATATTAGATGCAGGGTTCCATCATTGTTGTCCGTGCCATTTTCATTTGTGTTATTATCTGAAATACTCTGTTGAATCAAAACTCTAAAGCAAAGTCTGATATTTTGTTAAATAAACAATGACGGGTGCCAGTGATTTTTGGCAGTTCTAGGTTATTTCAGAGACAATTGTGGGGTCTTCTTTTTTCATGTACCAACAAATTTGTTCAAGTTTGTATGTGTAATATACTTGTAATAATTAATTGATTGAATTATTTATTTTCAATATTCTAACACTAGCCGACGCCCGCCGTAGTATACGGCAGTGTAAGAATAGGAACGGAAAACGGTGGGAAAGGAATTCAGAAATCAAGAAGAAAAAAATACATCTTGAAAGACGCAGTGTACATGTAGAATTTCCGGCCAAGTAGGATTTCATGTGAAAGTGATAAATAAATCAGGCTTTCCAAATTTAAGTACTATGGCCATGGCATCCTGATAGTTTTGTTGCATGTATCTTGGACTTCCAGGAAATGTGGATGATAATATGATCATTTTGCCTACACGTACGTTGTTATTTTCAGCGTTTGCTTGCAGTGCGTCTGATAGTCCTTTGTATTGTTCCACGAGTAGATCTTGTTGATGTAATCTGAGATAGTTGAGACGTGTGCCTTCTGTTTTAACATACGCATCTATGATGTACTGTTGGAATAGTTTGCCGCTGGTGTGCAAAATACTAAAAGTATTCATCATTGCTAATCTGTATGTGTAAAATTGGCATTGAGTAAGCCTTATTCGCTTGGTGGTTCTTTTATCGGGAACATGTTGTAAATCTTTGTGCCAGCCAATGTCTCCGTAAGGGAATAAAAGTGGGTAAACCATAGGATCGCAATTCATATTGAGCGTGGAAATCTGTTTACAGGAGTTGCCTATGGGGTAGATGCAAACGTCCCTTGTCGACAGGTGTTTCACCATCTTCTCTGACGAAAATTGCTGCAACATCGGTGTGACATGTCGGGGCATTGTATCGTCGTAAATCCTGCTTAAGGGTTTCCTTGAAAAGCATTCGTACAGATGCTGTTGGATTGGACTGAGTGATTTCATGCATGTGTTTGTATGATTTAGTGAAGGGGTTGATGGTTCTGAGCATGGAATCTAGCTGGAGAAGTACATTTTTGCTGCATGCAGAGTTTGCTTTATTTTGTAATCATATTTCAGTAGCTTGAGCTGTGTCAAAAACATACAACTGTCCCGGAAAGGTAGAAGTGTTAGCGTATAGTTGAGAGATTTGGTGATAAATTTGCCCATGTATTTTAAAACAGTATGGTCCGTGGCCAGGAGGTTGAGTTATCTGTGCACCCATGGAAGCAAACACTAGAGAAGAGTTGTATTCTCGAATGTGTTCACAATAATTTTTAGCTTCTGAAGTTTGCTGAGTAAGAAGCTGTTATAAAGACACAGGTGGCTCCTGCAAGGGTGGTAAAGCTACTTTACCGTTGTGGCAGCACCTCGAGTACTTGTTGGATGTATTACGCTCAGCAGGCCAGTATAGTGCATGACATGGAAGAGGACGAATAGGAATAGAGAAATGCCGTGTCGGCTGCGTGTGGGCGGAACCGGTTTTGAAGTGGAAGCAGGACGAACCAGAAGAGAAATATATATAAGAGATTCCACCATTTTTTTTTTGTATCTTCATACTGTTATATACACATTTATTTTCATATATATTTTAGGGATTTCCTGTATTTTCGCACTATCGCTTCTTTTCATTTTTATCATTTTAATACTTTTTTCCAATTTTTTCTCTGTTTACTATGTTCACTTGTGTTGACGTTACTGGATTTTAATTATTGTGCTCGATTTTTGTACATTTATTTTGAATACATTGTCATCTCATTTTAATTTATGACTTTATTATTACTGTTTATGTCAAATAAATATATTTATTTATATATACTATACTAATTGTACTAATTTTTATTAATTTTATTAATATTTATATATACTATACAGCCTGTATTAATTATTATTCATTGATGAAGGGGTTGCCAGTAGTTCAAGACTGGTTGAGCACCATGTCCAACAGGAAGAGCCCAGCATTCAGCTGTCACTCAGACTGTGTTTGGCCCCACCCATTGGCCTTGATTGACAAGTGATAAAACCGTCATGAAAAGAGACATTCTGAAATTAATTGCATTGTCACTGTACTGTCTGGAAAAGTCCATTTGCAGCCATATTGAATTAGGAGCTCAGTAATTAAATTTAATGTAACTACACTATTAAAAAAGAATAACAAGATGAAAATGTATTACATAATAATCAGATGATTTTTATTTAATTATATTTTTTTCATCACTTAAGAACTTGTTTCTATACAGTATATTGCTGCACATTTTAATGTGATTATTTTATAATTATCTTTTTATTTACTTAATTTGGCACAAATGACATTCTATATTTAAACACTTGTCAAGAGTGAAGATATTGCTTATAGTAATTATTATTAACTAGACTTCACTATAAGCAGACTTTTAATTTGCTTTGACAGATAATTTTGTTAACCTCTTCATCAGTGACAAAAATTCGGAGAACACATATCCATCCTAGCATTTCTATCAATTAATTTCAAAATAGCATTGTTTTTTAAATTATTTCTGCCTATTTAGATCTGCCAAACTAACTTCAGCAGTTCTTACTTGTGTCATGTTTTTTGCCTGTTTGAATGTAACAGAAGTTTGGTAGCCTACCATTGGGATTCAGGCAAAACTAATGGACAGGACATGATTAGCCAGTAGAACATTAGGAAACTTTTTGATGAGAACAGGCCATTCAGCCCAACAAAGCTTACCAGTCCTATCCACTTAATTGCTGCAAAACAACGTCAAGTCAAGTTATGAATTTCCTTAAAGTCCTGCTGTCCACCACACTAATTGGTCACTTATTCCAAGTGTCTGTGGTTCTCTGTGTGAAGAAAAACTTCCTCATGTCTGTGTGAAATTTACCCTTAACAAGTTTCCAACTGTGTCTCCATGTTCTTGATGAACTCATTTTAAAGTCACCATCTCGATCCCCTGCACAAATTCCCTTCATCATTTTAAACACTTCCATCATGGCACCTCTTAATCTCCTTTTACTTAAACTGTAAAGGCTCAGCTCTTTTCATCTTTCCTCATAATTGAACCCCTGGAATCAGCCTAGTCTCTCTTCTGTGGACGTTTTCTAGTGCTGCTTTGTCCTTTTTGTAGCCTGTAGACCAAAACTGCACCAAGACTCCAGACGAGGCCTCACCAGTGTGTTATAAAGCTTGAGCAGAACCTCCATGGACTCGTATTCCACTTATCAAGATGTCTAAAGTAACTCTCTGTTTATAGTGACTGCACAAGAAGAAACAGTCATTGATGATTCGAAATTAATGATAAGGAGATGAAGTCAGGTTTAGCTAAGGTCAAAGCCAGAAGTTAGAGATTTATTTTTTTAAAACAGAGCCCAAAACATGAAACAGAAATCTGTGTCAAGAAGGACATTGCAATATCGTGTTGGGAGTCAGGGTTAGGTTAGGTTAGGTTAGGTTAGGTTAGGTTAGGGTAGAGGAGACTTAACATCTGGCATGGGCACACTGATCTAAATATTTTTGTAATTTATTTGTGTTTAATCCATCCATTTATTTTTACACCATAAATATTCTAAAAATTAAAATATGGTTCAAGTACTAGTTATAAATCAATACAAGAGAAAAGAATCAAAGTAAGGAAAATAAAATGAATCGAAACCAAAGAGTTTAAATTAATATGATAAGTCACACACCACAGAACAAATGCCACTGCTAAAAGGTTGGGCTTTGATGGCTCATGAGAGTTAAAAGAGATTTTCATTTGAGTTTAATTTAAGGATCAACTTTGTCACATTTATTTTTCTCCTAGCATTCCTTAGGAGAAATAGCTTTAGACAAAAAGGAGACATGAGATACAACTGAGGTAAAAAGAGTCAAAATCGGCAATTCGATTTGTATGCATGGTTGATTTAGTGAGAACTTGTTTTAGTATTTTTTAATTTCTTTCAAGACTTCATAGTTGCGGTGGGTTGGCACCCTGCCCAGGATTGGTTTCTGCCTTGTGCCCTGTGTTGGCTGGGATTGGCTCCAGCAGACCCCCGTGACCCTGTGTTTGGATTCAGCAGGTTGGAAAATGGATGGATGGATGGACTTCATAGTTTTTACTTATTATTGGACTGATGCCTTTATCCCAGGTGACTTACGACTACTAAGATATGATTGGTTACATTTATTTGTTTTTTCCAATTGGAGCACAGGCCGGTGACGTGACTTGCTCATAGTTATGTGGTGTCAGCGGTGGGATTTAAACGCATAACCTCAGGGCTTGAAGTCCAAAGTCTTAACCATTGTGTCATGTTATCTGCCTTATCTATCTATCTATCTATCTATCTATCTATCTATCTATCTATCTATCTATCTATCTATCTATCTATCTATCTATCTATCTATCTATCTATCTATCTATCTATCTATCTATCTATCTATCTTCCAGAATGACTGTGATCAAATTACAAAACAGCAATATAAATTAGAGCAACTAATAGTATGATTAAGAAGCAAGGACTACAATTTTGTAATCATAGTAAAGTGATTTGTTACCACAAATGATTATCCATGCAATTGTCCATATTTCTGAGCACACAATGCAAACACTTTTCAAATTGCAAAATAAAATGTCAAGATGCTACCTAGAAGATGTGAGCCCCTTGTGTGACTTTGCTGAGATCTCTGCTGAAACTCAAGAGGAGACACTTGTGAGACGACCGGGGGAAAATACACAGAAGCAAAACCCTAGAAGACCAAAGAACATGTCTGCATTTTATTTCTTTCTGATCTCATTGTTATCTAGGAGAGACAAACAAAATATTAAGGAGATCCCTTTTTTAATTTTTTATTCTTATGAGCAGAGTCATAGGTGGCCAAAGAACATGCCTCCATTTTATTTGTTTTTGATCTCATTGCTGTCTAGGAGAAACCAACAAGTTTTCAAGAAGATCTCTTTTTTTTGATTGTTCATTCCTATGGGTCACCAATTTCTTTGAGGAAAATCGGAATACTCAGATGATTTGGAAATGTGTGATGCTGGGTTTTGTTTATCGTGACGCGACAATCACATTACGCAATTAGATAGATAGATAGATAGATAGATAGATAGATAGATAGATAGATAGATAGATAGATAGATAGATAGATAGATAGATAGATAGATAGATAGATAGATAGATACTTTATTAATCCCAAGGGGAAATTCACATACTCCAGCAGCACCTTACTGATACAAAAAACAATATTAAATTTAAAGACTGATAATAATGCAGGTAAAAAAACAGACAATGTCTTTGTATAATGTTAATGTTTACCATGCCCCCCCCCGGGTGGAATTGAAGAGTCGCATAGTTTGGGGGAGGAACGATCTCCTCAGTCTGTCAGTGGAGCAGGACGGTGACAGCAGTCTGTCGCTGAAGCTGCTCCTCTGTCTGAAGATGATCCTGTTCAGTGGATGCAGTGGATTTTCCATAATTGATAGGAGTCTGCTCAGCGCCTGTCGCTCTGCCACAGATGTCAGACTGTCCAGCTCCATGCCAACAATAGAGCCTGCCTTTCTCACCAGTTTGTCCAGGCGTGAGGCGTCTTTCTTCTTAATGCTGCCTCCTCAGCACACCACCATGTAGAAGAGGGCGATCGCCACAACTGTCTGATAGAACATCTGCAGCATCTTATTGCAGATGTTGAAGGACGCCAGCCTTCTAAGGAAGTATAACCGGCTCTGTTTCTGATTATTAAGCCTAGCGACAGCCTAGCAGCTACACAACAATAACGGCACGGTTTATGCAAAAACAATATAGCATCGCGGGAGAAAGAATTCCAAAAAGAAACATTCATACAATTGCATTTGAGCAAAAAATACATTAAAGCACTGAATTCCTTCGCCTCAGAATAGTTGTGATTTGGTATGATGTTGGGCCCTCAAACGCCGCCATTGTTTAATACCTTCTTTAGGTCCACTTCCGGTGTTGCTAGGAGTGTGAACCCTTACCTTGTGACCAATGTGTAATCGATAAAAGGACGGCTATGAGTTCAGATCCTTGTCCGATCATACCATAATTCGAAAGAACTCAAAGTGTACTGGCCTCACTGAATCTTCTGTTCAATTATCGAGCAAGCTAAACAGCTTCATGCAATAATTCCCAGAACCACGAAGTGATGTTGAGAATGTTTAATTACAAAAATGGTGTGAAACTGTAAATACAAATACAAACAAACACTAATAAGTACTTGTATAAGTAACATAAAGTAAATACAGCAGCATTTATAACTAAGAGCTTAACAGCCGAAAACTCAGTGAATTTACGTGATGAAATATAACATTTACTTTGACAAAGTTACTTAAACAAAAGCTTTAAAACTATAAAAAAGAGATAACTTACAGGAAATGCCTTCACAAGGGCTAACTAAGCAGGATGGCGAAGGATTGTTTGAGAGAACAAACACAGAGGTAATAAACACACCATGCTGACTGCTGCTGCTGCACTCACTTCCTACTTCCGGCCACATTGGCTTTCTGCTTCCTGCAGCAGCAGCAGCATTAGGATTTTTATGTTAGGGTTACAAAAGTTTGCTAAATAATTAGAACCAGAACACAAAGTTTATCATTGGGCTCTATTCTCCTATGTACTTTCGATTTTGAGCCTCTTGTTCTCTCAACAACAATTATTGTCTCTGGTATTGATCTTTGGTTTTGTTTTATTTTTTTTATTTACCTGCTTTTTTTCACAAAATAGTTTATCTGGCAGTTTTCTGACAGAACAAGGTACACCAGAAAGGTTAGCTTTATTATTTTTGTAGACAAGAAATTACTATAAAAATAAAATCCAGCTGTGATGCTGTTGATGCTGTTCTGAGCGCTGTCTGGAGATTGATAGCAATGAGTCCACTACGTCTCCTCTGTCCTTCATATACGGTGGTACTTTCAAGTTTATGGGATATCCCACCTGGCTCCGATGACATAACTTCTGGCCTCAATGACGCCAAGTTCCAGCCCCATTGATGAGGTCACTTCCGGTCCCGGGTAATAACTCAACTTTTTTCTCAACTGATGGCATCACTTTTTTCTCAACTCGATGACTTGACTTGTGGACAACGTGACACGAGTAACATGAATGTTTTGCTTTTGCCCAGTAGGGCTGTCAGATTGAACAACACTTTTTGAATAAAATTCAAATTTAAAAAAAAAAATGCTATATTCGAAGGCATAAGCCGACCTTCAAGACTGTCCGATAGGAGGAGGGTCTTGGTTGACATGTGATGATGCCATCATGACATAAATAGTGCTGGAATTTAAATTACATGTTTATAATGTTACATACCCTATGAATTTTATAGCAATGGCTGAGAAAAATGTTTCATCTCATTTTTGTAATGGAGAAAAAAGATAACAAATGGACCCCCCCTGGGTTTATTTACCCCCATTGATGCTGATGACCGGAGTTTTTGTTTTCTTTTCCTCATTCATCAACTGGCCAGAGCTTAAAGGTTAATTAATGGGCATATGCCTCTTACAGTTGTAATGTTTCAGTAGCGCATTAATCGATTTTCACACAACGTTTAATATTAATACATTGCTCCAAATATCAGTCACCCATTTTTACGCCAAAGTGTACATGCAAATATCTATTACCTTCTCAATAGCTACTATATACACTCGCGTATAAGTCAGGTCTTCAAACCCGAAAAATCGATCATAAAATCCATCCATCCATTTTCCAACCCGCTGAATCCTAACTACAGGGTCACAGGGGTCTGCTGGAGCCAATCCCAGCCAACACAGGGCACAAGGCAGGGAACCAATCCGGGCAGGGTGCCAACCCACTGCAGGATCATAAAATCAGACCCTGAATTATACGCCCGTTCAGAAATACGACACTTACATTTTTTTCTTGCCTCCTCCAATCTCTCATCAGTTTCTCAGACACTTTGAGTTTGTTGCAGCAGCGCAGTTACCAATTTCTTTCGCCACTTCAACAACCTCATATTTTCTTCTGATCAAACGTTCCATCATAGATAAGGGATGCTCTTACGATAAAGGTGTATTGAGGGTGTGAGATACAAAAAACACAAATCAATGCAAACATTGGTTTCAGAATAGTTCGGGTATTACCGTGTGGTCATGTAGGCACAATAAAGAGAAAAAAACAGGCCGTGTGCTCCGTGGTTCCTCCCTCAGATGGATGTTAGCATATCATAACCCCTTCTACCAATAGCGTGAGTTTTCCGCATTCGACTTATAATACCGACATTATAAAATACCAGAAATTATACAGTAAAATCAACTCCCGACTTATCCGCGGGAGAACTTATTGGCGAGTATATACGGTAATTAACTACTGGCTCTATCAGCTTGCAATTTACGCATGTATTAGTTCAAACACGAATTTTCATGTGATTTCCATTCAATTACGTCATGGGAGGCACTACGCGGCCATTCCGGGAATTAAATTGTCACGCCTCATACTTTCAGGATACCAGAAAACTGTTACAAAAAATCTTAACTTGTGGATTAGAAAAAAGAAAACACTGGAAGTGGGAAAGGAGGTACTGTTGCATGTTGTGACAGGCTCTAGCTGTACATTTTACTAATAAATATAACAAGTTGACCATTTAAAATTACAAAATGGCTGATCGAGAAAGTGAAGTGCAAAAGTAAATCTGCAAAATGCTGCAGCTTTACCCGGAGTCCCAGGAGGAACACAATACAAAAATGGGGGCAGTCAAAACAAACAACCGCACTTTTACAATTGAAGGTCAGATTATACCTTCAAATATAGCATTTTTTTAAATTAATTGGAAGTTTATTCAAATAGTGTTGTTCAATCTGACGGCCCTACTAGGCAACAGCAAAACATTCATGTCACTCGTGTCTCGTTATCCACATGACAAATCATCAAGTTGAGAAAAAAGTGATGTCATCAGTGGGACCACCGGAAGTTGAGTTATTATTACCTGGGACCAGAAGTGACCTCATCAGTCAGGCTGGAACTGGAAGTGGCGTCATTGAGGCCGGAAGTTACGTCATCGGGGCCGGGTGGGATATCCCATAACTGGTCTGCAGAGAGATGAAAGAAAGAGTTAGTGCACTCCGCCACCCCCTGGTCTAGTATGGAATTTCTCTCATTTAGACCCTTTAGTTCAGCAGTTCTCAAACTGTGGGGCATGCCCCGAAGTAACAAAAAAGGGGGCGCGAATGTTGCTGTATGTGGCGTAATTTTGCTATTCGTAGGGAAATTTTAAACTTGCATCGGTGTATCGGCAGCAAAAAATATAGGAATAAATTTTATTAGGGGTCAAAAAAACATTAGGGGGGTACGATTAAAACTGTTATGAAAACTCGGGTCGCAAATACTTAAAGGTTGAGAAACGCTGCTTTAGCTGCCTCACATGTGCACGTGCGTGACAAGACTTTTTATTAATCCACAAACAAAAAGCTACATTTAGTCAATGTCTGCTGTGACCGCTCGGCCTCAGGTCTCTTGGGGATACTTGTGTGCGCAGTTTATGTGGTGTTCCTGTGCTCCGGCCCAAATCCTGCTTCATACAGATGGTCTTTTTATGGTTGAGCTGTAGCTGTGCTTTGGTCCAGTTGTGCCTCACACATTGTCTTATGAAGATTCAGTTGTGGCTGTGCTGTGGTCCAGTTCTGGCCCATGTGAAATAATAATTTAGATGCAACGACAGTTAAGTACTTTGTTTTGCAGTGCACATTGAAATATTTAAGCACTTGTTTTAGAAATGCCATGAAGAGAACTATTGAAATGTTTAGCTGAATAAAAGACAAGAATGTTCTAGAAGGAAGGTTGACGTAATACACATTAATGTACCAGGAGATGATTAAGAGATCAGTAAATGTTTAGCAAACAACAACACTTGAGAATCATCACATGCATAAAGATTTCAAGGGTAAATGCTGGGATATGAGAAGTGTGTAATAGAATAGACTTTTATTTAAATGAGTTATGTGGGTGTAAGTCAACAAACCAATCAGAGTAATCAACACTGTTATGTCGTAGCAAGTCTACATAACACTACAAGTTGTTTGGCTTTCTGGACTGGCCATCACTGTATTAGAGAGTCAAGGCTGGGGGACTGTCAAGAGGCAGGGCCTGTTAAAGCCCATTGTGGCACTTCTTGTGTGATTTTGGGCTCTACAAAAAATCAACTGTATTGTATTGTATTGTATTATTATATGGCCTAGAGGTTGTCTAAGAAAGATCCCCTTCAGGCGTGATTGTGGATGACCAAGTTTTGGGAGGACCCCGCCCAGTAAGGATTCCGGCTGTCTGTTGCCGGCATCATGTTGTGGGAAACTTTTCTTTTTAAGGGGAATGGCAAACCGAGGAAAATGGAGAGAAGCAGAAGGCAAGGATCTCAACTATCTACGCTTAAGAATATTTCATGATCAGACTTCACCCAGGGACGTCTGCGATGAGTTGAAACAGTGAGGTGTATCCCAGAGAAGGGGCAAGGGGGCTGGGTTTATGGATCCTGAGGTTCTCTGGGTACCCCGTTGGTGAGTCAGACTTGTGTTTTAAGTTTTTCGGGATAGCCAGCCAGGAAGCTATTTCCACCTGAGGACCGTTTATTTTTCCCTCCATCATGCAGTAAGAACTGTACTACAAGATTTTTCACCACTTCACGGACTACATTTAGTCTTTCTCTTTTTGAGATTCATTTCCTTTATGTGTGGTTCAAACCGGGGATTAAGCTGGAAGTAGGGAGGATGGAGAGGGCGTCTTTGGAAAAAAGGGATCACTAATGAGTACCCAGTCACCTGTCTTGTAAATGCATAAATATTGGATTACACTTGCTAACTTAACCAGTCCAACTACCATCTGGTTTCAAGTATTGGTGGGTGTGTAAAGGGGAGAAGAGGGGCTGAGGACTGAATATTTTAATGCTATTATATCCTTCGAACATCATCCACTTCCCTTCTGCCCTTATTTCTTTGACCATCCTGACCATTCTGTAACAGACTGCTGTGATGAATGCTCCCTCTTCATCATTTGCTGTAGAGTAATTAAAGATTCAGTGGACAGGCTTCCTCCTGCCTGATTATTCACTCAAAGAGGTTTTATCAAACCTGTCCTAGTAGAGGATACGTTTCTTTCTTTAATTAATATGTTGATTTCTTCTACACCCTTAGCATACCTGAGATATGGTTTAATAAGAGTTGATCTGAAACTGAAATACTGAAGCCAGATATGGATGTGTTCATCGCCATCATTCCAGAGCAGTATGTGGGCCAAATGAAAGTGGTGAGCATGGGCCAACACTGGACCATTACTTATTTTCTATCTGGTGAGTATTACAATCTTACTAATTATAATAATACGTTTTTTATAGTGCCTTTCCCATTTTTGACATGTTACTACATCTTTTAAGTCTGTAGGAGCCTGTAGCAAATCATACTCAAAGGAACCACAAACCAAATCCTCCTGCTGAGGAGTTCAAGTCTCCTGTTTTTGCCACCACCTCAATCCAGTCAGCTTTTCCAGTATTTGCTGCTGATACATTTGAATCATCTACCCCAAGCTAGGGCGGCACAGTGGCACAGTGGGTAGTGCTGCTGCCTCGCAGTTAGAAGACCCGGTTCACTTCCCGGGTCCTCCTTGCGTGGAGTTTGCATGTTCTCCCCGTGTCTGCGTGGGTTTCCTCCGGGTGCTCCGGTTTCCTCCCTCAGTCCAAAGACATGCATGTTAGGTGGATTGGCGATTCTAAATGGTCCCCAGTGTGTGCTTGGTGTGTGGGTGTGCGTGTGTGTGTCCTGCGGTGGGTTGGTGCCCTGCCCAGGATTGGTTCCTACCTTGTGCCCTGTGTTGGCTGGGATTGGCTCCAGCAGACCCCTGTGACCCTGTAGTTAGGATTCAGTGGGTTGGAAAATGGATGGATGGATGGATGGACACCAAGCTATGCTATTTTTTTCTGTTGAGTCAAAATTTGTGTCACCATTGTAAAGGATGCTCTTACTCCAACATCAATGGCCTTTTCTTCTGGTCTCTCATTACCAGTGCCCTGCTGTTGCTGGTGTCATCCGCCCGCCATCTCCTAATGCTACTACAATCTTTTCTGATCCATCCACTCCAGCTTCTCTCACAGTTATTGCTAAGGTTTTGCCTCTAGTTGTGGCCGTGACTGAGTTAATTGAACCATTATGGCCTACCTTGACCTTGCAGACTAGGCCCTCACTTATGTATTCTGCCAACTACCATGTACAACGTACACAAGGATTAAGGTTGTGTTGACTTGCTTGGGCCTACTATTTCTGCTTTCTGTGCTTATCCTGAGTCGGATGCACCTTATAGAGGAGATGTTTCTGAGCTGCTTCCTGATTCACCACCAATTTAGAATTAATAGGAAATTTAAAAAACAAAAGTCTGGAGTAGTTTAATAAAGAGTTAAGAAAAGAAGCTGCAAAGTAAAAAACAGCTGTATAAGGCATACAAGACTAATAACTCCAACGAGCGCATGAGAACATGAGGGCATCCATTAAGAAGGATATTAGGGAGACTAAAGACAGGAGAGGAATATAGCAGATAAGGCGAAAGACGACCCTAAGAGATTCTTTCAGTATTTTAGTAGTAAAAGAACAGACAAGGAGGAGGTGAAGTGGGTCAGGAATAGTAAAGGTGAAATAAAAGATACAGACAGTGAAACAGCGGACACCCTAAACTTGCATTTTTCTGAGGTCTTCACAATTGAGCAAGTGGATAACCTCCCACCAGTAACAGGGTCTACTAAGGACGCTCTGAGTGATTTAGAAGGATTTAGCAGTTGTAGTGGACTCAATACTATCAACGGCCAGACAGTGTTCAGAAGTCATTAAGAAGGCTAACAGAATGGCAGGTTATGTAGCGCCTTGATGTGTGGAGCACAAGTCACAGGAGGTTCTGCTCAACCTTTATAACACACTGGTGAGGCCTCAGCTGGAGTCCTGTGTGCAGTTTTGGTCTTTAGGCTACAAAAAGGACATAGCAGAACTAGAAAAGGTCCAGAGAAGAGCAACTAGGCTGATTCCAGTGCTACAGGGGCTACAGCTCTCCTACTCTTTGTCTTTAATTTCCAGCCCCAGGCATGGTTAAATCTCTTGGAACAAAGTCTCGTATTGCGGGATGTGAGTTCTTGATATTTTTTAGTTTATAATGTAAAAAATGGAATAAGAATCTGAAAATCTAACAAAATCACATTAGAGTTCGATAAATTCTGAAAAGAATGATGCCAAACATATATATGTAGGTTTTAAAACAAACCCGATTTAAAGCGTGACAAAAAAGTCACATAAAAGCGTCAAATAAAATCGTTGCACTTTTAGGCTTACGATCATATATATAAAGAGTACAGTACTGTACATGAATGATTTGGATAGGAATATAAGTAATAAGCTGGTTAAGTTTACAGATGATACCAAGATAGGTGGATTAGCAGATAATTTGGAATCCGTTATATCATTACAGAAGGACTTGGATAGCAGACAGGCTTAGGCAGATGAAATTTAATGTAAGTAAATGTAAAGTATTACAAATAGGAAGGAAAAATGTGAGGTTTGAATACACAATGGGCGGTCTGAAATCAAAAGTTCATCTTATGAGAAGGATTTAGGAGTCGTAGTGGACTCTAAGCTATTGACTTCCCGACAGTGTTCAGAAGCCATTAAGAAGGCTAACAGAATGTCAGATTATATAGCGCCTTGATGTGTGGAGTACAAGTCACAGGAGGTTCTGCTCAAGCTTTATAACACACTGGTGAGGCCTCATCTGGAGTACTGGGTGTGCAGTTTTGGTCTCCAGGATACAAAAAGGACAAAGAAGAACAACTAGGCTGTTCCACGGCTACAAGGGATGAGTTATGAGGAAAGATTAAAAGAGCTGAGCCTTTATAGTTTAAGCAGAAGAAGATTAACAGGACACCTGACTAAAGTGTTTAAAATTATGAAGGGAATTAGTCCAGTGGATCGAGACGGTGACTTGAAAATGAGTACGGGGTCACAGTTGGAAACTTGTTAAGAGTGAATTTCACACAAACATCAAGTTTTTCTTTACACAGAAGACCAAAGACATATGAAATAAGTGACAAAGTAGTGTGGTAGACAGTAAGACTTTAGGGACTTTCAGACTTTCAAAACTTGACTTTATGTTTTTTTAGAAGAATTAAGGAGATAGACTGGAGAGCTTTGTTGGGCTGAACGGCCTGTTCTCGTCTGGATTGCTCTATTGTTCATATGATAAAGCCGAGGTGTATGATAGATAGATAGATAGATAGATAGATAGATAGATAGATAGATAGATAGATAGATAGATAGATAGATAGATAGATAGATAGATAGATAGATAGATAGATAGATAGATAGATAGATAGATAGATAGATAGATAGATACTTTATTAATCCCAATGGGAAATTCACATTCTCCAGCAGCAGCATACTGATACAATAAATATTATTAAATTAAAGAATGATAATAATGCAGGTGAAAAACAGACAATAACTTTGAAGTCTATGAAGCAAATCACAGGGCTGTTTTTCATTTGTGGCATTGTTTCAATTGCCTTGTTGCACACACATCACATCTCACCAAAACCCAAGCACAACTGATTTCAGTTTGGGTTTAAACATATATTTTTATTTAAAGAAAACATCCTCCACAGATATTTCTTCCTCAAAATCTTTACAGTCTGTCATGCATGGGCACTTGAGGCTCACCTTCCAGGCTTGGACAATCATTATGCAATAATCTGCCGGGACAGTAGCTTGTGCCAAAGGTTACCATATCATCTCCTCTTCCATAGCTCAGGGAAACCGCCCATGGAGGGCAACTCAGCCACGCCCCCACTCTAGTAAACCACGCCCTTTAAGGTCAGGAGAGCTGATGGCTACTCAGATGACGGGACTTGAGAGCTGATTGTTTAGGGAAGCCATTGAGGCTAAAAAGCAGATATTATGCCTGTTTTCAGTTATGCCACCGCAGGCTCATTTTTGTTCTATTTTTTGGTTGACTACTCTAAATGGGGTGGCCCGGTTGGCACCCCACATCTTCTTTGGTCCTCCTGGTTCTTACTTACCAACTTCACCCTCCACAAGACACAGTACCTCCTTTCCCCCATCCAAGTGTTGTCCTGCCTACGATTCTCTGGGACATGTTGAGTGTTTCCTTTTCAGCCTAACCCTCGGGGTTTTCTTAATGCCCAATCACTCCTTCTGTGAATCACTTTTAGGTCAGGCAGATGCATGCCAAGACAGGGCACTCACTTTCCAATAGGTCCCCCTGAGAGCTATCTATCTATCTATCTATCTGAGAGCACCCACAGAACTCAACAGAGCAGACCTATGGAACATCAACTCTCATGCTGCCCGGTGGCTTTCGAAATGGGGATTCGCCAGAAGTGATTCTGTTCTCCAGCGTACAGGGAAGTGACATGAGCACAAGCGTCAGCCGTCCAGTGCCCTTCTCTGAAACTGACCTCCCACTCCTGGCCGTGTAAAGGAATCCCACCCATCCCTGCTGTGTCTTTAGTCTCGCTGACTGAGACCGTCCATTGTGTCGCCCTCTCATCAGGGTATGGGAATGGGGTCCACCTTCACCGGATTGCCCGTCCATCTACAACATGTGATAAAATGTATCCAGTATTAAAGTCATAAAACAACATGACTTTCAACTGCAGGGTAAGTTGCCAAAAATATAATTCAATACAATACAATTTATTTTTGCTGGCCAAAAATATTTTATTTTTGCTGCTCAAAATCACTTAAGAAACGCCGCAGTGGGCTTTAACAGGCCCTGCCTTTTGACAGCCCCCCAGCCTTGACTCTCTAAGAAGACAAGGAAAAACTCCCAAAAAATGTATGGAATGATAATGGAAGAAACTTTGGGAGAGGCAGTTCAAAGAGAGACCCCTTTCCAGGTAGGTTAGGCGTGCAATGAGTGTCAAAAAGAAGGGGGTCAATACAATACAATACAATACACAGAACAGAGCACAAGTAATCCTTAATACTATATAATAGATGATATCACACAATATGATTTGGATTTGTTTAGTGTCCTGGAGACCACGGCTATCAAGCCGCCTTCCCCTATTGGCCAGTCCACAGCTGAGATAGTGCTGGGCCAGCCAATCCAATGAAAGGAGCCAATAATAGTCAAAGAAGGGCCATACGTGTCGGTTCATATGTTTGTGAGGCGTACAGGAGTGGGGCGGATGACATTTGAGTCAATTTAAAATGGAAAAAGAGTGCAGCCTGCTGTCTTTGCTTAGGATTTCACTGGAAACTTTTGCAGTGAGTATTTAATATTCTGTTTTTTGTGAACGTGTGAGTTGCAAGCCCGACAGGCCCTGTACTGCTTCTGGCAGTACTAAATTGGATTGATATAAATAGTAAAAGTATTTGAAATCCTTCTGTAATAAAAAATATGCCACTGGCCTACTATTATTGCTAGCGTGCAAAACGGGAGCAGAGGTTAAAAGCCATGCTTAAATGCTTTTAAAGCAGCTGTTTCCTTTAAAAATAAACTTAACAGATGTTTTAAGTAGGCTATCTGGCTAGGGGACGCATCTGGGGTTTGTCCAGTGGCGGCTGGCCATTAGAGGAGCTAGGGTGCCGCCCTCCCTGCTGGAAAGTGTTTTTGAGTTTTGTTTCTAAAATGTACAATAATGTGCATGCTTAGAATGTGCAATAATGTGTACAATTTAAATAATTACTAATTATGTTAGGGGGAACTTCACTTCATATTCATCCTCTCTCTCTCAATATCTCTTCTGGGGCATTGTGGGTGCAAGTCATTGTAGCAGCGTAGCCAATCACTGACAAAAGATATCCACATAGCAACATAAAGTTAGCCAATCAGCATCCTTGAATTTGATGCCTAAAGGGCGATTAATGTATCACCCCAAGCAGAGTCTGTTGGCAAAGCAGGGACACCTGACATCGCTAACAAGAATACACACAAACCGTTATTGACAATGATGAGTGGCTGTAATCAAGATACGGGATTTCAGCCACCTCCAATTCGATAAGATTTCTTCTCCAAAATCCATTTGCGAGGAGATCTATCTATCTATCTATCTATCTATCTATCTATCTATCTATCTATCTATCTATCTATCTATCTATCTATCTATCTATCTATCTATCTATCTATCTATCTATCTATCTATTATATAGTGCCTTTCATATCTAACTATGATATAGTGCCTTTTGCATCTATCTATCTATCTATCTATCTATCTATCTATCTATCTATCTATCTATCTATCTATCTATCTATCTATCTATCTATCTATCTATTATATAGTGCCTTTCATGTCTATCTATCTATCTATCTATCTATCTATCTATCTATCTATCTATCTATCTATCTATCTATCTATCTATCTATCTATCTATCTATCTATCTATGATATAGTGCCTTTCTATCTATCTATCTATCTATCTATCTATCTATCTATCTATCTATCTATCTATCTATCTATCTATCTATCTATCTATCTATCTATCTATCTATCTATCTATCTATTATATAGTGCCTTTCATATCTAACTATGATATAGTGCCTTTTGCATCTATCTATCTATCTATCTATCTATCTATCTATCTATCTATCTATCTATCTATCTATCTATCTATCTATCTATCTATCTATCTATCTATCTATCTATTATATAGTGCCTTTCATGTCTATCTATCTATCTATCTATCTATCTATCTATCTATCTATCTATCTATCTATCTATCTATCTATCTATCTATCTATCTATCTATCTATGATATAGTGTCTATCTATCTATCTATCTATCTATCTATCTATCTATCTATCTATCTATCTATCTATCTATCTATCTATCTATCTATTATATAGTGCCTTTCATATCTAACTATGATATAGTGCCTTTCTATCTATCTATCTATCTATCTATCTATCTATCTATCTATCTATCTATCTATCTATCTATCTATCTATTATATAGTGCCTTTCATGTCTATCTATCTATCTATCTATCTATCTATCTATCTATCTATCTATCTATCTATCTATCTATCTATCTATCTATCTATCTATTATATAGTGCCTTTCATATCTAACTATGATATAGTGCCTTTTGCATCTATCTATCTATCTATCTATCTATCTATCTATCTATCTATCTATCTATCTATCTATCTATCTATCTATCTATCTATCTATCTATCTATTATATAGTGCCTTTCATGTCTATCTATCTATCTATCTATCTATCTATCTATCTATCTATCTATCTATCTATCTATCTATCTATCTATCTATCTATGATATAGTGTCTATCTATCTATCTATCTATCTATCTATCTATCTATCTATCTATCTATCTATCTATCTATCTATCTATTATATAGTGCCTTTCATATCTAACTATGATATAGTGCCTTTCTATCTATCTATCTATCTATCTATCTATCTATCTATCTATCTATCTATCTATCTATCTATCTATCTATCTATTATATAGTGCCTTTCATGTCTATCTATCTATCTATCTATCTATCTATCTATCTATCTATCTATCTATCTATCTATCTATCTATCTATCTATCTATTATATAGTGCCTTTCATATTTAACTATGATATAGTGCCTTTTGCATCTATCTATCTATCTATCTATCTATCTATCTATCTATCTATCTATCTATCTATCTATCTATCTATCTATCTATCTATCTATCTATCTATGATATAGTGCCTATCTATCTATCTATCTATCTATCTATCTATCTATCTA
Organism: Erpetoichthys calabaricus; assembly: GCF_900747795.2. Lineage (NCBI taxonomy): Eukaryota > Metazoa > Chordata > Cladistia > Polypteriformes > Polypteridae > Erpetoichthys > Erpetoichthys calabaricus. The sequence goes on along the minus strand of NC_041395.2, from coordinate 14,732,597 downwards.
TCTATCTATCTATCTATCTATCTATCTATCTATCTATCTATCTATCTATCTATCTATCTATCTATCTCTGATATAGTGCCTTTCTATCTATCTATCTATCTATCTATCTATCTATCTATCTATCTATCTATCTATCTATCTATCTATCTATCTATCTATCTATCTATCTATCTATCTATCTATCTATCTATCTATCTATGATATAGTGCCTTTCTATCTATCTATCTATCTATCTATCTATCTATCTATCTATCTATCTATCTATCTATCTATCTATCTATCTATCTATCTATCTATCTATCTATCTATCTTTTGAAAAAGGAATAAAGAATATTATACAGCTTCATAAGTATCGTTAAAACTCATTATGTTAAATGACACCAATAGTATGCATTATGTTAAAGTTATAAAAGCATATGATAAATAATAAGTAAATAAATAACTCAATGTATGAGATTTAACAATAGGGCTTTGTGTATCCGGGTAAATTAAAAAGTAAAGGCACTTGCGCTGTACCCTCAATAGATAGCAGCTGACGTGATACGACACGTTTGTGGTGGCTTATGGGTAGTGTGAACAGACACAGCACAGATCTCTGCCGTTAGTCCAGTTGATTTCAGGGTCAGATGAACATGGACGCTCCACTGCAGGATTGCATCGTTATTGAAGAAGGCGCCGTAGTGAGATTTTCAAATTGCCTTTACCTTTTGGTTACCCTTGTAGCTCTTGACCTTGTTCCCCCTTTAGGATGCAGATGGACGGTGGACAGAAGCTCCTTCTCAGTCTCCCTGAACTGGACTGGTGTTTACCTGACCGCAGCACAGAAGAGAGGCTGATGTTGGGATGCTTGGTATCTCTGATCATTTTGGTTGCCCTGTTCAGATATCACTTGGTGCTGATGTCCTGAAGGGTGGAGAGGGCACACCTAGTGATGTGCTCAGCTGATGTAGCGGACAACCTACAATTTTAGTCTGTTAAGCTTTTCAGTTTTATTACTGCCAGGAAATGCCACCCAGTGTAGTCATTTAAAAGTACTTTGATCCGTTTCTGTTTGTTTGCATGCTCCGTCCTTATAATAAAAGAAAAACAAACAAAAAAAAATCTTTTGTTACTGGTTTGTTCGTCGGGTGCACAAGTGGAGCGGCTGTGGGTTGTCAGACTTGGAGCGGATGGAGTGGCGAGTGTTGCCATACAAATGGCCTTTGCGTGGTTGGGGGATGGGGGTTGCATGCCTGCTGCCCATCATGCTTTGTCCTGGCACTCTTCTGCTGTGGCCATGGTGTTTGGGGGCTGCAGCGCTGCGGAGAAACAGAAAAGTGCATGGCGGATGCCGATCACGGGCATAAAAGAAGGACGTTGTGCGGAGCGTCAGCAATGTAGGCACACGTGGCGCAGTCGGCAGATGTAATGTTTAGACTAGGTGCCTAACTAGAGAGCGCGAGGCGAGTTAGACCCGAGTCAGGGGATGGTTAACCCAGGATAAAAGCCGCTTTTTACACCAGTTCAGACCAGGAGCTGCAGAAATAGACTGGTATTCTGATTTCCAAGGACAAGTCTTTTTGGATAGGGGAAGAAAGCAGGCTAAGAATCTTTATTTTGTACTGAAGGGCTTGGACCATTATTATTGGTGCGTGCCATGTGTTGAATGCAGTTTTTGGAACTTTTTTTAATCTTAATTTATCTTTGCAGTGTTTGTGCGCCTTTTTTGTAATTTCTTTTTTATTCAATAAATACACCTTTTTATTTGTTACATCAGCTGCCTCCCTTACTGTCCCACTGGACTCTCGGTCCTGATACTTCATGTCCCCACGTTCCTGCCAAAGCCTATGATAGAGACTCTGGGCCATGACAATTACTTTTTGTCTCAGTACTCGAAAGTCGGATGACATCATTCAAGCATGCAGTCCCTCCAGGTTGCCCCTGGCCTGGAATGTAGTCTGGCGGGTATCTCTCTATCTAACCAAAGGACAACAGTGAAAGATTCAAGGCCTAGGTAACCAAAAATAAAAGTAAAACAAGAAAGGTTTCTTATCTGCAAAATGGCAGCCTTTTAACCAAGCAACCAGGATCAGTTTCATGATGACTGAATCCACAAAATGGCCGTGCCCAAGGAAAAACAAAATGTTGTAGTGCCAAATGCTACTAAACTGTAAGATCCTCAAAATTAACATTAAACTTGAAATTTGACGTCAGAATCAGAATGCCAGAGTTTCAAAGCACATAATAATTAGCCAGAACTCATTTAGGATAAAACATAAATTATTTATGAAAACACCCACCCTTGCTCTCTCTGTCCCGTAGGAGGAAGGAGTTTCCATGTTCTTCCAGTGTTCATGTTGTCCTTCTCTGGTAGCCCAAAGTGGCTGATTGACCCACGGTATCGACTGTGGCTGGCAGTGCCCGGCCGTCAAGAGCTGTCAAGAGCTGACATCTGCCTGATGCCGGAGGTGACTAAAGATTAACCAGGTTCAGTAAGCGGGAGGATAGATGATTCTGCATCTACTCTGGGAGGTCCCATTGGGGTCCGGTGGACTCTTTCCCTGTGTGCTGCTAATGACGGATATTAAGTTTTTATTGAAGCTGACCCCTTGTTAACGTGCAAAATCTTAAGACAAGCAAATCTGAAGTTTGGAAGCAAAACAAGCAAATGATATGAGAACGTGATGGCATTAAAGAATTAAATGTGTTATTGCACAGGTAAAACAGCAGTGACAAGTAACATTTGAAAATGTCACAATATGGTATAATTAAAAAAAAGAAAGATTTGACTTAAATTACAGTTTTTCCAGGACCGCAGAAGTGTTCTAAAACGCTGGCAACCTGTCATTTAAAATTAATGTCTTTATCGTTGTGATCTCTTAATACACCTTCTCAAGCCAACTTTATATACCACACAGAATTCGTGCAGCAAGTTATATTTAAGAGATTAAAATTAGATGATGCTGTCGATCAGCAAGGGTGGCCCAGTGGTTAGTGTGGCTGACTCACAGCTCTGGAGTTCTGGGTTCCAATCCAACCCCTCCAACAGTTATGCTTTTTAAATGGACCTTGCATATCCCAGCTAGGAATCACGTGTTTATAAAAAGTATTCACCCCCTTGGAAGTTTTCACATTTTAATGACAGTCAGAATTGGAAGTTAGAGTGGAATGAATTTGGCATCTTTGACAACTGATCAACAGAAAAAGACTCAAAATGAACACAGATCTCTGCAAAGTGGTCCAAATAATTAAAAATTTAACACACACAATAAATGATCACATAAGTATCCCCCCTTTGTGTCAATATTTAGCGGGTGGCAGCCATGACAGCTTTGACACTCTATCAGCTTTGGCACATCTAAACACTTCCATTTATCTCCATTCTTATTTGAAGAACTGCTCAGGCTGTGTCAGCTGTCAGGGGGATTGTGAGGAAAAAATTGATCAATTTACACCAGGGGGACAAATAAAGTTCTATCTATCTATCTATCTATCTATCTATCTATCTATCTATCTATCTATCTATCTATCTATCTATCTATCTATCTATCTATCTATCTATCTATCTATCTATTATATAGTGCCTTTCACTCTATCTATCTATCTATTATATAGTGCCTTTCGTATCTATCTATCTATCTATCTATCTATCTATCTATCTATCTATCTATCTATCTATCTATCTATCTATTATATAGTGCCTTTCACTCTATCTATCTATCTATCTATCTATCTATCTATCTATCTATCTATCTATCTATCTATCTATCTATCTATCTATTATATAGTGCCTTTCACTCTATCTATCTATCTATTATATAGTGCCTTTCACTCTATCTATCTATCTATCTATCTATCTATCTATCTATCTATCTATCTATCTATCTATCTATCTATTATATATAGTGCCTTTCACTCTATCTATCTATTATATAGTGCCTTTCACCTATCTATCTATCTATCTATCTATCTATCTATCTATCTATCTATCTATCTATCTATCTATCTATCTATCTATCTATCTATTATATAGTGCCTTTCACTCTATCTATCTATCTATTATATAGTGCCTTTCACTCTATCTATCTATCTATTATATAGTGCCTTTCCTATCTATCTATCTATCTATCTATCTATCTATCTATCTATCTATCTATCTATCTATCTATCTATCTATCTATCTATCTATTATATAGTGCCTTTCACTCTATCTATCTATCTATCTATCTATCTATCTATCTATCTATCTATCTATCTATCTATCTATCTATCTATCTATCTATCTATCTATCTATTATATAGTGCCTTTCACTCTATCTATCTATCTATTATATAGTGCCTTTCACTCTATCTATCTATCTATCTATCTATCTATCTATCTATCTATCTATCTATCTATCTATCTATCTATCTATCTATCTATCTATCTATCTATCTATCTATCTATTATATAGTGCCTTTCACTCTATCTATCTATTATATAGTGCCTTTCACCTATCTATCTATCTATCTATCTATCTATCTATCTATCTATCTATCTATCTATCTATCTATCTATCTATCTATCTATCTATCTATCTATCTATCTATCATATAGTGCCTTTCACCTATCTATCTATCTATCTATCTATCTATCTATCTATCTATCTATCTATCTATCTATCTATCTATCTATCTATCTATCTATCTATCTATCTATCTATCTATCTATCTATCTATCTATCTATCTATCAGACTGGATGAAGACCATCAGTAGACAGCTATTTTATGGTCATTTGACTTCAAGTTCAACTTCTGTCTCCCCAGCTCACCACAATTGTCTTGCAACCAACTGAGATCTCTGCAGCTGCAGTTTATACTGAAGGTTATGACACTGACACTAGCAGTCAGCATAACAGGCAAAAAAACTTGTTATCTAAGTTGTTCATACAATAGTACCTTAGAACATTGGAACAGTCTAGATGAGAACAGGCCATTCAGCTCCTCAATGCACAGCAGTTCTATCCACTTAATTCTTCCAAAACAACATCAAGTCAAGTTTTGAAGGTTCCTAAAGTCCTCCTGTCTGCCACACTACTTTTCATAAGATGAATGTTTGATTTTCAGACCTTTTTTTCTATCCTACATGTAATACTTTACATTTGCTGACATTACATTTCATCTGCCTAAGCCTGTCTGCAGTCCAAATCCCTCTGTAATGATATAACAGATTCCAAATTATCTGCCGATCCACCTATCTTGGTATCATCTGTAAACTTAACCAGCTGGTTACTTATATTCCTATTCAAATCAATCATCTACTCTTTATATATAAAATCTGAAGCATAAAAGTGCAACGATTTTATGTGACATTTTTTTGTCATGCTTTAAATCGGGTTTGTTTTAAAACCTACATATACAGTGAAACCTCAGTTCACAACCATAATTCGTTCCAAAACTCTGGTCGTAAACCGATTTGGTCGTGAACCGAAGCAAATTCCCCCATAGGATTGTATGTAAATACAATTAATCCGTTCCAGACCATACGAACTGTATGCAAATATATATTTTTTTAAGTTTTTAAGCACAAATATAGTTAATTAAACCATAGAATGCACAGCGTAATAGTAAACTAAATGTAAAAACATTGAATAACACTGAGAAAACCTTGAACAACAGAGAAACCTAACACTGCAATAGTTCACGCTAAAGCGCTACCAACCGCTGGCTAAAAACACTTTTTTTTTTTAATGAGTTTTAAGCACAGGGAAAAAAATGAACATTTGAAAAAATCCATAATTTAATAAACCACCAAGAAAAGTAACATTTCAACAATGCATGCTACGAACCGATTGCTGTAAACAGAAGTGAAAACAAAATCAAGCCCAGTGCATTCTTTAACTGCCTTCCTACTTTATGAGTCCAGCCCCCTCTGTCTCGCACGCTGCCTGTGTATGTGTGTGTCGTGCTCTCTCACGCTCTCTCTTGCTCGCTGCACAGGAAACGCACAGGGAGAGACTGAACATGTACAAACCGAAAGGGAAACTGGCTTGTTCGTATACCGAGTGTGTGGTCGTGAACCGAGGCAAAAGTTTGGTGAACTTTTTGATCGTAAACTGATTTGTACGTGTACCGAGACGTTCATGAACCGGGGTTCCACTGTACATGTTTAGTATCATTCTTTTCAGAATTTATCAAACCTTAATGTGATGTTGTTAGATTTTCAGATTCTTATTCCATTTTTTAAATTATAAACTAAAAAATATCAAGAACTCATGTCCTGCAAGACGAGACTTTGTTCCACGAGATTTAACCACGCCCGGGGCTGGAAATAAAAGACAAAGAGTAGGACAGCTGCTGTACAGGCTTTGAAATGTTCGAAGCCCACATAAGATGCAGATCATGTGACATGACAGCAGCAGCTGATTGAGCAAAGTGGAGGTAAAAATAAACTGTTTTTGTTTCCCATTGTATCACCGTTTCAGAGGAGCGACCGCGTCTCCTTGGGGTGTGTTCAGCCCCCCCTCCTCAAAATGCGAGCGGCAGAGACGTGAAGTGGCTGGCTTGTAGCGCAGGCTGGGGGGGTTGGCAAGCGAAGCGAACAGTGGGCAAACCTCCTAGTACAGTCATATGAAAAAGTTTGGGAACCCCGTCAGCCTACATAATAATTGACTCTCCTTTCAACACAAAAGATAACAGTGGTATGTCTTTCATTTCCTAGAAACATCTGAGCACTGTGGTGTTTTACGAACAAAGATTTTTAGTGATGCAGTATTTAGTTGTATGAAATTAAATCAAATGTGAAAAACTGGCTGTGCACAAATGTGGGTCCCCTTGTCATTGTGCTGATTTGAATGCCTGTCATTGCTCAATGCTGATTACTTACAACACCAAATTGTTTGGATGAGCTCGTTAAGCCTTGAACTTCATAGACAGGTGTGATCCAATCATGAGATATAAAGGGATTTAAGGTGGTCAATTACAAGTTGTGCTTCCCTTTGACTCTCCTCTGAAGAGTGACAGCATGGGATCCTCAAAGCAACTCTCCAAAGATCTGAACACAAAGATTGTTGAGTCTCCTGGTTTCGGGGAAGGCTACAAAAAGCCAACTCAGAGGTTTAAACTGTCAGTTTTAACTGTAAGGAATGGAATCTGGAAATGGAAGGCCACAGGCACAGTTGCTGTTAAACCCAGCAGGTCTGGCAGGCCAAGAATAAAGAGAAGCTGCATATGAGCAGGATTGTGAGAATGGTTACAGAAAACTCACAGATCACCTCCAAAGACCTGCAAGAACATCTTGCTGCAGATGGTGTATCTGTACATCGTTCTACAATTCAGCGCAATTTGCACAAAGAACATCTGTATGGCAGGGTGATGAGAAAGAAGCCCTTTCTGCACTCACGCCACAAACAGAGTCGCTTGTTGTATGTCACTGCTCATTTAGACAAGCCAGATTCATTTTGGAACAAAGTGCTTTGGACTGATGAGACAAAAATTGAGTAATTTGGTCAGAACAAAAAGCACTTTGCATAGAAGAAGAAAAACACCGCATTCCAAGAAAAACACCTGCTACCTACTGTCACATTTGGTGGAGGTTCCATCCTGCTGTGGGGCTGTGTGGCTAGTTCAGGGACTGGGACCCTTGTTAAAGTCGAGGGTCAGATGAATTCAACCCAATCTCAACAAATTCTTCAGGATAATGTTCAAGCATCAGTCACAAAGTTGAAGTTACGCAGGGGTTGGATATTCCAACAAGACAATGACCCAAAACACAGTTGGAAATCTACAAAGGCATTCACGCAGAGGGAGAAGTACAATGTTCTGGAATGGCCGTCACAGTCCCCTGACTTGAATATCATCGAAAATCTATGGGATGATTTGAAGCAGGCTGTCCATGTTCAGCAGCCATCAAATTGAACTGAACTGGAGAGATTTTGTATGAAGAATGGTCAACAATACCTCCATCCAGAATCCAGACACTCATCAAAGGCTATAGGAGTACAGCATCTAGAGGCTGTTAGATTTACAAAAGGAGGCTCAACTAAGTATTGATGTCATATCTCTCTTGGGGTGTCCAAATTTATGCACCTGTCTAATTTTGTTATGATGCATATTGCATATTTTCTGTTAATCGAATAAATTTAATGTCACTGCTGAAATCCTACTGTTTCCATAAGTCATGTCATATATTAAAAGGAAGTTGCTACTTTGAAAGCTCAGCCAATGAGAAACAAAAATCCAAAGAATTAAGAGGGGTTCCCAAACTTTTTCATATGACTGTAAATACTTAGCAACTAACCTAGATTACAATCGTAACTGGAATGCAAATACATAAAAAATATCCTCTAAATACAATCAGCACTTATTTCTCTTCCATAAAAATCTACCTAAAGTAGAAAAGGAGCTCATATTGTCCTTTACTTGCAGTCTGGTCCGGTCTGTTATCACTTTCAGTCTCATTACCTGGTTTAGTGGTCTGACAAACCAAGATTTTAAAAAAGCTCTGTAGATGATCTGGCAAGTTTTGGTGTTGGAGGACAATGCTAAAGAAACTGGAAATCATTTCACCTGATGACATGGCAACTGAACTTCGGTAAATCAGGTCGCTTTGAGAACCCACACAAATCACTCCAAAAATTCCATTCTTCCAAGTGCCATTGTGACGATGTGGGTTCGCTCTATGCTCCCATCTTCCTTCTGGGAGCTCTTGAACTCAACACCCTCGGTAATGTCACTGATGAGTTAGGCAGTGGGGCACAACAAAGCAAGGGGATGGAGCAAAAGTGCCAATTGCTTTTATTAAAACAACAACAATCAAAGTGTTCAAATAAATAGTCCAGTGCATCTCAAAAATCTTTAAATAAATAAACCAATAAAACAAGTGAACAAGTGAAGGTTAAAATCCAATAAATAGAAAAAATCCTTTTTAAAACTAGGTTAAAACAATGCTCGGTGCATTCTTCTTCTGGTGACTGGCGACTCCCCTCCAGGCAATGCACCAGGCGACTCAACCTAGCTGCAGCTGATCTGCTCTACCTGCTGGTATGGAGGTTTCCCGATCCCTGGCTTTGGTTCTGCTCTCCCTAGACTGAGACTTGGGTTCCCCAGCAACCAGGACACTCATGCTGAGGCATCAACCTCCCAAGTCTCCCGACTGCTGCTGCCTTGGAGAGCGGGCCATCCTTCTTCCGGTCACTCCTGCTCCTCAACTACACGCTCAGCAGGAGCGTCCACACTACCAACTGTCCTAGGTGTCGGCCAAACACCCCGCTAGGGCTCACTGCTCAGCTGCCCACGTGGCTGCGTTTGCTCGTTCTCGCTCTCTTACACCGATTTTCCTCTCCCCGCTTCCTACCTTCTTCTCCTGCAACCTCCGTTCAGTTTTCCTTTTCTTTCTTCCCTAGCGTCCTCGCGCTTCTATTTATTATGGGGACGTGAATCAGATGTGGCAATTAGCAGCTCCCAGCACCAATTACCAAGAAAAATGTAATGGAGAAGGCATGGAACAGCTCATTATCCAAAGCATAACACATCATCTGTAAAACACGGTGGAGGGAGGCAGTGTGATGGCTTGGGCGTGCATGGCTGCCAGTGGCACTGGGACACTCGTGTTTATTGATGATGTGACACAGGACAGAAGCAGCAGAATGAATTCTGAGGTGTTCAGAGACGTACTGTCTGCTCAAATCCAGCTAAATACAGTCAAATTGATTCATGATACAGATGGACAATGACCCAAAACATACAGCCAAAGCAACCCAGGAGTTTATTAAAGCAAAGAAGTGGAAAATTCTTGAATGGCCAAGTCAGTCACCTGATCTTAACCCAACTGAGCAGGCATTTCACTTGTTGAAGACTAAACTTCAGACAGAAAGGCCCACAAACAAACAGCAACTGAAAGCCGCTGCAGTAAAGGCCTGGCAGAGCATTAAAAAGGAGGAAACCCAACATCTGGTGATGTCCAGGAGTTCAAGACTTCAGGCTGTCATTGCCAGCAAAGGGTTTTCAACCAAGTATTAGAAATGAACATTTTATTTCCAGTTATTTATTTTGTCCAATTACTTTTGAGCCCCTGAAATGTAGGGATTGTGTTAAAAAAATGCTTTAGTTGCCTCACATTTTTATGTAATCGTTTTGTTCACCCCACTGAATTAAAGCTGAAAGTCTGCACTTCAACTGCATCTGAGTTGTTTCATTTAAAATTCATCGTGGTCATGTACAGAACCAAAATTAGAAAAAAGTTGTCTAAGTCCAAATATTTATGGACCTAACTGTATGTATTAAAAATAATAGCATCACCAGCACTGACCCCTGAGAGACGCCGTTCTTAACCTCACTACTTTCAGATAAGGTTCCTCACACCATCGTCCTAACCACCCTAACCCTAACCCTAAAAAGGGTTTTTCTTTGTTTTCTTGTTTTCTAAAAGAGGGCTTTTCCCTCGCCCTTTCTCTAACCTTAAAATCAGTGGCTTTTGGGCCCTGATGTTAAGATAGTATAGTAAGGCAGAAATTAAGGAAAAGGGTTTTTCTTTTCTTTTCTTTGCTTTCTTGTTTTCTAAAGAGGGTCTTCCCCTCGCCCCTCCTCAAACCTTAAAATCAGTGGCTTAGGGGCCCAGATTTTAAGATAGTGTCGTAATGGCAGAAATTAGGGAAAAGGGTTTTTCTTTGTTCTTTATTTCGCCTTATACAATTTCTTGTATTAGGAATTTGTTAGTTTTTGCATACCCCTTGGGGTCAGAGCGCAGGGTCAGCCATTGTACAGCGCCCCTGGAGCAATTACAGGTTAAGGGTCTTGCTCAAGGGCCCAGCAGAGTAGGATCTCCTTTGGCACTGACAGGGATTCAAACCGGCAACCTTCTAGACACCAGCACAGATCCTTAGCCTCAGAGCCACCACTCCGCCCCATCTAAAAGAGGGTCTTCCCCTCGCCCTTTCTCTAACCTTAAGATCACTGGCTTATGGGCCCTGATGTTAAGATAGTGTCGTTAGGCAGAAATTAAGGAAAAGGGTCTTTTTTCGCTTTTTTGGTTTTCTAAAAGAGGGTCTTTCCCTCGCCCTTCCTCTAACCTTAAAGTCAGTGGCTTAGGCCCTGATGTTAAGATAGTGTAGTAAGGCAGAAAAAAAAGGAAAAGGGTTCTTTTTCTTTGCTGTTTTGTTTTCTAAAAGAGGGTCTTCCCCTCACCCTTCTTCTAACCCTAAAGTCAGTGGCTTATGGGCTCTGATGTTAAGATATTGTCGTAAAGCAGGAATTAGGGAAATGACTTATTTTCTATATTTTTTTTGGAATATGGTTGTAATATGTGGATTGTATGGTTTAGGTTGTTTTTAAGACTGATGGAATTGAATATGTGTAGATTAGGAAGCCAAAGAACTGACTAATAATATAGCAGTGTAGGGTAGTGAGACGGAACCTGATTGAGTTTGTTGTAATTTTCATAGTGTTATTTTTTTATTTACAGGATAAATTTCCTGAAATATGGATTGAATTAGTTTATATAAAACTAAAAGAAATAATGCATAGCAATGTAAATGGTAGAATATACTAAAAATATTGTTAAAGTGAACTTAAGTTATATAAATTAGGTTGAGGATTACAGTTAGAAAATTAGGAATAACAAATTTAAAAAGTCTATCAGACAAACTTAAAAATTCTGATGGAATAAGGATCCCTGATAAAATAAAAATATTTTATAAATAGGAAAAGTGTACCAATGCATTGCCGTCAGGCGAAAATTTAATTTCCCCTAATCTCTAACCCTAACCCTAACCCTAACCCTAACCCTGTATTTTATCTAATTCTACACCCATCTGTACACGACTCCCTGAAAAGTAGTTCAGACATCACAAGTCTCCCAACAAGGTGGAGACCCCCAATGCCGCCCATCCGAGTGGAAACCCACACAAGGGTGCACATCTCATACCAGAAACCCCAAAGGCACCCTCCTTCACCCCAGGGTGTGCATCAGACTACACCCCAAGGGGGCCCACCAAGCTGATCAGCTAGCTGGCCTCATGTCCCTTTACTGCACCTCCCTGAACTTGATTCTGCAAGGGTGGGATGTCTGGTAGTTGCATATGTAATTATTAATCTGGCCACCAATAGGACAAAAAGGCTTGACAGGCCTGCTGTAAAGGAACGTCGGAGTGGGGGACTAACCTGAAGATGGCTCCTCATTCATTGAGAGCTTCACTTTGGCCTCAAGTTTCACATCAGCCTCAGTAATAGAAGAGACCACAAAGGCACTTTTGAAAGACAAATGACATTGTCTGTAAAAGAATTGCCTGTAATATAATATTTATAAATATTTAATCAGCAGAAACACATTATAAATGAATTTTTAAATCTAATTTACACTCCATAAATGAGGTTCTGATTAATGTCAACACCTCTTTATTTGTTATGAGATGCTGAAATGTGACACGTCTCTTGAGGAGAAAGCGCAGCCTATTTTCTTGTATTCCTTACATTTTTATCTCTGTGATTATTTGGTAAAATTAAATTCCTTTCTAAAAATAAAATGTTTTATTATATTATTTCTTTAGTGGATCATATTTGTCCAGTGTTTTGCTCTCTCTTCAAAATCCCGCTGAATATTTTCTCAGACGAATAAACCCGTTGGCCTTTAATGCCTCCGTTGTCATTTTTTAATTTGTCTTAATTGTGGATGTTTTCCCTTACTGCACGCGTGCGACTTAAACGGTTCAACTGTTAATGTGGAGAACATCACACACAAGGCGAAAATAAATTACCAATGAATACTTAAAAGATGTTGATCAAGCAGTTAGGCGAAGTGATTGATTAGGAATTTAAATCAAACTGCATCTGTTACTAAAGGGAGAAATTGAAAATTTGTGAGAACGTTCTGACAGCGCCGGCTATTAAAATCAAATGTGTCATGAACCTTTTAAACTTATAGAGAACTTTACACCAAAAATTGAAATTAAAGATAAACCAAGTAGAAAATCTGTTATTACACTGCAGAGGGGAGCTGATTTTTTGGGATGCATCTCATTAGGCCATTTATCCCCCTCACTTCCAAGAAGCACATAAGAGTTTGTTTTATGTCAAGTCAAAGTTATTTCTTCTCAATCATGGTGTGAATTAGTTGTCTGCATGTCTGCACTCACCAGCCTCTTTATTAGGTACACCTTGCTAGTACCGGGTTGGACCCCGTTTTGCTGTCCAAACTCCATGTCCCATAGTGCCTTGCTGGAATCCGAGGGAACCACTGCACTCCAGGGGAGCTGCCATCTAGCATTTTGGGGAAAGCAGTGTCTGCAAGTAGCTGCCTTCCCTCATCCTTCCCAGAGCCAGCCCTAGACAATTTCGGGAGGTAAATAGCTAGGCCAAACTCTTTTTTTTTTGCTTTTTATGTTTTTTATATATTTTGTTTTATTTTATGAAGATAAGATCCACATTATTTTGTTTTTACATTTTTATTCGGTTTTAAAGCTTGTTTTCATACTTTCGAGATATTCAGATTTCCGTATAAAATAAATTCCCCATAATTTTCGGGAATAAAAGGAATCAGAAAAATGGCGCCCATCATCATTCGTCGGATATTGAATCCCGATTTCGCGAAAGGGCCCCTTTTGGACTAGGAAGACACGTTCCTTGTCGGTGATTGCTGCACACCACAACCCTGGATCTCCCCAACTAAAGGAATCAAAATCATTAAAAGCCTCGTCGTGATCTTCATCTTTCTGGTTAGAAACCGAAACGGCTGGCAACGTTGGTGAACCTGACGAAAAACCCATGTCCATGTCATTCTTAACGTCATCGGCTTCTGACTCGGATACAGGTTTGTGGGGCTTGGACGACGTTGTGGTATCTTCGACTAATGGAAGTTCAGTCCTGGTGCTAGTGCTGCTGCTGCTGCTAGAGCTAACCGTTTTCGTTAGGAAGCATTGCAAAGCGCCTTTTTGGGTAGCGAAGAATTCATCTTTTGCTACTTTTTCTTTACGTTTTTGAGCACCTGATTTATATTTCTTTGGCGGTGGAACCGAAGATATTTGGAATACAATAATTTCAAACTGTGGATATTCGGCAAGGCCTAACTACTATCTACAAGACGTTCTTTCTAACAAAATGGACATATATTGATATGAAGGAAAGTGATGGCTTTATGAAGAGAAGGGCCCCTTTTATGCTCTGTCGAGAATGCAGCGCGGTGGAGCGGCCCTGACTGAAGCATAAATAGCCACCTACTGAGGACAGAGGCACCGATGAGCCATGGAAGCGGCAACAGGCGCGCGGGCCTGAGTGAAGCGTAATGAAGATTGGAGTGCCGAGTGGAGATGTCCACGTGGAGTAATTAGGTGATGGAATATGTTGCCATGAATTATATATATAAAAAAATTAGTAATAGAGGTTGGAGTGAAGGAGTCTGTTGCTCCATTGGGCCCTCCGCAGCAGCGTCGCGCATCACAGGAAAAAAGAAACCTTGGGCGCAGTGGGCCCCCTCCAGCTGTGGGCCCGAAGCGGTCACTTCGTTCACTTCACCCTAAGGCTGGCTCTGTCCTTCCATTCCAGGGGTGTCCCGGCTGGGTTGAGCTGCCGGCTGTCCATCACAATACATAATACATAATACTTACGGAGTATTTTGCTTTGCATATTCGCATTGCGCTCTCGCCCGATGTTGATGCCATTCTAGACGTTATTTACTCTACGCTACTCACGCACATGCAGGGATTTGACGTCATGTCAACGTCAAGTTTAAGAGTCTTCCTAGCTCCTATACGGTTTCATAATGGTCAGTTTTATCAACGTTTGCAGCTATTTTTAGCCCTCTGCTCCTGAATGGAGAAGGGTCTAGCTGCAGCTTGCAATACCTATGACATAGATCAGGTAATGCCCACAATGACTGAGATTAGTGTCATACAACTCTAACCTTAACCCTAGTGTAACCGTCCCTAATGTTAATCATAGTCTAATGCGAAGGGTGTTACATGACTGACGTTCGTGATGTTGGGCAGTTACATGACTGACCTCATAGATACGGCGGTCTGCAGTCACACTTTGTGGCCTGAATGTCGACAAACATCGACATGCGCCCTTAAAGAGTTAAGCTTTGCTGGACGCTGTTGTGCTGTGCGGCACCTGTGATCACGCAAGCTGGGGACCCTCAGAAACTTGTCTTCTGATTGGCTGGTGACTTTGGATCTGCCAGATCTCCTCCTATCAGAGTTTCTTCCAATTGCCTTTGGATCATGTAGGACACCATTGCACTCACTGACCATACTTTGATTTCTTTGCAATTTCACTTAATGAAAGGCCTACACCAGGGGTCCCCAATTCTGGTCCTGGAGGGCCGCAGTGGCTGCAGGTTTTCATTCTAACCCTTTTCTTAATTGGTGACCTGTTTTTGCTCTTAGTTAACTTCTTTTGAATACATTTTAATGGACTCAGACCCCTTAATTGTTTCTTTTGTCTTAATTAGCAGCCAAACAATAGCGAGATACAAAATGAGCCAAAACATGACCAGCACACTGTGACCATCACACAGTATCTGAAAATAAGCAGGATGGAGTTTCTCAGGAATGTTGATCTGCACAGGTCCCGAAAACATTTTACCAGAACTTTTAGAAAAGAGAAAATCAACAATTTTGTAAATGTCTGCTATTGCTCAATGAGAGCAGCAACAAACCATGGAATTAAAGATCGGGTTTAATTAAAGACAAGACTCGGTGCCTAATTAAGCAGCTGGTTGGAGTGAAATTGGTTGGAGTTTGAGGCCCTGACTTAGCTGGTCTTCTGTTGGCTCCCTCACTTCACATTTCATTTCTGTTTATGGAAAAAAATGAAGAAATTCAGGGGAGAAAATCTTAACCCTTAAACTGGCACATATTTGGGGGGTTAATGCACCCCCCCTGGATGCCAAATACTTTTTTGCTGCACTTTTTAAGGAAATGTCACAATTCACCAAGAAAATGTATGGAACGCATATTTTTTTCATGCAAAGAGCATCACAACTACTGCAACACTGATCATTTTACACACTACCAATGAACTGTAAAAACTATAAAAAAACGACCGCAACAATCTATTATTATATGTACAAGGTGCAACTGATGCCATTGATGAAATTCAGTAAATCACCGAGCCGACTGCGCTTGAAGTGGCTGCACACAGAGGCCAACGCTGACGCTCTCAGGCTAGTCTAGTGCAGCGGCTGAATCCCAGGGACAGTGATGCTGATTCACTAGGGGGCGCCAGTGGTCACGAGTTGGCTGCTTAACAAACGTACGGCATGGACTGGTCAGCTCCGGAGTGCTGGCAAATTGCACTGGGAACCGACTATGGCTGGTTGCAGCGGTTTAAGGGTTAAAAAAACAAGTCAATTTGAAAAGAAGTTCCTTAGCAGCCAAAACAGGTCACTAATTAAGAAAAGGGTTAGAATGAAAACCTGCAGCCACTGGGGCCCACCAGGACCGGAGTTGGTTACCTCTGGCCTACACTTTTAAAGGTACTAAATGGTCTGTCTCATTTCATTTGTTAATTGCCATTTTCTTACCAATATTGTCCAAGTAGTACTTCAGATGGTGTAGTAACAAAGTTTGCTCCAACTCTGCTTTAAAACAGACAGAGGGGTTTTAAGTAATCAACAGAAATTGGGACACCTGTGCGAATTGTTTCCTTCATCTTGCAAGGCTTCATTGACTTTAATTGCTGCAGAATATCTGTCAGTTGTTCCCTGAAGAAGGCCATTTGTAATAATTTGAAATTTCCTTTTTTTCAGTTTTTTGAAACTTTAAATTTAAACCTCTGGCAATTTCCTGCTTACCTTTTCGCCATTTCATTGCATTTCAACTGATTACATATGAAGAAAAAGTGGAAAAACTGAGACGTTCTAAAATATTTGACCAGTAGACCTCTCATAGCTGTGTCCCAAACATTATGGCGCCCTGAAATGGGGGTAACCATGTAAGTGCTGTGACAGAAGTGTATGCAAATCCCCTTAAATGAAAGTCTGCAATGTGCACTTTAATCACAATGTCTGAATTGTTTGATTTGTAATTTTAAACTGTGGAGCAGGGGGGGAAATCCAAGAAGAATGTACAGTATCATTATGGAGGGGCCTGTAGATGCAGATTTCATTCTTCGTTCAAACAGATGCTCTTCACTGCACTTGTCAGAACAAGTGACAGTTTTGCTTTTCTTCCACGGGTTTAGCCTCCAACAACAACATTTATTTCTATAGCACATTTTCATACAAATGATGGAGCTGAAAGTGCTTTACATGATGAAGAAAGAGAAAAAAGACAAAATATAAAAAATAAATTTAGGGAACACTCATTAACATAGAATAAAAGTAAGGTCCGATGGCCAGGGAGGACAGAAATAACAAAAACAAAACTCCAGACGACTGGAGAAAACAACAAAATCTGCAGGGGTTCTGAGGCCACCAGCCCCCCTAACATCAATGATCTCAATGAGTCCTCATGGTTTTCAGGCTTCACGTGGAAGAATTAGATGATGATGGTCATGTGGACTTCAGGCCTTCAATCCATCAATGTAAGGATAGCATGGTGCCCTGATCAGGTGGTGAGGGAGCAGATCAGCAGCACAGAAAACTGGAAAGAGAGCAGAAGAGAAACTAGGGGTTAGTACAGATATGATGGAAATGATAACACTGGTTAACAAAAAAATATTTTTTGTTTGCTTCTGGGAACTTCAGAGCAGCTCTTTATTAAGTTTTTTTAGACTGATTCCATATATGAAATCGGAATTAAACTAGCATGTCAGGTTTTTGAGATACATATCATTGACATTTTGACACTTTTGAATATCAATATAATATATCAACATGATATCTGAAGTTTGGACTATGTCCCACCAAAATTGTTTTGATGTGTTTATTCTGAAAATAAACCAGAAGACGATACCAGAGACACGTTGAAGCATATTTATGTCAATTTACCTCAAAATAAAAGTGAGGTCAGCGTGACCAAAAATGTTGGAGGGGGTCACTTTTGCGCTTGTACTGCACATCCGTCTCTCTTTGCAAGAACCAACAGTAGTCACCCATCATGCTCGGAGTGAATTTTTCCCCGATATCAGTTTTCCATCACCTTTATATATTGATGAAATCTTTCCCCATGCTCATCTCTGAGATCGCTTAGATTTAGTGGAAAAAAGTCGAGATGAGAATGTAATAAATGCATCTTCAGTGATATTGCGGCTCCCGTAACCTGACATACGTTCATCAGGTTCTCCACAAGCTCAGTATAATTCTCTGCTCTGTGACTGTCAAGAAAATTCTGGACAACCTGCACGAATGCAGGTGCTGATTCAGTGGGCTTCAGTTTCCTTTTGAACTCATCATCAAGCATCATCCATCCATCCATCCATCCATCCTCTTCCGCTTATCCGAGGTCAGGTCACGGGGGCAGCAGCTTGAGCAGAGATGCCCAGACTTCCCTCTCCCCGGCCACTTCTTCTAGCTCTTCCGGGAGAATCATGAGGCGTTCCCAGGCCAGCCGGGAGACATAGTCCCTCCAGCGTGTCCTGGGTCTTCCCCGGGGCCTCCTCCCGGTTAGACACGCAATCTCGTTCTTTTGGTCACTACCCATAGCTCAGGACCATAGGTGAGGGTAGGAACATAGATCTACTGGTAAATTGAGAGCTTTGCCTTATAGCTCAGCTCCTTTTTCACCACGACAGACCGATGCAGAGCCCACATCACTGCAGACGCCGCACCGATCCGCCTGTCAATCTCACGCTCCATTCTTCCCTCACTCGTGAACAAGACCCCGAGATACTTGAACTCCTCCACTTGAGGCACGATCTCGCTCCCAACCCTGAGAGGGCATTCCACCCTTTTCCGGCTGAGGACCATGGTGTCAGATTTGGATGTGCTGATTCCCATCCCAGCCGCTTCACACTCAGCTGCGAACTGATCCAGAGAGAGCTGAAGATCACGGCCTGATGAAGCAAACAGGACAACATCATCTGCAAAAAGCAGTGACTCAGTCCTGAGTCCACCAAACCGGACCCCCTCAACACTCTGGCTGCACCTAGAAATTCTGTCCATAAAAGTTATGAACAGAATCGGTGACAAAGGGCAGCCCTGGCGGAGCCCAACTCTCACTGGAAACGGGTTCGACTTACTGCCGGCAATGCGGACCAAACTCTGACACCGGTTGTACAGGGACCGAACAGCCCTTATCAGGGGGTCCGGTACTCCAAACTCCCGGAGCACCCCCCACAGGATTCCCCGAGGGACACGGTCGAACGCCTTTTCCAAGTCCACAAAACACATGTAGACTGGTTGGGCGAACTCCCATGCACCCTCCAGGACCCTGCTAAGGGTGTAGAGCTGGTCCACTGTTCCACGACCAGGAAGAAAACTACACTGTTCCTCCTGAATCCGAGGTTCAGCTATCCGACGGACCCTCCTCTCCAGAACCCCTGAATAGACTTTTCCAGGGAGGCTGAGGAGTGTGATCCCTCTGTAGTTGGAACACACCCTCCGATCCCCCTTCTTAAAGAGGGAGACCACCACCCTGGTCTGCCAATCCAGAGGCAATGTCCCTGATGTCCATGTGATGTTGCAGAGACGTGTCAACCAAGACAGCCCTACAACATCCAGAGCCTTGAGGAACTCCGGGCATGTCTCATCCACCCCTGGGGCCCTGCCACCAAGGAGTTTTTTGACCACCTCGGTGACCTCAGTCCCAGAGATGGGGGAGCCCACCTCTGAGTCCCCAGGCTCTGCTTCCTCATTGGAAGGCATGTTAGTGGGATTGAGGAGGTCTTCGAAGTACTTCCCCCACCGACCCACAACGTCCCGAGTCGAGGTCAGCAGCGCACCATCCCCACCATATACAGTGTTGACACTGCACTGCTTCCCCTTCCTGAGATGCCGGACGCTGGACCAGAATCTACTCGAAGCCGTCCGAAAGTCGTTCTCCATGGCCTCCCCAAACTCCTCCCATGCCCGAGTTTTTGCCTCAGCAACCACCGAAGCCGCATTCTGCTTGGCCTGCCGGTACCTATCAGCTGCCTCCAGAGTCCCACAGGACAAAAGGGACCGGTAGGACTCCTTCTTCAGCTTGACGGCATCCCTCACCGCCGGTGTCCACCAACGGGTTCGGGATTGCCACCACGAAAGGCACCGACCACCTTACAGCCACAGCTCCGGTCAGCTGCCTCAACAATAGAGGCACGGAACATGGCCCATTCGGACTCAATGTCCCCCACCTCCCTCGGGATGTGGTCGAAGTTCTGCCGGAGGTGGGAGTTGAAGCTACTTATGACAGGGGGCTCTGCCAGATGTTCCCAGCAGACCCTCACAACACGTTTGGGCCTACCAGGCCTGACCGGCATCCTCCCCCACCATCGGAGCCAACTCACCACCAGGTGGTGATCAGTTGACAGCTCCGCCCCTCTCTTCACCCGAGTGTCCAAGACATGTGCCACAAAGTCGATCATCGAACTGAGGCCTAGGGTGTCCTGGTGCCAAGTGCACATATGAACACCCCTATGCTTGAACATGGTGTTCGTTATGGACAATCCGTGACGGGCACAGAAGTCCAATAACAAAACACCGCTCGGGTTCAGATCAGGGGGGCCATTCCTCCCAATCACGCCCTTCCAGGTCTCACTGTCATTGCCCACGTGAGCATTGAAGTCTCCCAGCAGTACAAGGGAGTCCCCAGAAGGTATGCCCTCTAGCACCCCCTCCAGGGACTCCAAAAAGGGTGGGTACTCCAAACTGCTGTTTGGTGCATACACACAAACAACAGTTAGGACCCGTCCCCCCACCCGAAGGCGGAGGGAGGCTACCCTCACGTCCACTGGGGTAAACCCCAATGTACAGGCTCCAAGTCGGGGGGCAATAAGTATACCCACACCCGCTCGGTGCCTCTCACCGGGGGCAACTCCAGAGTGGTAGAGAGTCCAGCCCCTCTCAAGGAGATTGGTTCCAGAGTCCAAGCTGTGCGTCGAGGTGAGTCCGACTATATCTAGCCGGAACCTCTCAACTTCGCGCACTAGCTCAGGCTCCTTCCCCTTCAGAGAGGTGACATTCCACGTCCCAAGAGCCAGCTTCTGTAGCCGAGGATTGGACCGCCAAGGTCCCCGCCTTCGGCCACCACCCAACTCAGACTGCACCCGACCTCCTTGGCCCCTCCCATAGGTGGTGAACCCATGGTAAGGGGGACCCACGTTGCCTCTTCGGGCTGTGCCCGGCTGAGCCCCATGGGTGCAAGCCCGGCCACCAGGCGCTCGCCATCGAGCCCCACCTCCAGGCCTGGTTCCAGAGTGGGGCCCCGGTGACCCGTGTCCGGGCGAGGGAAAACGCCGTCCAAATTTTTTATTCGTAATAGGAGGTTTGAACCACTCTTTGTCTCATCCCTCACCTAGGACCAGTTTGCCTTGGGTGACCCTACCAGGGGCATAAAGCCTCGGACAACAGAGCTCCTAGGATCATTGGGACACGCAAACCCCTCCACCACGATAAGGTGGCGGTTCGAGGAGGGGTCATCAAGCATCAGTTCACGGATTTCAGGGCCAACAAAAACACCTTCTTTAATTTTGGCTTCACTTTTCTCGAGACCAAACTTATTTCTTAAATGCTGAAACGCATTGCCTTTACTGTCCAGTCACCCTAGTTTTCCAAGACCTGGAACATCATAACTAAAAAAACGGGACGTGCTGGATGAAAACGGTTTTCAGATTTGGAGTCAGCAAGTGAAATTTGTTAAAGTACAGATGAAAGAATCCCATTAGCAAAATGCTTGTTGACCAGTGGAATGCAATGCATATACAGAATATCAGGGTTACCCTAAAATGAAGCTATGAGAAAGCCATGTTAAAGTAATGAGTTGTTAGCAGTTTTTTTAAAGTCCTCCACCGTATTAGCCTGGTGAATCTCTCGATCAGCGATTCCAGATTTTAGGTGCAGAACAGTAGAAGGCCGCCTCACCACTTCTGTTAAGTTGATCCTCCATCCCAAAGACCCACCGGTTTGGTTCATTCACAAATCTGAGTCAATTGTGTGTTATGCTGGCCTACCATCTCATCTAATGACAGTCCGAGCTTTGAACCCAAGTCTTCTGCATCTGGAGTGGCTCTGTGGCTTTGTGTTGGAATAAAAGCCTTAAGGGAATGAATAATGAATACTTGAAATGGGTTAATATTGGTGCAGCTCATTCAAATTTGTCAGTTTTCTGAATACAAAATATCAATAAGAGTAATGGAAATGCAGTGTGGTTCAGTGCATTAATTACTAGTTTTATATGCCTAGAGTTGTAAACGTGTTTAAAGTTAATTTTTAGCCTCAATAGAGTGGAACATATGCAAGTGAGGCTGAGAATGTTTATTGTCCTTAATAACCAAAGGCCTGCAATCTAATGTTGTATAATAATAAAGTTAATTGTCATTATAAGTGATCACACAAAAAATATATATAAAAATGCATTCAATTATTTTGCTTAATTTTTTGTTATATTGACTTAGTAAATGATATTATAGTGGATAATCAGAAATAAGACACTCTGTTTTGAGTACGTTGTTTTTAATGTCGTGACCACAGGAGTGTGTGAAAGGTCACCATGGGAGCTTCTGCATGCTGATGATCTCGTATTGATGGCAAAAAGAGAAAGGGGTTGTCCTGAAATGTAAAGTTACCCTCGAGGAAAATGCAGAAAAGAATAAAGTCCTGGTTGGAAGCTAAGGGGCAGAATGTATGGACGAGCTGGGCACATAAATAAAAGTTATTATTATCCATCCATCCATTTTCCAACTCGCTGAATCCGAACACAGGGTCACGGGGGTCTGCTGGAGCCAATCCCAGCCAACACAGGGCACAAGGCAGGAACCAATCCCGGGCAGGGTGCCAACCCACCACAGGACACAAATAAACATCAAGCACACACTAGGGCCAATTTAGAATCGCCAATCCACCTAACCTGCATGTCTTTGGACAGTAGGAGGAAACCCACGGGACAGGGACGCGGGGAGAACATGCAAACTCCACGAAGGGAGGACACGGGAAGCAAACTCGGGTCTCCTAACTGCGAGGCAGCAGCGCTACAACTGCACCACCGTGCCGCCCATATTATTATTATTATTATTATTATTATTATTATTATTATTATTATTATTACTAGACATTAAGCCTGTTACAATAACGGGCGCTAGAACAGTAGTGCACAAACATTAGTAGGAACAGTCTATATATTTTCTATTTTTTTACCTCATGAAATTTTTCTAGAAAATTTCATTATAGACAACATTTCTTGTAACTATTCTTTCTGAGTTTGGCAACAGAAAAATGCCTGTAATTTTCTCTGACTGTAATACTGGCATTGATTTCCGTAATATGCATTTAATTTTCTGTCACAACAGTGGGCAATCAGCAGATTCTCCCCAGCAACTGATGTAATTTGTGGCGTGCAGCTGATAATCGTACCTGTGGCGTCTCTCCAGCAAGTACTTTGCAGTTCCCTAGCAAGTATTTTAATCTGTGCTGGCGTGCAGCTGATTATTGTATGTGTGGCGTCTCCCCAGCAACGGATTTTATGTGTGCGAAAATAAATCTACTTTTAAAAGTCATCCTATTGTAATATCATGAAAATTTGTATATTTAGGAAAACCCCTTCAACGACTGACACTTTACATTTTACCGGGCCAAGCTTCTTAATCGCAAATCTGACATCCTCAGAGTGAATTCTTGCACAACAACAAACACTAATCCCACCTCTTTGGGGAAGCTGGTCTCCGCATCTCAGTACCCGATTGGATTTTTCGTGCCTTATGTTTTAGGTCTTACCTCATTTACCGAAATCCGATTGGATCGGCCGCGCGATATTTTATAGGTCCCGCCCTCTCTGTTTTGTGTGACGTGTCAGGCGGCCTTTGAAGCATCGCACCATGCCCCGCGGATGCACACTTCACCAGAAGACACACACGGACACTGGACGCATACGGGGGTTTTATTAAAGAGGATTATTATTATTATAGCTGAGCAGGAGTGTTGATCGGTGAAATTTGTTGAAGCATTTTCTGCAGCGAATATTCTGGGTTTGCCGGTGACCTTATTTGCTGAATTTTTTCCTGGAAATTCACCGTGTGGCTGCCTTAGACAATCTTTTATTTTTTTCCTAGTAACCCATGATGCTTTGCAAGACCAGCATGACATCACAGAGCTGGGGTAGCCATGTTGGATGGGGATGTGTCATTCAGAACTTTCACATATGGGTACTGTAAGCATAATCTACTACACACTTTATGGTGCTGCCCGATTGGCTTTGCAGATTAGTGAATAATTTATGGCGTATACAAAATATGTGTGATGTCCTAACCCGATCGGAGAAATTTGCACCCCACAATGTTTTAACCCTTTGCAGTCGTATTTAATTTTCAACGTCACGCTACATTAGTCGTAATTAATTATTGAAAAAACGCCAATAATTACAGCAGTTATTTTTTTCAAGCACGTAGGAATAACACAGGCCACTTTTCTCGACCAGGCGACTGTGCAAATCGGTCAGAAACTTGCAGGGCCACCAGCGGTGGCCTGACGACCTATAGCGCACTTTTTACTAAGGCCAGTTTTCTGGACTAACGACCGCAAAGGGTTAAAAATCTCATTTGAAGTGTACATTAGCTGACCATAATGAGAATATTATGAGTACCGAAGGAAATTAAGTACTGATTCCACCAAATTTATAAAGCGATCCCTCACTCACTGGCAACTGCGCCTCATGGCTAATTGTACATGTCAGCAGAATGTATATCAAAAAAACGTATAGAACCTCCACACTTTCAAATCCCAGATTCACAATACACATGACACCCCGTGAAACACCAATAATGACAAAAGATTTATTATCATCACTGTCTCCTCGATGAAGCAGCAAGTGCAAAGCATTTGCCAACCATGTGGTAAAAAATAGTGTGTGGTACGTCCAATCAGTGCCCCAAAAATCTGGAACTCTCTGAGAGCAATGATATTTTTTGTTACTTACTGCTAGTTTGTCGTCATTTGTTGTACAGTTTATTACCCTGATTATATAATACACTACTCTTTTTATAGTTCATAAAAGATTTGCCGTGAATGCTATACTGAGTGTGTAAATACTATACTTCTAACTTCGTGTCACTCATGGATTTCCTCACGGGCCTGATCAAGGTATGTGATAACACACCAAGGCAGCAGGGGGAGCTGTCACTAATATTCTCTTCTCGTTCTCTACCCACAGCTCTGAGAAATCACCCAGTGAGGTCACTTGGCCCCGCCCCTTCTGGTTAGTCCACTATAACAAGCCCAACTGTCTGGAAGGAGGCGTATTTTATGGTGTGAGTGACCCAACCAGATGGAGCTCCCTCGACTCTGTGGCTAAGAGCCGAATATTTTCTGTCATTATTTCGGTTGGTTGTACAAACACCAAGAAGCATGATTTTAGTTTTTTCAACTAAACAGGACGACCCAGTTAGCTTCCCAATTTGTTATCTTTTCCGTGACCTGTCATTCCTGTACCTGACCAGAATTCAAGCGAGTGGTCGAGGAGCTGGTGACTGTGAGAATGACAGCATGACCCACTCCCATCTCCCCAGCTGCACTCCTCAGCTACTATTATTGTGTCGCCAGCATGGCCCATGTACACATGCTCTACTGTTTCGTTCACTTTTGTGTTTACACGTTTCAAAGTGTCGGTGGAAACTGGAAACCCTCTTGTTCTGGATCAGAGGCAAGCACTTTGCAGCATGAGCTAAATGGAGAGATCCATCCATCAGCCACGCAGAGACCATCTCTGAGTCAGGTTGATCTCACTCTGTGTCAGCCTTCACCTTCTTTGCATGGTGTTGCCACTACACTCCACCCATCCTCAGTGTAAATCCCACCCATATCGGCAATTAATTTGCTGTGAACTTACACCATGAAGCATCTCAGTTCAAAGATTTGCACCGGTGGTGAGCTGTGAACCCATGTGAGTAATTGGAGACCTCCATCTCTCAGCCACACAGTGTTCATCCCTGACCACTGGGAGTGGAACACATCCCCGGTGATGTCATCCCATCTCTCTCTCTCTCTCTGAGTCACCACCCACCATCTCTGCGTAGTGTTACCACTAAAGCGGCCATCCATTTTATCCGAGTGTTCAGCTATCTGAGGTAGCATCGGTCCACAGTGCCATGTGAGTCCATGTCTTGAACCCCAAAACACAAGGCTGAGTCTCAGTACTTTAACAAAACCAGCTTTTATTCAGCTCGAAACAGGAACAGCACAGTTATTTATTATAGCGGGATCTACCGCTCTCCAATACACAGACACAGCAATCAGACAGGGTTGTGGCCAGGTAATGCTGTTCCCTGCATTTATTATGTTCCTTTCATGACCCATTGTCATTGTCATTTTTTGTATCAGTATGCTGCTGCTGGAGTATGTGAATTTCCCCTTGGGATTAATAAAGTATCTATCTATCTATCTATCTATCTATCTATCTATCTATCTATCTATCTATCTATCTATCTATCTATCTATCTATCTATCTATCTATCTATCTATCTATCTATCTATCTATCTATCTATCTATCTATCTATCTATCTATCTATCATTGACGACAAGCACTTATAGCACAGTTGGCTCAGATTTACTTTCACTGCGAGATGATGCAGTGCTTGGAGCCTGCGATTGCCCCAGCGACAGATAAGCTGTCTTCCACAGACATGGCGATCGCACTTCGGGACGCTCTTCGTCCCATTGGAGGGAGTCCCAAAACAGTTTAGAAACCTTACAATGGCCATCCATTTTGTCCGAGTGTTCAGCTATCCGAGGTAGCATCGGTCCACAGTACCTCAGATAATTGAGGTTCTATTGAGTTTTGTTTGTATTTAGCATTCTATCTTCATATTTTGGTGTGTGTGGCACTGCTGCTTCACAGCTCAGGTCACATTTTTGGACACAATAATCAGTAGAGCATAGCTGGTAGATACGTCCCTAGCCTTTAGCTAGGCTTCTCAATTCAAAGATTTATGCTGCTGTGAATAGCCGGTGGTGTTCACCACGGGGACACATTCCTAGCACTGCTATGTCCTTTTAGTCAGCAGCCATACCACCTGCACTTCAGAACAGGTCATCCACATGAGGCTAAGCCTGTTCGGGCCTTGGCCAGTAATTGGATAGAAGACCATTTAAGAAAACATTGAGTTGATGCTGGAAGAGGTGTTGGTAAGGCCAGAAGGAGGCACTTACTCTGTGGTCTGAATGTGGACACCAATGCTCCAGTGCAGTGACAGGTACAGTGTGCTGTAAAATAGTGCCGTCCTCCAGATGAGATGTAAACTGAAGTCCTGACTCTCAGTGGTCATTAAAGGTCCCTGGGCATTCTTCGGAAAAAGCAGGGTGTATCCCAATGTCCAGGCTACATTGTCCACCAGAGCCAAGTCATTCTACCTCCTAATCACCCCTTATCTCTGAGTGGCTGACTACAGTCATATGAAAAAGTTTGGGAACCCCTCTTAATTCTTTGGATTTTTGTTTCTCATTGGCTGAGCTTTCAAAGTAGCAACTTCCTTTTAATATCTGACATGACTTATGGAAACAGTAGTATTTCAGCAGTGACATTAAGTTTATTGGATTAACAGAAAATATGCAATATGCATCATAACAAAAATAGACAGGTGCATAAATTTGGGCACCCCAACAGAGATATGACATTAATACTTAGTTGAGCCTACTTTTGTAAATCTAACAGCCTCTAGACCCTGGCCTTCTATAGCCTTTGATGAGTGTCTGATTCTGGATGGAGGTATTGTTCACCATTCTTCATACAAAATCTCTCCAGTTCAGTTCAATTTGATGGCTGCTGAGCATGGACAGCCTGCTTCACATCATCCCATAGATTTTTGATGATATTCAAGTCAGGGGACTGTGACGGCCATTCCAGAACATTATACTTCTCCCACTGCATGAATGCCTTTGTAGATTTCGAACTGTGTTTTGGGTCATTGTCTTGTTGGAATATCCAACCCCTGCATAACTTCAACTTTGTGACTGATGCTTGAACATTATCCTGAAGAATGTGTTGCTATTGGGTTGAATTCATCTGACCCTCGACTTTAACAAGGGCCCCAGTCCCTAAACTAGCCACACAGCCCCACAGCATGATGGAACCTCCACCAAATTTGACCGTAGGTAGCAGGTGTTTTCTTGGAATGTGGTGTTCTTCTACCGCAATGCAAAGCACTTTTTGTTCTGACCAAATAATTCCATTTTTATCTCATCAGTCCAAAGCACTATGTTCCAAAATTAATCTGGCTTGTCTAAATGAGCATTTGCATAAAACAAGCGACTCTGTTTGTGGCGTGAGTGCAGAAAGGGCTTCTTTCTCATCACCCTGCCATACAGATGTTCTTTGTGCAAATTTCGCTGAATTGTAGAACGATGTACAGATACACCATCTGCAGCAAGATGTTCTTGCAGGTCTTTGGAGGTGATCTGTGGGTTGTCTGTAACCATTCTCACAATCCTGAGCATGTGCCGCTCCTGTATTTGTCTTGGCCTGCCAGACCTGCTGGGTTTAACAGCAACTGTGCCTGTGGCCTTCCATTTCCTGATTCTATTCCTTACAGTTGAAACTGACAATTTAAACTTCTGAGATGGCTTTTTGTAGCCTTCCTCTAAACCATGAGACTCAACAATCTTTGTTTTCAGATCTTTGGAGAGTTGCTTTGAGGATCCCATGCTGTCACTCTTCAGAGGAGAGTCAAAGGGAAGGAACCACAACTTGCAGTTGACCACCTTAAATACCTTTATATCTCAGGATTGGACACACCGGTCTATGAAGTTCAAGGCTTCACGAGCTCATCCACCCAATTTGGTGTTGTAAGTAATCAGCATTGAGCAGTGACAGGCATTCAAATCAGCACAATGACAAGGGGACCCACATTTGTGCACAGCCAGTTTTTCACATTTGATTTAATTTCATACAACTAAATACTGCTTCACTAAAAATCTTTGTTTGCAAGAATGTTCCTAGGAAATGAAAGACATACCACTGTTATCTTTTTTGTTGAAAGGAGAGTCAATTATTATGCAGGCTGAGAGGGGTTCCCAAACTTTTACATTTGACTGTATCTCTCACCCATTTACGACCTAACAGCTCATAAGTGGTGATTGTACTGGCTCAAAATTAGTGGTGATTGAAGTGGATTCCCCATTCACTGAGTACTTTGAAAGGCGCTATATAAATGTAATAAGTTATTATTATTAGTGATATGGAGACCAAAACTTCGCACAGTTCTCCTGGGACCTTGGGCGGGATTCAAGTGTGAAAATATGTGCATGCCAAAAAAAAAACCATGAAAGATCTGTATGGCAAAAAAACAGAAATCTCTTTTATAAAAACTGATATAAGCACATGTAATAACAATAATAATAAAAATAACAATAATAATCCTGCGGTGGGTTGGCACCCTGCCCGGGATTGGTTCCTGCCTTGTGCCCTGTGTTGTCTGGGATTGGCTCCAGCAGACCCCCGTGACCCTGTGTTCGGATTCAGCGGGTTGGAAAATGGATGGATGGATGGATAACAATAATAATACATTTTTTATTATTACATTTTTCATACTCAAGGGACTTTTTACGCAACTTGCCCTTCTTAAATTACAATCACTTTGTAAATATGTGTACACGAACGCCACTCTGAAATATTCATGCTAATCAACCTCATGCATATGCAATCACAAAGCTGCAGAACTTCATTGGCTGGTAGAGCAGCATCCCTCTTGTCGTTTGGTGAGCATGCTGGCACAAAATGGCTGCCGTCGCACCATCCAGGTGGATGCTGCACATTAGTGGTGATTGAAGTGGCTGCCCCTTTACTTTGTAAAACACTTTGAGTACCTTGAAAAACACTATATAAATGTAATGAATTATTATTAGTAGTAATATGGAGACCAACACTGCCCAGAGTACTCCAGAGACCTCCGGGGGGATTCAAGTGTGAAAATATGTGCGTGACAAAAAAAAAACAGGAAAGATGTATATTCCAAAAAAAAAAAAATCAGATTTATAAAAACTGATAGAAAAACACATTTAATAATAATAATAATAATAATAATAATAATAATAATAATAATAATAATAATAAATTGTATTTATACTGTGCCTTTCCTATACTCAAGGTGCTTTTTTACGCAATTTCTCCTCATAAATTACAATCACTTTTATAACTAGAAAGATTACAGTATTCAAGCTTTCGAGGCAACTCAGGCCCCTTTTTCAGGCACCAAGACTTAGGCAGTTTACCTGACGTCTCAAGCTCCATTAGATTTGATAGGAAGTGTCTGTGACCCGCCATCTTCATGCATAACGCCGTGTGCAGAATTCGCACTATAACATGACGTAAGCACAAAAGCCGAAATGTGATTACGCACAGAAAAATCCAGATGCAGGAATCTGTGCGTTCGCCAACTTCCGCGTTCTTCAGCTACATAAATCCCGCTCAGCGTGGAAATAAACGCACGGGCACGCGCCTGCTGTCCCGCTCCAACTCCTCCCAGAATTACGCCTCTTTGAATATGCAAATCAGTATAAATAGCCCTTAAGCCCAGCGTTCTGTGTAAAGGCAATGGCAAAAGTACACGGAAAAATAGAAGAATTTCAGAGAATACCAAATGGAGGCAAAGAAAAACGTACTATTTGTTGGTTTAAACAGTTATATAAGCAACAAAAGGAAGTTGATCGAGTGACATAGCATGTCGGAGAAACTCGAAAGCTCAAGTTCACAAAGTCACACAGTGCCCGAAATAAAAAAGAAGTTGTCAGATATCAAAGTCGGCGTGAACAGGCGAGTCGTAGCCCACCGTCTGAGTGTCATATGAAAGCTTATTAGGGTACAGTGAAAAAAAAAAGGCACAGAGTGGGGAAAAAGCACGAAATGTCAACTTTAATCTCGAAATTTCCACTTTAATCACGTAGTTTATTTTGTCATTAAAGTAGAACATCATAAACTTCATCTTAAAATCGTTTAATTTACTAGTTTCTCAAATCCCATCGTAACTAAAGTAGCACGTTAAATGCTTTGTTTTGTATTTGATCTTATATGTGCTCTATGTGCCTGAATCACTACGTGCTCTTCCTCTGACAGGACACAGAATCCATTACGTTCATAATATTACAGCTCTCTGAGTAATTCAAATACTGAGAAGTATACGTGATATCATTTTCATGATGATATAAGTTAAAGCATGTTATTAAACATGGGAACACGGTGGTGCAGTGATTGTTCATGTCTTACAGCAAGAAGATGCTTGCTGCGCCATGCGCGACCTTCAATGAAATGCTTTATTACAGAAGTACTGTCTTTTTCAAACGTGCTAACCCACAATTCCTGTCCTTACTTTTCTTTCTCCAAATACCCAATCGCCACACAATCAGCTCTGTAATAGACGTTAAGCCATCTGTAAGCTTAGAACGCAGATTCTTCCGAACTTTTAAGGAACATCAAAATATCTTCATAGTACATGTTTAATTATTCTATCCATCTATCCTTCCAGTGTCGCGACAGCCACAGCATGAAAACAGCACGAGGCAGGAACAAACCGTGAATGAAGCTCAAGCTCGCTAGCGCTGTGGCACCGTGTAGTTAAAGTTTTATCTGTATAATATAATCAACATATTTTGCTGCACTTCATCTTAAAAATGATATCGTCATCATATGTAAATACTGTATGCGCTTTATAAAGTGGCTCAGGTTGTGCAATATTATAACTGTATCATAAGTACAATTACCTCACAGTAACTTGCAAGTACAAACAGTTCTACAAGGAGCACTTGATGGACTGATTGAGTGCATGTATAGTTCTTGGGATGAAACCACGAGGTCCGAACTGTAAAGGCTGTGAAGCGTTGGTCTGATGAGAGCAGTTCAAATAGCGAATGGCTGAGGCAGCGAGTGCTTCATGCTCTATACTGATAATTCTCTTTCCAATCGCTGTAGATCTGTGATTCACACTCAGATACAGTGATATAAATACTCCGAGTGGTGCAGTGAGAGTAATATGGAAAAAGATGATCTGCTGTGGCAACCCCTAACGGGAGCAGCTGACAGAAGAAGAAGAAGGTGCAGTGAGAGTAACATTCTGTGGACCATTATATTGTTACAGGTTATTTACAGTCAGATGCATCAAATTTATGAACGATATGCGGTTAATTTCAGTGTATTTGATAAAGCCGCCGTCGTGGATGTTCATCTAAGAAAGGGTAACCACACAGGAACAGTAGCACTGCTTTGACGCTGGGTGCCGCCAGGGTATGAGGTACCGTGGAAAAGTGCGTGGCTTTACGCCAAGCGTAGGTTTTATACATCGCGATTTGAACGTGCAAACGTTCTTACGCTACATTTCTGTGCGTACGCACCGTTTATACATGAGGCCCTTGGTCTCTCCACACATGTTCTATAAGATTAAAGTTTGGGCTTTTTGCTGGGCCCCTCAAGGAGACTCAGAGACTTTTCTTGAAGCCACATCGACTGTTGCTTTGGGTCATTGTCATGCTGAATGTCTGAGGTCTCTTGTGCTGTCTGGAGCAGGTCATATTCACGGCTGCCTTTATCCTTTTCCTCAGTTGACCAGTCTTCCTGTATCTCCCATAGCATGACCAGGCTTCACCATAAGAATGGTATTAGGCAGGTGGTGAGCATTATCTGAAATGTAGCTGGAGTTCTGCCCTAAGAGTTCATTGTGTGTCCCGTCAGACCGCTGAGTCTTTTCCTTGTGCTCTCACAATCCTTTAAATGCCATTCAGCAAGTTTAGTTTCCATCTGGTCACTCTACCATAAATGTCATATTGATGGAGTCTTCCTAGAAGATTCTTCCATCTCAGCAGAGGACTTTAGAAGCCCTCTTAGAGTGACCATTGAGCTTTTACATCCATATCCTGGTGGGCTGGCAGTGCCCCACTCCCTATAAACACATCCAGAACCACACAATAATGCCAGGTTGCATTATTTACCTATCAAAGTGACAAAGAAGCCAAACAAATTACAAATAATGGCAAGCGTGAGATGTTGACACAGCAGCATGTGGTCCACAAGATAAGAATTCATGCTGGTGTATGCCAGCTAATATATGGGGACAGGTCAAAATAAATATCTGCAAGTTTTCTGACAATTGTCTTATTCTGCTGACAGTTGGAGGTGCAGCAAACATTAACAGCAAACCACAACAAGTCCTTGGCTTCAGACTCTCAAGTTAGACAATAGCAGCAGAGAGCAGCTTTAGAGTCTCCTTTTGCTTTAACAGAATGGGACCCCCGCCCCTCAACCCCCCCAAGGGATTTCTCTTGACTTACTTAGCTAACCCAACTGCCCATCCTGGGGCACATAGATAGATAGATAGATAGATAGATAGATAGATAGATAGATAGATAGATAGATAGATAGATAGATAGATAGATAGATAGATAGATAGATAGATAGATAGATAGATAGATAGAGAGATAGATAGATAGATAGATGAAAAAGGCACTATATAATAGATAGATAGATAGATAGATAGATAGATAGATAGATAGATAGATAGATAGATAGATAGATAGATAGATAGATAGATAGATAGATAGATAGATAGATAGATAGATAGATAGATAGATAGATAGATAGATAGATAGATAGATAGATACTTTATTAATCCCAGGGGGAAATTCACATAGACCTCACAACAAGAGTCCTCCACGAATCTTTGTCTTGAGCTTTTCTTTTTACGTAGTTGGTTCTGGGGAAGCCCCATCTTCCCAATATCTCCCTTGAGGTTGCAAAGGCTTTTGTTTGTCCTTCTCTTTCCTTGTGAATTTCAGGTGGAGGCATGCATGAGTCACATTTGTGGTGGCTGTCCATAACTACTGGCATCTTATTTCTTCCCTGCCAGAAGTTGCTGTTACAGAGAACATTGGATCAACATATTTAGAGCACGGGTGTCACACTCAGTTTTATTCAGTGCCAAAAATGACACTTTATATACCCAGTGTGTGTCAGATTATATAATCTGTGGCCTCTAGGGGGCGTTGCAGTGCCCTAAACCGCAGACATAACTACAAACATGGCAGTCCATCTGAAATCAAAGAAGTTTAATGTCAACAATACCTTCTTACAGCCGTCTCTGATCCACTCCCTCGCCCACATCCAACTCTGACTCTGACTGAGCCTTAACTTCCCAGAGTCAAACAGGGGGCTCGCTTTTAAACCCAGACCCAGGGGTACATCCAGTGCTCAATGTATTAAACCCAAGAAGTACTTCCAGGTTAGGCAGGACCTCAATAGTACTTGTGCCATTAGTAATCCACAGCTCCCCCTGGCAGCCCCCACAGAACCCAACAAGGCAGACCGATGGGACTACAACTCCCATGCTGCCCATACTGGGGTCCTCCAGACAGAATACTGTCACCCGGTGTATGGACGAACACACTGCCCATAGTAGGCAGTCACCTACTGTCCAACTCTGGTGTAGTTGCTGCTGCAGCATCTCCTTGTGCCCATGTCCTGGCACAGCAGGGAAATGTCTCCACTTCCTAGTTGTCCTTCTGAGGAGCAGGACCTATCATGGTAGGTGCGCCTATTGGTCTCTTACACATCATAAAACTTTTGCTAGATTTTCCTTATTTTTATTTTTTGGTTGGGACACTATATTCATTCCTGAGGGGATTATAATAACAAGACACACAATGACAGTGGATTCGGAAAGAATTCAGTCTCCTTCCCCTTCTGCATGCTTTTTTGTGCTGTGTATTTAATTTTAAATGGATACATTTCCCTTTTTTCACCATCAATCATTCCAAAGGATGGCACATCACAAACATTTTTAATAATAAAATGTGTTGCATTGGTAATTCCTACAGATGGTGCATCCTAGACATTAACTTTGCACTTTCCAAATCCCATACCAAATGGCGTATAACAGATAGATGTTCATTGGATTTATCATTCCACCGGATGGCACATTACAAATATTAACACTGCTTTTACGAATCCCATACCAAATTGCGTATATCAGAGATGTATGAATTGCATTTGTCATTCCAACAGATGGCACATCATAAACATTCACACTGCTTTTATAAATCCCATACCAAATGGCATATAACAGAGAGATGTGCATTGAATTTGTCAATCCACTGGATGACACATTACAAACATCAACACTGCTTTTATCCATCCCATAATAAATAGTACATAACAGAGACGTATGAATTGCATTTGTCATTCCATACCAAATGGCATTGTAGCGGGGCTACATAATAAGTATTTGTTTTATGCCTGTGTTGAGTTGTGTTTTGTTTTCATCGTCCCGTTTACTGTCCGTTATATGTGCATCAGTAAATGTTGTCCCCGTAAGTAAAAAGGGGAAGGATGATGGAGGGAGACCACAGCCCCAAGACAGAAATTGCCTGATACATCCGGGACATTCCGTATTTACAAAAGAGGCGCGAAAGGCAAAGGAGAGAAAAGCGAGGGAGAGGAGAGAAATCGAGAGGAGAAAGGAGGCAATTTACCCTTTCAATTACCAACTCATCACTGCTGTTTATTGCATTATTCCACTGCTTGCTTTTTCAACATCCAAATCATCATCACGACAGCCAGAGCCGAGAAACCCTGGGGTTCAGATTCATACCAGCCATTGCCAGGACTTTCACGATGAGGTCGTTTTGTTTTCGGTAAGGAGCAGAATAACACTACAGCCAGTATCAATACCGCTGGAGTTTATTCTGGACTCATTTATCACCACATATTTACATTATTGAATATTTGTTTGTCGTTTTCATTTACAATATGTCCGTGTTTGATTTTATATTCCTTTTGACCCAATACCAACAAGTTTTTTCAAAGAAGTATCGGGCGTGCTAATTGATAGTATTCTTGACATAGTAAACTTGTCATTAGATATGGGGGTCCTCCCAGACTGTCTTAAGACTGCTGTAGTTAAACCCCTACTTAAGAAAAATAATCTCGACCCCTCTGCTTTTGAAAATTTTAGACCCATCTCTAACTTGCCTTTCTTAAGTAAAATTCTAGAGAAGGCAGTCATTACACAGCTAAATGAGCACCTCAATAAACCTGCTATTCTTGATAAATTTCAGTCGGGTTTTAGAACAAATCACAGCACAGAAACTGCACTCGTTAAAGTAGTCAATGACTTGCGGGTAAATGCAGACAGAGGCCATTTATCTGTTCTCATCCTCTCATCCTCTGAGTGCCGCATTTGACACCATTGATCACAATATTCTTAGAAATCGCCTTAGTCAATGGGTGGGCCTCTCTGGCAGAGTCTTAAATTGGTTTGAATCCTACCTGGAAGGTAGAAAATTCTTTGTTAGTTGTGGTAATTACAACTCAAAGACACATGATATTCTATATGGTGTTCCACAAGGCTCTATCCTGGGTCCGCCGCTCTTCTCAATCTACATGCTTCCGTCAGGTCAGATTATCTCAGGGCACAACGTGAGCGACCACAGCTATGCTGATGACACACAGCTGTATTTATCAATAGCACCTGATGACCCCAAATCTCTTGATTCGCTAACACAATGTCTAACTTGTATCTCAGAATGGATGAATAGTAACTTTCTCAAATTAAATAAAGAAAAAACAGAAATTTTAGTGATTGGCAATAATGGATACAATGAGGTTATTAGAAATAAACTGGATACATTAGGATTAAAAGTCAAGACGGAGGTAAAGAATTTAGGGGTAACTGTTTGACTGTGACCTGAATTTTAAATCGCATATTAATCAGATCACTAGGACAGCATTTTTTCACTTAAGAAACATAGCAAAAGTTAGACCTCTTATATCATTGAAAGATGCTGAGAAATTAGTTCACACGTTTGTTTTCAGTCGGCTAGATTACTGTAACGCACTCCTCTCAGGACTACC
Source organism: Erpetoichthys calabaricus (assembly GCF_900747795.2). NCBI lineage: Eukaryota > Metazoa > Chordata > Cladistia > Polypteriformes > Polypteridae > Erpetoichthys > Erpetoichthys calabaricus. The sequence continues at coordinate 14,695,754 of NC_041395.2, read as the reverse complement.
CAAAAAAGACATAAATCGTTTGCAACGAGTGCAGAACGCAGCTGCTAGAATCCTAACAAGGAAAAGAAAATCCGAGCACATCTCTCCAGTTTTGATGTCACTACACTGGTTAACTGTGTCTTTCAGGATTGACTTTAAAATTCTGCTTATGGTTTATAAAGCCTTAAATAATCTCGCCGCATCTTATATATCGGAATGTCTGACACCTTATATTCCAAATTGCAACCTCAGATCCTCAAATGAGTGTCTCCTTAGAATTCCAAGAGGAAAACTTAAAAGAAGTGGTGAGGTGGGCGGCCTTCTGCTGTTATGCACCTAAAATCTGGAATAGCCTGCCAGTAGGAATTCGCCAGGCTAATACAGTGGAGCACTTTAAAAAACTGCTGAAAACACATTACTGTAACATGGCCTTCTCATAACTTCACTGTAATTTAAATCCTGATACTCTGTATATTCAATTAATTATCATAACTATGGCGGACAGCCGGGTCCCATGCCTGGCAGGGACACCCCTGCTGCTTATGTTCCGGGGGAGCAGCCATGGACAGCTCAGTACCTCCCCCGGGTCGCTTGGTGGCAGACTCCCTGGCCAACGGTGATTCCCCAACCTCCCGCAGGGCTCCATGGGAGATGGAGTCCTCCACAGCCTGTTTGGGGCCTGGGGTGGCCGCTAGGGGGGGCTGTCTGGTTTCAACAGCCTGGCTGGATGAATCTTTGGCCCCACCTGGAAGTGCAATTAGGACCAGGTGGTCAAGCACCTGGAACGCTTCCGGGTGGGCTACAAAAAGGGCCAGTCACCACCACTCGAGGAGCCAGGGTTGGGAGGAGGAGGACTACGCTTGCGGAGGAGTGGTGGTTGTTGCTGTGTTGTGGAATAGTGCTTGTGGACTGTGTATTGCCTGTGGGTCACGGGGAAGACGTGCGCCCACGGGTGGAGAAAAATAAAGTCTTGTTGGTTTTACAGGTATATGTGCCTCTGTGTCCTTCTGTGTTGGGTCAGGAGCCTATATAGCACCTTGTTACACTATTCATGGTGGCTCTAAAATCCGTACTAACCCCTACTCTCTCTTCTGTTTCTTTTTCCGGTTTTCTGTGGTGGCAATCTGCACCACCACCATCTACTCCAAGCACCATGATGTTACTACATTGATGGATTAAAAGCCAGAAGTCTACGTGACCATCATCATCAAGTCCTTCCATGAAAACCCTGAATACAAAGAGGACTATTTCATTTATGTTAGGTAGAATGCCCAGAGGGGACTGGGCGGTCTCATGGTTTGGTACCCCTGCAGATTTTATTTTTTCTCTCCAGCCGTCTGGAGTTTTTTTTTTTTTTTTTTCTGTCCCCCCTGGCCATCGGACCTTACTCTTATTTTAATTCTTACTTTGTCTTTTTTTCTCTTTTCTTCATCATGTAAAGCACTTTGAGCTACATTATTTGTATAAAAATGTGCTATATAAATAAATATTGTTGTTGTCTGCTACTCGTCTACTATTTGCTTGTTATTTCGTCGTGTGAGGAAAAAGGAATACTTGTAAGGAGTATACGGCTTGTTACTAGATCAAGAAGCCTCAGATTATCCAAGGAATAGTCTAGGTAGTGTAGTGGCCGGTCTGGGTAAGGGGGTCAGCCGATACACCACATCATAACAGAGAGATGGATTGCATGTGTCTATCCAACAGATGGCGCAATACAAACATTAATACTGCTTTTTGGAATCCTATAGAAAATGGCATATAACAGAGACATATGCATTGCGTGGTGCACTCTGAGGCCTACGCTGATAACTTAGATTCCATCCCTTCTTAGACGTGTAGCACAGCTGGCATTTAACACTTGTATATTGCTGCACTACGTTAATCTCTTGTGTAGTGTTTGCAATGAGAAGTTGCCACTGCATATCAAAAAGGGTTTGTTTGTATGAATAGGTTAGAACAGGGGTCCTCAATCACTGTCCTGGAGGGCCGCATTCCAGCCAGTTTCCTAATTAGAGGACAGTCCTTGCTGATAATGAAACTTAGTATTTAACTGTTTGGCTTGTTAGTGCTTTTGTTCATCCAATTTGAATTGCACTGTAGAGTTTCCTTCTCTAAGAACATTATCCATGGGTTTTGTAGACCAGAACAAATTTAAACTTTCCAATTCCCCTCTCTTTTATTTCTAAGCATTTTTTAACACAGATGCTTGTTGGAGTATATGCACAGGTTTGAAAGGGAAGCAAGTTAGCTGGAGAGCTGCTGGTTTATTGGTTTTCTGCATTTCATTATTAACTAATGTCTGCTTAAGAAAACAGGCAAACAATTAAAACTTAAATGCATCTGCTAAAAACTAAAATAGGCAATTAAGGGTTCTGAATTGTAACAGGTAAGATAACTAAAAGTAAGCCCGAAAAAATATTGCTTTAGTAGTAAATAAATGGGTTCTAATTAAGAAACTAGTTGAAGTAAAAACCTGCAGATAGATAGATAGATAGATAGATAGATAGATAGATAGATAGATAGATAGATAGATAGATAGATAGATAGATAGATACTTTACTAATCCCAAGGGGAAATTCACATACTCCAGCAGCAGCATACTGATAAAGAACAATATTAAATTAAAGAGTGATAACAATGCAGGTAAAAACAGACAATAACTTTATATAATGTTAACGTTTACCCCCCCGGGTAAAACTGAAGAGTCCCATAGTGTGGAGGATGAACGATCTCCTCAGTCTGTCAGTGGAGCAGGACGGTGACAGCAGTCTGTCGCTGAAGCTGCTCCTCTATCTGGAGATGATCCTGTTTAGTGGATGCAGTGGATTCTCCATGATTGACAGGAGTCTGCTCAGCGCCCTTCGCTCTGCCACAGATGTCAAACTGTCCAGCTCCGTGCCTACAACAGAGCCTGCCTTCCTCGCCAGTTTGTCCAGGCGTGAGGCGTCTTTCCTCTTAATGCTGCCTCCCCAGCACACCACCGCGTAGAAGAGGGCGCTCGCCACAACCGTCTGATAGAACATCTGCAGCATCTTATTGCAGATGTTGAAGGACGCCAGCCTTCTAAGGAAGTATAACCGGCTCTGTCCTTTCTTACACAGAGCATCAGTATTGGCAGTCCAGTCTAATTTATCATCCAGCTGCACTCCCAGGTATTTATAGGTCTGTACCATCTGCACAGTCACCTCTGATGATCACGGGATCCAGGAGGGGTCTGGGCCTCCTAAAATCCACCACCAGCTCCATGGTTTTGCTGGTGTTCAGGTGTAGGTGGTTTGAGTCGCACCATTTAACAAAGTCATTGATTAGGTCCCTATACTCCTCCTCCTCCTGCCCACTCCTGATGCAGCCCACGATAGCAGTGTCATCAGCGAACTTTTGCACGTGGCAGGACTCCGAGTTGTATTGGAAGTCTGATGTATATAGGCTGAACAGGACCGGAGAAAGTACAGTCCCCTGCGGCGCTCCTGTGCTGCTGACCACAATGTCAGACCTGCAGTTCCCAAGACGCACATACTGAGGTCTGTCTTTAAGATAGTCCACGATCCATGCCACCAGGTATGAATCTACTCCCATCTCTGTCAGCTTGTCCTTAAGGAGCAGAGGTTGGATGGTGTTGAAGGTGCTAGAGAAGTCTAGAAACATAATTCTTACAGCACCACTGCCTCTGTTCAAGTGGGAGACTGATCGGTGTAGCATGTAGATGATGGCATCCTCCACTCCCACCTTCTCCTGATATGCAAACTGCAGAGGGTCGAGGGCGTGTTGAACCTGTGGCCTCAGGTGGTGAAGCAGCAGCCTCTCCATGGTCTTCATCACATGTGATGTCAGAGCAACAAGCCAGAAGTCATTCAGCTCACTAGGACGTGATACCTTTGGGACTGGGGTGATGCAAGATATTTTCCAAAGCCTAGGGACTCTCCCCTGTTCCAGGCTCAGGTTGAAGATGCGCTGTAGAGGACCCCCCTGCTCCGATGCACAGACCTTCAGCAGTCGTTGTGATACTCCATCTGGTCCCGCTGCTTTGCTGGTACGAAGTCTCCTCAGCTCTTTGCTCACTTGCGCTGTTGTAATTATGGGTGGGGATGTCTCTCCTATGCTGGTATCAGCAGAAGGATGTGTGGAGGGTGCAGTACTCCAAGGTGAGAGTGAGAGTGGGTTAGGGTGGTCAAACCTGTTAAAGAAGTTGTTCATTTGGTTTGCTCTCTTCACGTCTCTCTCGATGGTGGTACCCCGCTTCGAGCTGCAGCCAGTGATGATCTTCATCCCATCCCACACTTCCTTCATGCTGTTATTCTGCAACTTCTGCTCCAGCTTTCTCCTGTACTGCTCCTTTGCCGCCCTGAGCTGGACTCGGAGTTCCTTCTGCACGTGCTTGAGCTCATGCTGATCACCATCTTTAAAAGCCCTTTTCTTCTGGTTCCAAAGGTCCTTGATGTCACTTGTAATCCATGGCTTGTTGTTAGCATAGCAGCGTACAGTTCTTACTGGAACTACAATGTCCATACAGAAGTTGATGTAGTCAGTAGTGCAGTCAACAACCTCCTCAATGTTCTCACTAAGAGATCCCTGCAGGATATCCCAGTCTGTAGTTCCAAAACATTCTCTCAGAGCCTTCTGAAATTTGTCTTAAGTTAAATACAAAGTTTCATTATCAGCAAGGACTGAGTTCTAATTAGGAGACTGGCTGAAATGAAAACCTGTAGCCGCTGCGGCCCTCCAGGACTGTGACTGAGGACCCCTGGGTTAGAATATGAGGGGGACCCAAAAACTACAGAAACTGGCCAATAACACGGGAGTAGGGGGTACTTATCGGCTAGTATCGTTGAGGTGAAATGCGTTTGGGGGTCTTTGGCAGTGTGCAGTTTTAAAATAAAAATGGTGCACTCAGGGCTCCAAGTGGGTGTGGGTGAATGTGGTAGTGCAGACTAGGGAGTCTGAGGTGTTGATGGGGATATGAGCTGCCCCCTGTATTCATGTGGACACAATTTCCTATTTTCTCACCTACACCCACTGACGCATAAGAGTATGCGCCCCTTAGCTTTTATAAATGACGTGCAAACATTACTACTAAGTCTTTAAGAACCAGGGGATGAGGTCCAGACCATGTACCCCTTTAGTTACCAAAACAGAGCATCCCTCTGTTTACATGCCACAGAATTTACAGGGTGACCACCCATTAGCTTTTTTGAATGGTGTGTAAACAGTGTTACTAGACTTAGACAACCGGTTTTTTTAGGGGGTGCCCCTTGGTATCTGGAATACACGACTCCTCATTGACGTAATTGCAGCTCCCCTGTTCTCATAATGTACACTTCACAAAGCGTGCACCCTTTTAGCTTTCTTAAATGATGCTCCAACAGTATTACATAGATTTTGACAATATGGGGGTCCCCCTCTGTGTCCAGTACGCACACCCCTTTAGTTACATAAACAGAGCATCCCTCTATTTACATACCATAGAATTTACAGGGTGACCACCCATTAGCTTTGTAAATGGTGTATAAACAGTGTTACTACACTTAGACAAATTGAGGGGGGCCCTGGGTGTGTGGAGTGCACACCTCCTCACTCACATAATTGCCACCCACTATGCTCATAACGCACACTTTACAGAGTGAACACCCTTTTAGCTTTCATAAATGACACTCAAACAGCATTATGTAGACTTTGATAATCTGGGGGGGGGTAATCCCCTCTGTGTCCAGAACGCACACCCCTTTAGTTATATAAACAGCATCCCTCTGTTTACATACCATGGAATTTATTGGGAATGTTGTGTAAACAGTGTTACTAGACTTAGACAACCGGTTGGGGGGGTGCCCCTTAGTATCTGGAGTACACGACTCCTCATTTACATAATTGCAGCCCCCCTGTATTCATAACGCACACTGTACAGAGCATAAATCCTTTTAGCATCATAAACAATGCTCACACAATATTACATAGACTTTGACAATATTGGGGGATTTCACAATATGGGGGGGGGTCCTCCCCTCAGTGTCCAGAACTCACACCCCTTTAGTTATATAAACAGCATCCCTCTGTTTACATACCATAGAATTTATTAAATTTACACCCCTTAACTGTCATAAACGGCTGTAATACTGGACTGTGATGACCAAGGGGGTCTCCCTTAGCAGGCCCGGCCTTAGGCATAGGAGAAGTAGGTGACCGCCTAGGGCCCCGGCGTCCAGGGGGGCCCCGGATCGACGGCGGCCAGGCCCCCGGCCCGCCCCTCCCCTCGCATGTTTAACAGTTCAAACTGGCTAAATTGTAGCAGCTAACTACTCCGGGCGAAAAAGGGACGCAGGGTGATGACCTCGTAACGTTACAAGAAAACGTCTCCTTGGTCTAATTTTCACGCATTTCGCAGAGCTTCCAGGGGGGCTCCGCCCCCCTCAGGGGTCCCCTGGACCCCTCTTTCGCCTAGGGCCCTATAATACCTAAGACCTGGCCTGCCCTTAGTGTCTGGCATGTGTGCCCCTTCAGTTACATGACTGTTGCCACTCTGTGTACATAACGCGGACTTTAAGGGGCACACTACCATTAACCTCTATAAATGGAGCCCCTAATGGATTGAGCGAGTCAGCCTGTAATAATCCCCATTCTGAGTTTTTTAATGCCACCCATGGCTGCCCGTGTCACCCACACCCACTGAGATAAGCACTGGAAAGCTGAAGATGAATTGAAGATGTACTGGGACAAGACTGTTGGATTATTTTGATGGTGATTAAAATGGAGATGCTGCAATTATTCCCCTTGGGATTAATAAAGTATCTATCTATCTATCTATCTATCTATCTATCTATCTATCTATCTATCTATCTATCTATCTATCTATCTATCTATCTATCTATCTATCTATCTATCTATCTATCTATCTATCTATCTATCTATCTATTATATATAGTGCCTTTCACATATCTATCTATCTATCTATCTATCTATCTATCTATCTATCTATCTATCTATCTATCTATCTATCTATCTATCTATCTATCTATCTATCTATCTATCTATCTATCTATTATATAGTGCCTTTCACATATCTATCTATCTATCTATCTATCTATCTATCTATCTATCTATCTATCTATCTATCTATCTATCTATCTATCTATCTATCTATCTATCTATCTATCTATCTATCTATCTATCTATCTATCTATCTATTATACAGTGCCTTTCACATATCTATCTATCTATCTATCTATCTATCTATCTATCTATCTATCTATCTATCTATCTATCTATCTATCTATCTATCTATCTATCTATCTATCTATCTATCTAATTCAGATATGTAGAATTATTTTTGGGTCCCCCTCTTCAGTTATTTTTGCACATCCTCGTGTCACCATAGGATTCAGTTGACAATGTTTTTAAGGTGTCATTTTTCTCTCTCAAAACTAAACATATTGCCCACTTCAATTCAAATAAGTTAGGCTCAAAGCGCTGAGCCATATTAGTACATGCCTGAATGCTGTAACATCTGTGTAGCCCTCTGTCAACGTCACCAATCAAACATGGCACACCTAAGGGGCACTCGCTCTCCCCATGCCAATGTAATTCTACATTTCTGAAACGCTCTGGCAGGCTCCTGAGTATCACTTACACTTCTTCAGGCCAATCAGACAGTAACAACAGGGCTAAGGGCCATTTGCAAATTAGACTTCTCCTACTGAACGCTTTCTTCATTTTATTACTTATTTGAGCTAATGATCGCTCCATGGCCGTGCATTCTAGCGAGCGAGCGAGCTTGCTGGTTTGCCCAGGGCCGTGACTCAGGTGGGCCAGACGTACTGCGTGGCTTCATCGCTATCACTTTTTATGGGATTCAGCAGCTGGAGGTTGCACCCAGGTTGATCCCAGAGGGCATATTAAAAACGCACTGAGGTCCATTTGCTTTAGTGCACTAATCCCGGAGTTTAATCTGGTAAAAGTGGGCCGAGTTCCTAGAGTGAGCAATTATTCGAGGTAACTGGTTTGAGTAATGTGCCTTTCATGGATAGATGTTTTTGTCTGGTTTGTTCAGATGAAAGAAAAAATGAAGAATAGCAACAATAGTGGAAGGGAATTGTTGCTCATGGTTATCGAGTCTGTTAATTGGAGTGATTAGAAACACATGAGCAGTTGAATAAATGAGGTTTCCCCTTCTTTTCTGTATAAAACAGCCTTAAGAGCAAGCATTGGTGTAATGGACTAAATACACATTCAATATTGCAAACAGAAGGGGGCGCTCTCATTTTTTTTTTTAGAAACTTTTGTCACATTCCCATTGCAGGCCATTTTAAGTTCCTGGTACTTTTTGAGCTCATTTTTGTTCAACCAGGAACTAACGTGGGTTGGGGACCTTCAGGGGATGAATTGTGCTGATTGGTTGACCAGAAGCACTGATTTCATCTTACAAATCTTTTTTGTTCTTATTTGTTTTGTTTTTTTTTTGTTTTTTATTTCGCCTTATACATATTTCTTATATTAGGAATATGTTAGTTTTCGCATACCCTTTGGGGTCAGAGCGCAGGGTCAGCCATTGTACAGTACCCCTGGAGCAATTACAGGTTAAGGGTCTTGCTCTAGGGCCCAGCAGAGTAGGATCTCTTTGGCAGTGACGGGGATTCGAACTGGCAACCTTCGGGATACCAGCGCAGATCCTTAGCATCAGAGTCACCATTCCGCCTGTATTTAGTTGTTTCGACTTTGGAGTGTTATGGGTGAAGATGGAGGTGCTGCATCATTCTTCATAGCCCTTTCCCTGGTGGTGCCACCACACCCTACTTTGAAGCAATAATCTCCCACGCGGACTCCCGATCACGCCATACGTTGTACAGCATTACTCTTCATAGCTGCCTCAGTTGGAACTCTGCTCCATGCACCACAATAATCTCTCCTGGGAACTACCGATTGCACCATACATCACATCACTCTTCTCGCCACCTCCATGCACCTCATCAAAGCAATAATTCCCCTGCAAACTCCCAAACACATACCACATAACTCCTCATCGAGCCAGTAAGTCCCCCTGTGACCTCCCGAACATGACGCAATTCACAATGCATCACTCTTCATAGACACCGCCGTGGTGTGCCTGTCCCTGCTCCACATCGAAGCAATAATCTACTCTTGTACTATTGGATTTCTGAGGTGGTCGTGATAGATTGGCTGTCCACCTCTGTGATAATCATTACTTGCGTTCTGTGTGTGTTGGTGTGGTGTTGTATGTATTCTGTTATTTGCCACTGTAGAATCCATCCATCCATCCTAACTACACGGTCACAGGGGTCTGCTGGAGCCAATCCCAGCCAGCACAGGGCGCAAGGCAGGAAACAAACCCTGGGCAGGGCACCAGCACACCGCAGGGCACACACACACACAAACACACACCAAGCACACATTAGAGACAATTTAATGGCATGGAGCTGGACAATTTGACATCCATTGCAGAGCGACGGGCGCTGAGCAGACTCCTGTCAATCATGGAGAATCCACTGCATCCACTGAACAGCATCATCTCCAGACAGAGGAGCAGCTTCAAAGACAGACTGCTGTCACCGTCCTGCTCCACTGACAGACTGAGGAGATCATTCCTCCCCCAAACTATGCGACTCTTCAATTCCACTCTGGGGGGGTAAATGTTAACATTATACAAAGTTATTGTCTGTAAACCAAATTATTGTCCCAGATGTCCATCCCTAAAGTAATCAATAGCCTGAGGTATCGACAAGTCTTCCTTTCCCAGGCTCTAAACCAAATTGTTGTCCCAGATGTCCATCCCTAAAGTAATCAATAGCCTGAGGTATCAGAAAGTCTTCCTTTGCCAGGCTCTAAACCAAATTGTTGTCCCAGATGTCCATCCCTAAAGTAATCAACAGCATGAGGTATCGACAAGTCTTCCTTTGCCAGGCTGTAAACCAAATTGTTGTCCCAGATGTCCATCCCTAAAGTAATCAACAGCCTGAGGTATCAGAAAGTCTTCCTTTGCCAGGCTGTAAACCAAATTGTTGTCCCAGATGTACATCCCTAAAGTAATCAATAGCCTGAGGTATTGACAAGTCTTCCTTTGCCAGGCTGTAAACCAAATTGTTGTCCCAGATGTCCATCACTAAAGTAATCAATAGCCTGACGTATCAGCAAGTCTTCCTTTCCCAGGCTGTAAAACCAATTTAGCACTATGTTGTGAACAACTGTTATAAAAGTGAGGTATAAAGGAAGAGGATATGCCTTTTATATTATAAGGCCTACACAAGTGTCCTGCTTCGGAATTCATCTTGTTGGGATTGAGCAACATATAATAAAAATATAGAGAATAATTTGTAGATTTTATACACCATAGCAGTGTGTGTGTTTGCCTTGTGATGGACTGCCGCCCTGTCCAGGGTTTGTTCCTGCCTTACACTATGTGCTAGCTGGGCCAGGCTCCTTCAGACCCCCATTACTAAATGGGTTAGAGAATGACTGACTAACTGACTGCAGGTAAATTTTTTGGGCCAAAGCACTAAAGCTAATTTCAAATAAAATAATGGCTGCTAAAACAAACAGATAAGCATTACACTCAAGTGCTTTACTAAAATGAACAGCAGGAGCTAAAGTGACAATTCTGTAGTTTGATCGATTGTGACATTTGTGTTGCTCTTTTGTTATGGGATGGTGTCTAACTGAGCGACCAAGTCATATCCCGATGATTTGTACGCTAATTGCATGCGAGTATCACCAAAGTCTCTGCTGGCCAGCATGCTCATTAATCGTCCTTGTCTCCCGCACCTAATGTATTAATCAATTGGACAATGAATGACAATTTATTTTCCATGGGTGGTCCACCAACAACACTTGGATGACTTCCAGCTATGCTGAAACTAAAAAACTCAAATTTCTTGTCAGTATTTTACAGAAAGTGCCAGTAGAAGACGTTTGCCGCATGACACAATCATGTATTGACTCTTGGGTGGCGTTGTTCACAGAACGCTTTCATGTCTCCTGCCCTCTCTTTAATTTTTAAATATGGTAATCTGACTTTTAATATAGAAATGATTTTATTATAGGAACAAGAACAGACAAGTTGTTTAGAAATTAAATTCAGATTGCATTCATAAGCAGTGATCCATAAAAGAAACACATAATATTGCTGAGCACATTACAAGCGGGACCGCAGTCTAAGGTTAGATTAAATGAATGAAGAAAAGTAGCTCATTAATTAAAAAAAATTAAAGTGTAGATGAGGGGGGGGGGGCACAGTGATTTGAAATGTCTCACACCTCCAATGAGATGAGTTCATCTCTCAGCCCACTAAAGCTACCTTGGCCCACTAGCAAAGGCTCAGCCTAGGAATCGATTTGGGCAGAAATGGAGGGGCAATGCTTAAGAGTTTAAAAAAAAAGTTTACATAAGAACATTTGAATTATGGTTTCATGCCATGAAAGACCACCACAGATGCAGTGTTTGCTCTGAGAGTGTTGATCGAGTAGTATAGAGAAAGCCAGAAGGAGTTGCATTGTGTCTTTGTGGACCTGGAGAAAGGATATGACAGGGGGCCTCAAGAGGAGTTGTGGTATTGTATGAGGAAGTCGGGAGTGGCAGAGAAAAATGTAAGAGTGGTTCAGGATATGTACGAGGGAAGTGTGACAGTGGTGAGGTCTACAGTAGGAATGACGAAGCTGGGATTACATCAGGGATCGGCTCTTAGCCCTTTCTTATTTGCAATGGTGATGGACAGGTTGACAGAAGAGATTAGACAGGAGTCCCCATGGACTGTGATGTTTGCTAATGACATTGTGATCTGTAGTGATAGTAGGGAGCAGGTTGAGGAGACCCTGGGGAGGTGGAGATATGCTCTGGAGTGGAGAGGAATGAAGGTCAGTAGGAACAAGACAGAATACATGTGTGTGACTGAGAGGGAGGTCAGTGGAATGGTGAGGATGATGCAAGGAGTAGAGTTGGCGAAGGTGGATGAGTTTAAATACTTGGGATCAACAGTACAGAGTAATGGGGATTGTGGAAGCAGAGGTGAAGAAGAGAATGCAGGCGGGTGGAATGGGTGGAGAAGAGTGTCAGGAGTGATTTGTGAAAGACGGGTATCAGCAAGAGTGAAAGGGAAGGTCTACAGGACTGTAGTAAGACCAGCTATGTTATATGGGTTGGAGACGGTGGCACTGAGCAGAAAGTGGTGTACAGAGCTGGAGGTGGCAGAGTTAAAGGTGTTAAGATTTGCACTGGGTTTGACAAGGATGGACAGGATTAGAAATGAGGACATTAGAGGGTCAGTTCAGGTTGGACGGTTAGGAGACAAAGTCAGGGAGGCGAGATTGCATTAGTTTGGACATGTGCCGGGGAGAAATGCTGAATATATTGGGAGAAGGGTACTAAGGATTGAGCTGCCAGTGAAGAGGAAAAGAGGAAGGCCTAAGAGAAGGTTTATGGATGTGGTGAGAGAGGACATGAAGGTGATGGGTGTGACAGAGCAAGATGCAGAGGACAGAAGGATATGGAAAAAGACGATCTGCTATGCCAACCCCTAATGGGACCAGCCTGAAAGAAGAGGAAGAAGAACATTTGAATGTTCAGTTGGTCCAGGAGACAATCCCAGCCATCACAGGGCACAAACTAGGAACAAACCATTGGCAGGGCGCCCTTTGATAGTTCACCTGATGTTTTGCCATCTTTATTGTTATAATTTGCTATTTTCTTTCATTTTTGTCGCCCTCCTTGAACACGTGTTGTGCATAAAATGTGTGGATTAAGACCCCAAAAGTGATGATTGTTGCATTTGTTTCTTTCATTATGCAATATACTTTATACTTTGGCTAATGTCTTAATGCAATGCCATATTGTATGTAGTAGTTGCTGATCTTTGCCATGTCGATATTTCCCAGAATCCAGTGTGACGTAATTTGCGGATTTCTACTCTATTCCCGTGTGTTCCATTATTTTGATTGTGGCTTTACCTGTGTACAAGCTTATTTTACTAGCTAAAATACTCTGATGTTTTCCTTAGCTCTTAAAACGTGACAACTGGTTGAGATTATTTAAAATTTTTAATTTGATTTGTTATATCTTTTAGCAGGATATATCCTTATTTGAACTGGCAGCTACGCCAATAAAAAGCTCCATTTAAATGCCCACGGCTCCTCTCAAATTGTCAGAAAGGCAGCAAATGAACCAAACAGTCAGTTCTTGCAACAAAGCACCAACAGAACAAAACTAGAAACTGAACTGAGACTCTTATTGAAATAAAAATATCTAATAAAAGGCAGCCACTCTCTCTCTCCTTCTCACCCAAATAAATCACAAACACCTGGCTTACTATCCGCTAGCAAAGCAGCTAACACATTTACAGTTTCTCAAAATGCTGGATGGTTATTACACAAGCTTTGGGTCAATTCTTTCATTATGCAATATTTACATTGGCTAATGTCTTACTACAATACCATATTGTGTATAGTGGTGTGCTAACCATTGCCATGTCGATCTTTCCCAGAATCCTGTGTTACATCATTTGATGTTTTCTACTCGATTTTCCTGTGTGGGTGTGTGTTGTGTTATTTTGATTGTGTCTTTTCCTATGAACAAACATATTTTTTTCTTGTTAACCTTATAACCGCCAACTCCCTAAATATTCCCCATGCCAGGAGAAATCTGAACAATTTTCATTTTTTTACTTTACATTTATTCAAGCAGTATTTACCTGCTGAAATACCTGCTGAAATACCTGCTGAAATGTTTCAAATAAATGGTCAATCAAAGGACGTAGCTTGAACAAGCGGTCACGTTTGGATCTTTCATATCTGGCTCAGATAACGGGCAGCAGTCCAGTTGAGATGCTGGGGATACACCCACTCATCGCCATCATCCGATGCGTCGTCATTCACAGTATCATGCAGCGCACGTTGCTGATCATCATTGTCGCTAAAATCTTCTTCAGAACTGCTACAATCATGATCAGAATTATTGTCCAAAATCGCCTGCAAAACCTCACTTGAAGTCAGTTTACGTTTCGCCATATTCACAGCTTTCACTTTCGAATCACATCACGTGATCGGCCAATACAAGCGCAGAGTTGTCGAAATACAACGTAGTAATAATACCCACGCCAAACTGTCAGTTATACTACGCGCCAGGCATTCACATAACCACAGGCAAATGTGCCGGATAATTCCGGCAGTAAGGTGTCAGCAATAAAGCTACGATGCCGGATATATCCGGCAGAGGGCGGTTAAGGGGTTAAAAGACTCTGATTTTTTCCTCAGTGGTTAAAACTTGCTGACTAGTTGGATTTCTTTTTTGGTTTCTCGACTTTTTCGATTGTTGCCGAGCACAGCACAGTTATGGGATCACCTGTGACATGCACCTACCGCAATAGACACCCACTAACCTCTTTGGTTCTTTTCTAGATGGTGGATAGAAACAAGTGTCAAAACCTGCTTTGCCACTGTCATATGTGCCTTCTTACTTGTCTCACTGACCTCACTGTACCCGACTTATTCAATCCTATGGACCTCTAATGACAGGCTCCTCACTGAATGGGACTATCTTTAATTTTTCAGTCCTTTACTTCAACCAAGCTTACCACCCTTAGAGGTGGTAAAAATGTTTAAACTTAAAAATGGTGGTAAAAAGGTGGTAAAAATGTTTAAACAAAGAATGATCAATCACAGCCCTCGGTAATGCTGGTAATCAATAATTGGTCAGAGATATATGTGCTTAACACTAGAATTACCAGAGCCTATGAAAAAACTCATAGATCGGACCCACCTTAATCCATTCGCACCTCTCCGTCAGTGTCTTTTGTCTTGTAAATGTGCCAATAAAGACAAGCAGCTTAGCAGCCTGCTATTCTATACCCCCACCTCTGTAGAATGTGAATAAAGTTCTCCCAGCTCATGCCTTGATTGATTATCTGGGAGTGAAGTGCTGGAGTTTTAGAGTGGAAATAATAGATTATTATTTGGAACACGTGCATTTCATGTGTGTTCCGTTTCTACAATAATCTGTGTAAACACATTGTTAAAACAGAAATGTTTTTCATATGTTAGTAGTAAATGACAAAATGTTGGCATAAACCATATAATGTGTGAAGCCTGAAGTCCAAAGATCAAATAAACACTTTCACAAAAGGTTCAAAGATAAGACCATAGCTTCGTGGAGTAGCAGTAAGATTTGCTGACTTGTAATCAAGAGTCCAACTGCCTCCTATATTTGCCGTTTTCAGTAGTGAGCTGCTCTTATTGTTAATATGATACAGTACACACATACATTTGGTTTGCATCTGTAACAGATGGTGTACATTTATAGTACTTGTAAAAGTTACTAGTTTTATTCATTTTTATTCTCTCACTCACGATCACGATACATACTACCGCCCTAGGGATCTGACGCTGTTACTTTTTATTTGAAGCTGGGAGTAACTGTAGAAGTGAGTGGTGTTTTGAGTCAAAGGAACTGGACATTCTCTGATCTGGAGGGATAAAAGCTGACACACAAACGCTGGTGAATCTGCCTTCTTCGTATCTCACCATCATGTCAAGAAAAAAAAAACAGAGACATAGGTACATATGATATTTGGAATTATTCATTTTATGACCAGTATAGTACGTTTCATTAATGCATTGTGGCACTGATGCAACACTATTCATATTATTCATATTTATTCGCAACATCTTGCGGTTTGTAATCCGTGACTGCGTGTTTTTTTCCCCTGATCTTGCCAGTCCCCACATGTTGCTGTATTCTGTTTCTTTTGTACTCCAGGACATGCAGAGGATAGAACAGTACAGAGCAGTAAGTTCAGCGCTATATGCAATCATCAGATTCAAATGTTAACAGTTCACACACACGCAAGGATCGTCCTTCCTACATTTACGACTTTACAACAATCCTGGCTGAAGAAGGGGCCTGAGTTGCCTCAAAAGCTGGCATAGTGTAATGTTTTTAGTTAGCCAATAAAAGGTGTCATTTTGCTTGACTTCTCACTACATTCATAATGGCTAACACGGTACAACAACCTAGACCTACAGCTTTTACTTAAAAATGTAACATTTTTTTGCATAATAACCAATAGTAGCAAATATAAGCAGTACAAAGAATTATACAACCTGGGTGGGTTCGTACAGTCTTCATTTAGTCCCAGATGACAGTTCCCAGATGGTTCTGTTCCTTGGTTACAAATTATGTTATTTGTTTGATTTCAATATTTTAATATATTTTGTTAATCTCCAAGGGGAAATTGTCTTTATGCATAACGATATCCTTATTCGAAAAATGAAACAGGGGCAGAGCTCCTTGGAAAGTGTCCAGCAGCTACGCAAACAGAAAGCTCCTTTTAATTGTCTGCGGCTCCTCGCAAGCAGTCAGAAAGGCAGCAAATGAACCACACACTCCATTCTTGCAACAAACCACCAACTGAATGAAATTAAATTCTGAACTGAGGCTGCTATTGAAAATAAGTTCTAATAAAAGGCAGCCATTCTCTCTCCCCTTCTCATCCACACACTCAGCTTACTAGCCACTAGCAAAGCAGCTAACACTTTTACAGTTTCTCAAAATGCTGGTCAATTTCCATTTGAATCACAAAGCTGGAAACAGATTGATTATATAAAAGCATTCTGAGGTCCTGCTTTGCCTTTCAGCTTTCCCAGAATACACTTCTCTCATGTTCATCTTGACGATTTTTTCAGGCCTCGGCTCTTTACCTGAAATCTGTGAAAAGGTTAATGCATTCCGCAAAAAATTACTTTGGGAGCTGACGTTTTTGTTGTCTTTCTGCTTTAATGCAATCACTTATCTTTTTGCTATATAGATGTTGCAAAGCTGCAGCTGATCAAGACAGTTCAGGTTGTACAGTACTGTATGCATCGATTGCACTATCCTTGTAAACATCTGATGACCAATTCACATTGTCATTCACTTGTTTAAACTCGTGCTTCAGTTTCAGTTTGTTATAAAACTGGCTTTACTGCTTTTTGTTTGAAAGTCAGACAGTGAGATGCTGTGTACTATTTCTATCTGTTTAAGTCAGCATGGAACTGTGTCCTTGTCTATCTATTATATAGTGCCTTTCCTATGTCTATTGTGGCAAGGGCCCTGGCTTGGACGCTTCTTCCTTGTATGGTCCGGGAGAACAAGCATGGACAGAGCATTACCTCCCCTGGAACACTAGATGGCAGCCCCCCTGGGTGGTGGCGGTGCCTCGGACTCCCACAGGGCTTCATGGGAGATGGAGTTGAACACAGCCCTGTTGGGATCCAGGGGCGTTGCCAGGGGGCACTGCAGCTGTTCCTGAGCCCGTGGGAGACAGTTTTTCCACCATACCCAGAAGTGCTGCCAGAAGTAGGGCAACAAGCCCTAAAAGGAGCCAGCAGACACTACTCGAGGAGCCAGAGTTGGAGGGAGGTGGGCAAAGCTTGCTGAGGAGTGGAAGAGAAAGAAAGAAAGAAAGAAAGAAAGAAAGAAAGAAAGAAAGAAAGAAAGAAAGAAAGAAAGAAAGAAAGAAAGAAAGAAAGAAAGAAAGAAAGAAAGAAAGAAAGAAGAAAGTATTGTGTGGTATTGTGTGTTTGGACTGTGTTATACTTGTGGAACAGGGAAGATATTCTCCACAAGTGAAGAAAAATAAAATTGTGTGCTTTTATAAGTGTGCGTCCTGTATCTGTCTGTGTCAGGTTGTGTGGCTGCTATGCCCTCTACATTTGTCACACCATCTATCTATCTATCTATCTATCTATCTATCTATCTATCTATCTATCTATCTATCTATCTATCTATCTATCTATCTATCTATCTATCTATCTATCTATCTATCTATCTATCTATCTATCTATCTATCTATCTATCTATCTATCTATCTATGATATAGTGCCTTTCTTTCTATCTATCTATCTATCTATCTATCTATCTATCTATCTATCTATCTATCTATCTATCTATCTATCTATCTATCTATCTATCTATCTATCTATCTATCTATCTATCTATGATATAGTGCCTTTCTATCTATCTATCTATCTATCTATCTATCTATCTATCTATCTATCTATCTATCTATCTATCTATCTATCTATCTATCTATCTATCTATCTATCTATCTATCTACTATATAGTGCCTTTCATATCTATCTATCTATCTATCTATCTATCTATCTATCTATCTATCTATCTATCTATCTATCTATCTATCTATCTATCTATCTATCTATCTATCTATCTATCTATCTATCTATCTATCTTTCGTATCTTTCTATCTATCTATCTATCTATCTATCTATCTATCTATCTATCTATCTATCTATCTATCTATCTATCTATCTATCTATCTATCTATCTTTAGCCATCTTTTGATTCTGCTTTATAATAAAAGCTATATATATTTTTTGTAGTTAGCTTAGGCCTTGCCCATTTAAAGCTTTATAAGTTAAAGAGAAGATTTTGAAATCAGCCCTAAATTTACCTGGGCGCCAGTGCAAGGACTTCAGAACTGGAGTTATATGTTCGTACTTTTTGGCTTTTGCAGCAACATTTTGAAAGAACTGAAAGCTGCACATCTGGCAATATGAGCAAGAGGTGAATAATGCGTTGCAGTAGTCAGTCTTAATAGAAATTCATTTATGAATTACTTTCATGCATATGTAGAAAAACATCATTTTTCATATTTTTTAAAGATGGATAAAACATATTTGGATCGTTTTGTTATGTGTTTTTTTTAACAACATGCTAGTATGAAAGATATGACACCTAAACGTATGGGACATGGCACAGATGGCACCCTTGATTGTGCTTTAGCTCAAACACTATCAAATAAATTAAAATAAAAATATAAACAAATGAACAAGAAGAAGCTCCAAATGAGCCCATAATGAAAACGGTGCACTCTGATGACTGACGAACAAAGGGGCTCCCTGTCTGTTAAATTTCCTCATACGTCTCTTCGGTGAGCTCTTTTTTTTTTTTCTTTTCCTTCTTCTAGTTGCTTCTCAGGCGCTGAAGCGTTTCGATTTGGCTTCATTCAAATGCTTCCCTCCAAACCCATTGAGAAGCACAACCCGTGAGCTGTTTATTATGTTTTTCTTGGAAGTTTATTTACTTGAGTCGAAGCGACTCAATGAAGTGCTTGTGACGAATTCCCTGAACTCTGCTTGGACCTGGCAAACTCTGGAAGAAAAAAAAAAAAAAAAACACTCGGGTTACCATGGAAACAGTCCTTCATTCACAGAAAGTGCTCTCTCTCTCTCTCTTTCTTTCTCTCTCTTTCTTTCTTTCTCTCTCTCTTTTTTTGCCTCAGTGTGAAATACTCCAACTGATTGAAAACAACACGACTTGTCAATTTCATTTTATTTATTTATGTATTTTTTATTTTTTGCCCATTGTTGCATTTCCTGTTAAAACAGAACAAAAGTGACATGAAACCTCTTTTAATCGCATTTCTGCACAACATTACAGCTATGGTGTTGTTATATTTTTTTCTTCTTTACCCAAATCAGTTTAAATATTTTTTGCCTTCTTTAGTATTTTCTTTTCCCTTTTTCTCATATGCACATATATATACAGTATATTCATACATTACTGCTACATTCAGCCTGTGCTTCAAACCGACTTCAAGCCACAGGCCACTTCAGTTAAATAAACAAAAAAAAACAAAAATGAAATCCAATGAACCTAGCCGTGTGAATTCAAGCAGGTAAATCTCATCTCCATCCGTTTTTGAAACCTATTTTATAGATGCTGGGTGACAGACAACGGCAGTAAGTGAGCCCTGGGTGGGTGACAGTTAAGCCCGACGACTAAGATTAGCTTACGAATCAAAAGAAGCCATTTTCATAAAACTTTCAAAATAAAACTGTGATACAGCTTCTACTCAGGGTGTACTCAACACTGGGCCAGTTTATTCCATACTGTGGCCCCCCCTGCCTACTCCCTTTGCGCTTAATACGTTCTGGGCCCTTCATGACCCTGTGACTTTGCGTAAAACCTAAAAAAGATCCGAACATGGAGTGACAGCATGCCCGTCAAAATGATTTTCCTTATTCTTTGGTTGTTTGGAGTCGTGTACAGCGGGATTACGCTCTCCTCACTTACATATTTATTGAGTGGGCAGCGCAGCGTTTTGCTGTTAATCGTGATGCACGTACGAAAAAATTTTTATGGTGACAAATGAGGTTAAGGGAGGAATTTGCAGCTTTTTTTGCCAACGACAATTTATGTTCATGTGTAAGGTGAGAATTAAAAACCTGCTTTTAACTCAAATGGTATTAAATGAAATTGTCACATCATGTGTGGATTGAACCGTGCTTGGACCCACCTCTTCCAAGTGGGCTAGGGCACGGTATGGTTGGCCCATCACGGACTGATCACACTAGTCAAACGAACGAGATTTTGAGGGGATTACATGCGGAAAAACGTAGTCAGGCATGGAATGAATTGCCAGTGTGAGTACACCCATCTTGTTGGTGTCCATCTACAGATGTCCCCGGATAAAGGAAGGTGGTCATGGCTGCTGGTCTGGGACATCACACCCAATCTTGTACTAGCAATGCTCTGTGTGTGTCTCATAAATCTGATCCAGTGGCTTTTGTAAGGAAGCCAACAATGACATAAAGACTTCCCAGCCATTTACCGTATATACTCGTGGATAAGGTCTCCCGCAGATAAATCGGGGCTTGATTTTACCGTATAATTTCTGGTATTTTATAATGTCAGTTGAAATGTTGTAAGTTGAATGCGGAAAATTCACGCTATTGGTCCAAGAGATTATGATATGCTAACACCTACCTGAGAGAGTAACCACAGAGCACACGGCCTTTTGTTTCTATGTGGGTGCGGCAATGCGCTGAATCAGTGTGAGCTCCTCACCTCTCTCTCTCTCTGTCTATTGTGCCTACGTGACCTCACGGTGATGCCCGAGATGTTTGCACTGTTTTGTGTTTTTTTGTATCTCACTCCCTCATACAACTTTATCGTAAGAGCATCTCTTATCTACAATGGAGCGTTTGATCAGAAGAAAATATGAAGCTGGTTTGAAATTAAACGTCATTGAAGTAGCGAAAGAAATTGGTAACTGCGCTGCTGCAACAAACTTCGACAGATCTGAGAAATTGATGGAAGATTAGAGGAGGCAAGAAGATGTAAATAAAATAAATAAAATTAAGTGTTGCATTTTTGAACGGGCGTATAAGTCGATTTTATGATCGATTTTTAAGGTTTCAAGACAGGGAGAGGGAAGTCTGGGCATCTCTGCTCAAGCTGCTGCCCCCGCGACCCGACCTCGGATAAGCGGGAGACAATGGATGGATGGATGGACCCGACTTATACAGTGCATCCGGAAAGTATTCACAGCGCATCACTTTTTCCACATTTTGTTATGTTACAGCCTTATTCCAAAATGGATTAAATTCATTTTTTTCCTCAGAATTCTACACACAACACCCCATAATGACAACGTGAAAAAAGTTTACTTGAGGTTTTTGCAAATTTTTTAAAAATACAAAAATTGAGAAAGCACATGTACATAAGTATTCACAGCCTTTGCCATGAAGCTCGAAATTGAGCTCAGGTGCATCCTGTTTCCCCTGATCATCCTTGAGATGTTTCTGCAGCTTCATTGGAGTCCACCTGTGGTAAATTCAGTTGATGGACATGATTTGGAAAGACACACACCTGTCTATATAAGGTCCCACAGTGACAGTTCATGTCAGAGCACAAACCAAGCATGAAGTCAAAGGAACTGTCTGTAGACCTCTGAGACAGGATTGTCTCAAGGCACAAATCTGGGGAAGGTTACAGAAAAATTTCTGCGGCTTTGAAGGTCCCAATGATCACAGTGGCCTCCATCATCCGTAAGTGGAAGAAGTTCAAAACCACCAGGACTCTTCCTAGAGCTGGCTGGCCATCTAAACTGAGTGATCAGGGGAGAAGGGCCTTAGTCAGGGAGGTGACCAAGAACCAAATGGTCACTTTGTCAGAGCTCCAGAGGTCCTCTGTGGAGAGATGAGAACCTTCCAGAAGGACAACCACCTCTGCAGCAATCCACCAATCAGGCCTGTATGGTAGAGTGGCCAGACGGAAGCCACTCCTTAGTAAAAGGCACATGGCAGCCCGCCTGGAGTTTGCCAAAAGGCTCCTGAAGGACTCTCAGACCATGAGAAAGAAAATTCTCTGGCCTGATGAGACAAAGATTGAACTCTTTGGTGTGAATGCCAGGCGTCACATTTGGGGAAAACCTGGCACCATCCCTACAGTGAAGCATGGTGGTGGCAGCATCATACTGTGGAGATGTTTTTCAGCAGCAGGGACTGGGAGACTAGTCAGCATAAAGGGAAAGATGACTGCAGCAATGTACAGAGACATCCTGGATGAAAACCTGCTCCAGAGCGCTCTTGACCTCAGACTGGGGCGACGGTTTATCTTTCAGCAGGACAACGACCCTAAGCAACACAGCCAAGATATCAAAGGAGTGGCTTCAGGACAACTCTGTGAATGTCCTTGAGTGGCCCAGCCAGAGCCCAGACTTGAATCCAATTGAACATCTCTGGAGAGATCTTAAAATGGCTGTGCACCGACACTTCCCATCCAACCTGATGGAGCTTGAAAGGTGCTGCAAAGAGGAATGGGCGAAACTGGCCAAGGATAGGTGTGCCAAGCTTGTGCCATCATATTCAACAAGACTTGAGGCTGGAATTGCTGCTAAAGGTGCATCGACAAAGTATTGAGCAAAAGGCTGTGAATACTTATGGACATGGGATTTCTCAGTTTTTTTATTTTTAATAAATTTGCAAAAACCTCAAGTAAACTTTTTTCACGTTGTCATTATGGGGTGTTGTGTGCAGAATTCTGAGGACAAAAATGAATTTAATCCATTTTGGAATAAGGCTGTAACATAACAAAATGTAGATAAAGTGATGCGCTGTGAATACTTTCTGGATGCACTGTACGTGAGTATATACGTTAACTTAAGGGCTAAAGAGGCAGATAGAGAGAGAAGAAGTAGAAGAAGAGATGAAGATTAATGAAGAAAAGCTTCTGATCGGGTATATTTGAGTATCCTTCACCGGGGGCACCCAATGATGGTGTTAAGTTAAGTTATCTTTAGTACTATGGTGTTGTACCATGTTAGCCATTATGACTGTAGAGAAAAGCCAAGCAAAGGTGTCATTTTGCTTGTTAAGTCATCTTAAAATTTTAATCGACCATGAGATCAGTGTCATTCCAACCCTTTTGCTACCTTTGAGCATTTTGTACGATTTTAGATTAAAAAAGCGCTTGAAAAATTACAATTTTAATCTCTCTAAATTCTAACACATCAGAGAGATAGGTAGTTGTAATTCTGACAAGTCAAAATGTAATTGAAAACATTTGCGATTTTAATTCTGAATAGTCAGAATGGGATTCCAGATATAGCCCTAATTCAAAATTATTTGAATCAAAATGTAGTTACAGGTACCTCTCATTTGAAGGGTTACAAACAGAGATCTCATATCTAAGTTCTGATCATTCAAAATGGAGTTTTAGGGAAATTTGAATCCCGACAATTGAAAATGTACTGTGGTGGTCAGCTGGGTGCGACACCTGGATGGACCAGGAGAGGGACTGTGCCTCCCCAGGACCACGAGAGGGCAGCCGCCCTGCCTGGTTTGGGGGCCATGGGGTTTGAGCATGGAAGCTCAACCCTGTAAGGGCCCGTGGCCAACGCCAAGGGAGCGCCCAGACGATTGTGGAGCCTCGGACGTTAGCGCTTCCGCCACACCTGGAAGTGCCACAGGAAGTCCATCAGAAGCACCTGGAGCATGTCCGGGTGGATATAAAAGAGACCAGCAGTCGGGTGGAAGAAGGATGTTGCTGGCATAGCAGGAGTGGAGGCGGCCGAGAGAACCAAGGACTGTGAACTGTAAATAGTATTTGTATATAATTGCTGTGAATAAACGTGTGTGTTGTGGACACTGCGTTGTCGTGTCTGTCTGTGGCCAGGCTACTTCTTATGGTACTTAATTGGTCTCTTAGATGTAAAATAGAAATTTGAGTGAGATACTGAAAAGGTTTAATCTAGGCCTTCACCGTTGACTTCGGTGGAATTGTTAGTTAAAAACGTTGAATGTCTCATTCCCTGCTCTTCCCTTCGATGAGAAGAATTTCCAATTAGAGATCTATTTAATTACACATTGATTAGTTAAAAATGCACATGTTTACAATGTTCTGCATCATTTCAAATTATATATTGATCAGTTAAAAAGTGCACTTTCTCTTTTTTTAAAGTTCTGATTAACTCAAATAAGAACAAAAAAGTTGCATACGCCTTTTGAGTACATTTTCAGAACTTGGCAAGAACACTTAATAAACCTCAATAAAATATACTATACTTGTATACCCATCCATTTTATCTTAATTACTGTTTTATTTTACCTCATCACATAGATGGGGCTCTCTATTCACATACAGTGGATTCATAGACCTTTTCACTTTCTGCCACTTTTTATGTTGTTCAACAAATCATTTAAAATGGAAGCACAGGGGACAGCTGAAGGGCTCTGGTGACTGTAATTCTACCGCCGCTCCAGTGGTTGGCACTGTGTCCTAAATGCCTGCAGACTGGATGATTGATGGCTCTAACACCTCACATTACTGTAGACTTGCATCCGCCTCTTCCTGCTGAAAACTCCGCCTTCTTTGTCAGTTCAGCTGTGAAGCTGCGTCTGTAAAGGCGTCGCCTCAATTATTGCGTGTCTGGTGAAGATGCAAATCCCTTCACCACAATGTAGGTGCATATAAGCCCTTATCAGCTTCTGGCAGGACAGTTTATAGATCCTCCTAGAGGTGTTCTAATGAGTACAATTAACTGTGCCCAGTGCGTCCATTTTGATTAATGGCACATACCTGTATACTTTCTGGTGCTCATGAAGGAGTGTAGAACAATGTCAGAGGTCAGTCTTTATGGTTTCCTTTCAAAAACACTTGAAAAAACTGTTGCTGAGTAGGTTCACTCTCACCTTACTGACAATCATTTGTTTGAACGATTTCAGTGTGGCTTTCATCCGTTTCACAGTACAGAGACAGCGCTGGTTAAAGTCATCACTGACATGCTGATGGCCACTGACTCTGGGTGGTTAACCACACTTGTGCTCCTTGATCTGAGCTCTGCCTCTCATGATATTCTTCTTGAGAGATTAAAATCGATTGGCACTCCACATGCCTGGAGTCACACACGTGTGCTTAGGAAGCAGTCAACAAGCCCGGAGGTGAGTGAAATATCGCGAGACAGGGGGTTGACATACGGTACTAACGCCTCTCTCTCTCTCCCTCATCAGACAGAAAAGAAGAAATATAAAGTACAAGCCAACCCGTGGCGTAGCATACGCCGCATAATTATGTATTGATGGGTGAACACTTCCTGAACGACACAGTTGTCAGTACTTGTAGATTAAGGTGTAGCGGGTCTTCGTTGTTGATGCTTAATATATCATGCGTACTGTGAGGTTTCGGAGTCACAGTTGAGAAACACTTTTTTAATGTCTTTTAAACACAGGGGAAACAATGAACATGTGAAACATCCGTAATGTAATAAGCCACCAAGAAAAGTAACATTGCAATAATGCACGCTACGACCCGATCGCTGTAAACTAAAGTGAAAATAAAACTGAGCCCAGTGCATTCTTTAACTGCCTTGTGGCGCAGTAGTAGTGCTGCTGCTTTGCAGTAGGAAGATTGTGGGTTTGGTTCCCGGTTCCTCCCTGTGTGGATAGCGCTTTGAATACTGAGAACACCACTATATCAATGTAATGAAGTATTATTATTCTTATGTGTCCAGCGCTCTCTCTCTCGCGCGCGCGAGCGTGTATGTATGTGTGTGTTGCTCGCTCACTCTCGCTTGCTACACGTGTTCCTGCAGGCATACGCCGCATAATTACTTATTGATGGCTGAACACTTCTGGAAAGACACGGTTGTCTAAAATGAGAGAAAAAAATTAACATTTGCAAAATCCATAACGCTGCTTTCAGTAAGTACAATGCACACGCGTTTAATTTGTCGGCCACTTTTTGCCAGCCATCTTTTCTGGTTTGGGCTGCTTTAGCAGTGTTACCGCTTGTGCATATTAAATCTTGAAATCCTTCGAGTAACTAATTAACTAACACCCACCCACCCACACACACACACACAGCTTGTGTAGAAGGTCAGCTGCTGAGAGAGCGTCTCGACTTTGCAGGGCCTGCATCGGTAAAGCAGGTGAGACGCTAATGAAACAGAGGCACAGGGCTTATTGGTTTTTAAAGACTGCTTCCTTCATTGTGTTTTGAGAGGGAAACATACAATTGTCCGTGACTGACAACTGGAGGACCGCGGTCGCACACTCATTCAGCGATTCACATCCGCGACAAACATGCCTCTTCTTACATGGTCCTGCCGCGTCCACCATCATTCTCAAAGCATACACACCGCCTGGTCATGTGCCCGCTCGCAAGAGCAACTCACGGAGACCCGCACACCAACTCTAAGACCATGGCGCGTAAAACAGTTTGCGATGGTGGTGTGTGAGTCATAACCGAAAAGAACAATGAAAAGTCAACGTGGCTCAGAGGTGCATGTGGAGTCTAGCAGAGACGAACGTGAATGACGCCCTGTGTTGTGAGGTGCTGCGTCCGAGGTGGTGGGCGTGGCTCGGCGAGTTGTCGTCGTATCCAATGACGTCGTGTTTTGTGAGTTGCTGCGTCCAAGTTGGTGGTTGTGGCTCTGCAAGTTTTCATTGTATCCAATGGCCTTAGAGTTGGTGGTCGTGGCTGTCTTGCATGCTTTCCATGGGTGGCTGTCTTGCGTGCTTTCCTTGGGTGGCTACTTGTCGGCGGCTTAGTGAATTATATATATAGATCTTCCATACTTCCAGGTTCCCAAGATGGCATCCAACCGTCACTTCCTCCTCTGACTCCCAAGGACCACGTCACATGATGCCTTTGACATGATGTCACTTCCGGTTCTTCCCTGATGACCTCACTTCTGGCTTCCAAAGATGACGTCACTTCCATCTGACAGCCATGGCGTCATCTACTGCCAACTCACTTCCGTCCACCATTTTTATTCTGTATGAAAATGCCATTTTTTCGGATGTATGTTGTTGAATGACTGTAAAGTAATTTAACCACATTTCTGGCTTTTTTGCATTCGTTGTCCTTTGGACATTATACGGGGACGGTCCCCAACTCTTTTTTGTTGTTGTGGAGTACTATTTTCATCACACTGGTTTAAATCATATCTCTCTGATCGTACACAGTTTGTACAGTTAAAACATTTCTGATCACAAGTGTACCCAGTTGTTAGTGGTGTTCCCCCAGGGCTCTCTCTTGGGCTCCCTTCTATTTATTATTTATCTTCTTCCTCTTGGTCATATCTTTAGGAAATTTAATATTAATTTTCACTGTTATGCTGATGATACCCAGCTCTGTGTGTCTGCTAAGCCTGATTCCACTTTTCCACCTTCTTCCCTCTCTGACTGTCTGCAAGAAGTTAAATCATGGCTGTCTGCTAATTTTCTTAAATTAAATAGTGATAAAACAGAGGTTCCTCTGGTAGGAACTAAATCCATTTTGGACAAATGTGATAATATTTCATTGACTATTCATAATTCTCTAATCTCTTCTTCCCCCCAGGTTAAGAGCTTAGGTGTTATTCTCAATGGTACCTTAAAATTTGAGGCGCATATTAATAATACTAGCTGAAATACCCAGCGTTTCCTGGGAGGAAAATACATGCACTAATATGCTTGTCTTGCGGTCTTGTATTATGTTATCATCCAGTTGACGCTCGGAAACCAGACAACTCTATTTAATTTCAAAAGCAACGGGCACACGATGGTGGCGCTCAAACATAAAGAATGCTGGCAGTCACCTCCAGGTCGCCCTCTGGTGGTTGTTCTGAGTGTCAGCTGGATGATAACACGCGTACATGACAGCAAGATCACCCCCAACCCTACCCAGAACAGGGTGGGTTAGAGTTGATTTCACCCTACAGTATTTTTAGTCGACCAATGAGAAACATGTGTATCAAGTTTCATGAGAATCGCTCCAGTCGTTTGGAAGTGATGCTGGAACATACATACATACACACAAACATACATTGCCTTTTATATATTGCGGAACACACCCTGGACACAGACAGGCGGACAGCGATGGTTCAACCCACACATTTATTATACATAATATTTACAAAGAAAGTGCCACACACAACCTCCAAACTCCCCAAAAGTCCAGGCCTTCTTCCTCAATGCCTCACTCTCTTCAGGCCACCTCTTCTCCTCTCCACCCGAGCTCCGTCCTTCTCCTCACCCGAATCCAGCCCTCGAATGGAGGGAGGCGGCCCCTTTTATAAGCTCCCGGATGTGCTCCAGGTGCATCCCGATAATCTACCGGCACTCCACAGTGTGGAGGAAGTACCGGCTGTGCACCCGGAAGCACTCCGGGTGTCCCTGGTCTTCCTTCCCCCAGCACTTCCGGGTGTGGTGGAAGTGCTGAGGGACAGGGCTCCTTGGGCATCAGGGTGCCCCCTGGCGGTGACCACGGCCCCCCTTTAGGGTTGAGCTTCCATGCTCAGTTCCCATGGTCCCCAAAGCCACCAGGGCAGTCGCCCCCTTGTGGTCTGGAGGAGGCGCAATCCCTCCTCTGGTCCTTCTGGGCATCTCAGTCTGCATATTTCCATCTACATAATCTCAGCTGTTTTACATCCATCTCTTTCAGCTACCGGCACTGCTATTCTTGTTCATGCTCTGATCACATCTCGTATTGATTATTGTAATTTTATCCTTTCTGGTCTTCCTCACAAACTAATTTACAAACCCCAATTGGTTCAAAATGCTGACGCTCGTATTGTTACCAGAACTTCTTCCATTGAACACATTACTCCTGTCCTTCAGCAGCTTCACCGGCTCCTTGTTAAATATCACATTGATTTGAAGATTCTGCTTATTACTTACAAGACCCTTCATAATCTGGCACCTCCTTATCTTTCTGATCGTCTTCACGTCTCTAGTCCTTCTCGTATCCTTAGATCTTCTTCCTCTATCAATCTTATTATACCTCCTGCTCACTTGACTACCGTGGGGTTCGGAGCTTTCAGTCGAGTGGCCCCTCACCTCTGGAACTCTCTCCCTCAAGACATTCGTAATATCGACTCTCTTCCTTCCTTTAAATCTCTTCTTAAAACACATCTTTTTAAGTTCTTATTTTGTCTGATAATTTTAGCTGATAAATTTAAATTTATTATTGTATTTATTCTGGTTTTATTATACTGTAATATTTTATTAAATTTATGTTGTTACTTTTGTTTATAATGTGCTCTTTAAGGTGTCCTTGTGTGCCTTGGAAAGAACCTATAAATAAAATAAATTATTAATTATTATTATATAACTAGCTGTGTAAGCCTGTGCTGTAAAAAGCCTGGGCTCCTAGAAACTATTGAAATTGTCAGAAAAAAATTGAAATGTAGAAATGTCAGGTAATTGAAAGGAACGACTCTGGGCATCTCTCTCCTAGGGGGATTCGTTTTGGCGACATGCTCACCTCACTTGTGTTATCAGCGGCTAAGCGACTTTGTCTTTCTTCTCAGGTTTCGTTTTGCCGATGTGCTCACTTCGCTTGTGTATTAGCGGCTAAGCGACTTTGTCTTTCTTCTCAGGTTTCGTTTTGCCAATGTGCTCGCTTCGCTTGTGTATTAGCGGCTAAGCGACTTTGTCTTTCTTCTCAGGTTTCGTTTTGCCGATGTGCTCGCTTCGCTTGTGTATTAGCGGCTAAGCGACTTTGTCTTTCTTCTCAGGTTTCGTTTTGCTGATGTGCTCACATCGCTTGTGTATTAGCGGCTAAGCGACTTTGTCTTTCTTCTCAGGTTTCGTTTTGCCAATGTGCTCGCTTCGCTTGTGTATTAGCGGCTAAGCGACTTTGTCTTTCTTCTCAGGTTTCGTTTTGCCGATGTGCTCGCTTCGCTTGTGTATTAGCGGCTAAGCGACTTTGTCTTTCTTCGCAGGTTTCGTTTTGCCTACGTGCTCGTCTCTCTTGTGTATTAGCGGCTAAGCGAGTGACTCTTTCTTTGAAGGTTTCGTTTTGCCAATGTGCTCGTTTCGCTTGTGCATTAGCGCCTAAGCAACTTTGTCTTTCTTCGCAGTTTTTGTTTTGCCGATGTGCTTGCCTCACTTGTGCATCCTCGGAGGTGGAGCCCTTACCCCGAATCCACCTCTCACTTCCGGGCCAGACAGACAGACAGACACACACACTTCCACGCATAGATGTTTATACAGTATATAAGATAGTAACAATAACAGAAGCTCACTACTCATAATGGTAAATGCAGGAAAGATCCGGGATTGAACCCACAATTTCTTGATTGAGAAGCATCCATTCTTACCTCTACACCAGCCATGCAATTTATATTTGGGCTTTGGTTTTTACATATTTACAGCAACATGTAAATTGAAAAATATCTTTTTTCTTCAGTTATATTCTTGAGTAAAGGCACACTTGTTTTGTTATACATTTTGTGAAAGTTTTTATTTGAAATTTGGACTTAAGTCTTCACACATTCATTTTTACTATAACATGGAAAAAGTTTCTATTTTAGTTACGTATGTATTCAGCATTCCTTGCATTTCTCACATTGCCTTTCATCTTACACTTACCCAGATCTTTGTAGACACAGAGCACACATGAAATGCATGTATTTCAAATAACGATATACTGTATTTTTTTACCCTGTACATCTCCAGACACCTCACTTGAGCTTCACTTGAGTTCTGAGAATCTGACTTGATGGGATAGCAGGCTGCTTGCTGCTTGTGCTGATCAACACATTTACAAAACAAAAGACGCTGATGGAGAGGTGCGAAGGAATTTAAGGTGGGCCGGGATTATGACTTTTTTTGTAGACTTCAGCGATTCTAGCGTTAAATAAATAAGTCATCTCTTAAAAACAAGGGCTCCAGGGCAGAAGTTCAAATCTCAAAGAAACAAAGCCAATAAATAGGCTGCAAAAACCAAAAATTTTGACCCCGTCCTCTCCAGAGTTTTGGCACCACAGCCTTAGCCTCCCCAGAAATTTTAACTATTTTGAAAACAAAATATTTTGATTTAAAAAAGTAAAATGTTTTCAAATAATGAGAATATGATGATAGGCCACAATGTTATAACAACAGACTAATACTACAGAACAAGCCGGGTCACTTTCAGTCCTGCAGTTATCATCATTCCTCCATTATAAGGACCTAATGCCAAAGCAGCACTATGGACTGATGTGCTTCAAGACAGTTTTTAATCCCACGTGTCACCCGATTTTTGCCATCTTCACATCAATCACTGCACGTCTCCCCTTCCCCGTGGGGCCAAACATCCAAACTTTCTCAGGTGTGGTGCAACCCATTCTGGGGACAGTAGCAGGTGAGGAGTCTGACTATCAATATTACAGAACACACCACGCTAACAGCCCAAGACAAGACCAACTCCAGTTAGGATCTCATTAAGTGCTAATAATAGAACACACATTAAAAAAATCTCATAAAGAACATTTTTATTTGAGCTTTAGTAAGTAGAAGCATGTACTTTATCATGGTCCTAAAAAAGATTAAGTAATTTCAAGGTGAGGATATCAGGAAATTAAATTAAAGATAACTGCTATATTGGCTTAACCCTTCAATGGACGCATCTTGCTGACTGAACATAAAGGACCAGCATCTACTCTATCGATTATATAGTGCCTTTCACATCTATCTATCTATCTATCTATCTATCTATCTATCTATCTATCTATCTATCTATCTATCTATCTATCTATCTATCTATCTATCTATCTATCTATCTATCTATCTATCTATCTATCTATCTATCTATCTATCTATCTATCTATCTATCTATCATATAGTGCCTTTCATATCTATCTATCTATCTATCTATCTATCTATCTATCTATCTATCTATCTATCTATCTATCTATCTATCTATCTATCTATCTATCTATCTATCTATCTATCTATCTATCTATCTATCTATCTATTTTTCCTTAGAACCTAACTAATAATTGTTAGCAGAAACCGCAAATATCCTCTGCTTTCGTGACAATACTGTACTATAGAGAGAACACAATGCAACTGTAGAGGAAAAGGCAGCTTGTGATGGTGAAAGTAGCCATTGCGAGAGCGGTATTCATTTCTCCTTGCTGCTGATTGGCTGCTGCCCTGTGACATATCTCTGGCAGATGCAGCCCAACATTCCCACATCATAACAGTTTACCACGTGTAGCACTCTCGAGTGTTTCACTGAGTGTTCTCGTGTTTTTTGTTTTGTTCTCCTTAAAGCCCTAAGGTGCCGCCCAAACGCCCTGCATCTTCTACGGCTTTTGGCAGTGAAACTAAGCACCAGAAGAAGTTTAAGACACTCCAGGAGAAGGTTGAACTACTGGATTTGCTCCGAGAACTAAAAAGTTATGCTGCAGTAGCCACCCGAGGAGCTGTAAATCCTCTGCTTTGCTGTGCAGCCATTATCTTCATTACTTACCTTCATTATACTGCACAGCTAATTCATCATCATCATCATCATCATCATCATCATCTTCAATTAATATCATTATGGGTGAGTACCCAGACATTTTACTGTATTTTTATTAAATTAAATTATTATGTATTTACCCTACTTATACCAAAGACAACAACCGCGCATACCAAAGAAAATGCGCTTGCATGAATTACAGTACATCTAGCAGTCATATATCTGTATTTTACATTCTAGCACTGCGGGAGACATAGCAGTACAGTATTGTACAGTAGACGGGTTTACCTTTACATTCTTTTTTTTAAGAGTTGTAGCCGCTGAAGTATAAGGAGAGTTCAAGCATGGATAAAACACGTGCCAAAAGAAGTCTCTCAGTACAAAAGTTTGTTTTAAAAATATTTAGTGAAAATTAAATGCAAATATTCCACACAAGAATAAAGAACACATGTAGAATAAAAGAAAAAAAAGGGAAAAATGTATCTTCTCTAAACTTAGCTTTCCTGGAGAAACTTTAGTTATTTCTGTACTTAAAACTTAAAAGTGTACGGCACAGCACTTAAATAAGCACTTTGTCTTACATGTTACTTCACACACTCAAAAGGCATGAGAGGCATGTAAGCACGGTTTAAAACCATGTGGCCACTACAACTTACACATGGCAAGGCTGATCACTAACTGAGAATAATGTTTAGTCAGAGAAGTTATAAATAGCTAGAATATACCAATTCAATTCTATTTATGGGGCTTATAGGAACCTCCCATATATTATACAGTACATTGTCATTTAGTAAAACAGGGCGGCATGGGTAGCGCTGCTGCCTCACAGTTAGGAGACCTGGGTTCACTTCCCGGGTCCTCCCTGCGTGGAGTTTGCTTGTTCTCCCCGTGTCTGCGTGGGTTTCCTCCTTCAGTCCAAAGACATGCAGGTTAGGTGCATTGGCGATTCTAAATTGTCCCTAGTGTGTGCTTGGTGTGTGGGTTGTGTGTGTGTGTGTGCCCTGCAGTGGGCTGGTGCCCTGCCCGGGGTTTGTTTCCTTCCTTGCGCCCTGTGTTGGCTGGGATTGGCTCCAGCAGACCCCCGTGACCCTGTAGTTAGGATATAGCGGGTTGGATAATGGATGGATGGATGTGATTTAGTAAAACATTTATGAATCTTATGTAACTAGGAAATGGCTCTTACAAGAGTAATGTATTAAGCTGAGTTTCAAATGAAATTAAAGTGTTTTGGGGGGCATATTCAGGGTTTAAATTATAAAAATATACATTTATAGGCATGTTTTTTTTTACCACTTCCAATATTCTGTACCTGTAATTCACTAATGCACTGCCCAGAGGGGGCTGAGTGGTCTCATGGTCTGGAACCCCTGCAGATTTTATTTTTTCTCCAGCCAATCTGGAGTTTTTTGTTTTTTTTTTCTGTCCTCCCTGTCCATCGGACCTTACTTTTATTCTATGTTAATGAGTTTCATCTTATTGTAATTCTTACTTTGTCTTTTTTTTCTCTTTCTTCATCATGTACAGCTACATTATTTGTATGAAAATGTGCTATAGAAATAAATGTTGTTGTTGTAGTGAGAGCACATCAGGAGCTTTGTGTGCATTTCTGGTCACCACAGCACAAGTAAGACATAGCAGCACCTGAAGCTGTACAGAGGAGATCAACCAAGTGCATCATGGGACTTGAGGACATGTCCTACTGTGACAAACTCTGAGAATTAAACCTGTTTAGTTTTAAGCAGAGGTGACTGATTGGGGACCTAATGCAGGTATTTAAAATCCTCAAAGGCACTGATAAAGTAGATTTAGCAACATTCTTTCAGCTTAAGGGTGAAGCACATACTCAAGAACATCAGTGGAAATTAAACATAAGGGCATTGTTAGATTATATCATAAAAACTGTTGAATGTAAGTCAAGGGACGTCATGCTCAAACTATATAATACATTAGTAAGACCACATCTGGAGTATTAAGTGCAGTTCTGGTTACTACAGTCAGGGCCGGATTTATATGAAAAGAGGCCCTAGGCTATTCCACCTATGAGGCCCTTTCACCTTCCATTTTTAAGTTTGTAAATTACATGAGAGATAATAAAATACATCATTACTGTGATTAACCAATACATTTTTATGTTTGTTTATTAGTCATATGCGTAGAATTTCTCCTTATTTTCGGTTCAGTGTTTTAGCGTTCACTGTTTTTAGAATAGTGTAATTTTAATTTTGCTAACAATTTGAATGTAGGCCCCTCTTGATCTTGAGGCCCTATAGCCTATAGGAAAATCCGGCCCTGACTACAGTATAAGAAGGACATACAGTAGCAGCACCTGAAGTCGTGCAGAGGAGATCAACCAAGTGCATCATGGGACTTGAGGACATGTCCTACTGTGACAGACTCTGAGAATTAAACCTAGTTTAGTTTCAAGCAGAGGAGACTGCATGGTGACCTCATCAGCTATTTAAAATCCCAAAGGCGTTGATTAAGGACATCCATTTGAAATCTTTCAACTAAACGGCACCCGAGGACACCTACTGGAAATTAACGGAAAGGGCATTTAGGACTGAAGCCAGGAAGCCCTCTTTATGCAGAGAGTGGTGGGAATCAGAAACAAACTATCGAGACGTGAAATTGAAGCAGACACCCAGACCACCGTTAGGAAAAATCTGGATGATGAGATGTTGGGACGACTTAGCTGTTAGCTAAACAAATGGGCTTGAGGGACTGAATGGTCTCCCTCAATTGTTAAATTTCTTATGTTCTTCTGTAGATAGATAGATAGATAGATAGATAGATAGATAGATAGATAGATAGATAGATAGATAGATAGATAGATAGATAGATAGATAGATAGATAGATAGATAGATAGATAGATAGATAGATAGATAGATAGATAGATAGATAGATACTTTATTAATCCCAAGGGGAAATTCACTGTATGTTCCTTTACCACTTTTAAGGCACCTGTAGGGGTCCATGCCATGTGCTGCTGCTGCTACCTCTGTACCTCTGAACTCATTGTGAGCAATTCTCCACTCTCTTGTTTTGTCTTCCAAATCGCGTCTTTCTTTTGACTTGCCTGACAGAATTTGCTTATGTGGGTGCAACCGTTTTTGCTGTCACCCAGAATGTCTAGAAATAAAATGCAAGCGGCCGACAAAGTCAAGACTCCAAATTCCTGTAAGACATTCGTTTATGATTTAGCTCTAACGTCGAGCTTCTGTTCATATCAACTGCACATACTGAGCAGAGCAGACAGGAGCCAAAAATAAAAGCATTGAAACGTCGCCAACTGACAGCTGTGGAACTCTAAAAAAGATAATCAACGGGATAGATTTTCCTATGAAAGATGTTCAGGGGTCTTGATTAAGTTTGTTATAGAAGTATTCACAACTAATGCACGACAGAAACCATTAAATGAGAGACAGGTGCTATAGAAATGATATATTTTTGTTATTAATAAGCAGAGGTGCGAAGAAGTCATTGTTTCACAAGTAACAATAAGTCCAGAGTTTTTACACCTTAATCCCAACTGAAGCCCCAAATCAAGACAGGTGAGTCTCAAGTCAAAGTGTCAACTCTAAAGACGTTTTCACAAAATTAAAAAAAATCACAAAATTAATGATTTTAGAAATAATGCAGTATAGTACTGTACATCCCCCTGCGGCAGACGATGGAGGACCTTGCCCCACCGGAATGCCTGGAGAATGGAAGGACCGGGAGAGGAGCAATATCTTCCCCGGGGTGCAAGAGTGCAGCCCTCCTGGATTACATCAGGGCCACGGATTGGGAGATTGGAAGCTCAACCCTGTTGGGGTCCGTGGCCATCACCAGGGGGAGCCTGGACGATCCCGGAACCAAGGATGTGTGGTGTGGCTGAAGTGCTGCAGGAAGTTCATCAGGGAGCACATCTGGGTGCAACATAAAAGGGGCCGCCTCACTCCATTCAGGGAGCCAGAGTCGGAGGAGGAAGAAAAAAGAAGGACTGAGAAATAGAAAAGAAAAGAGAGTGAGAGACAAAGAAAATAAAGAGTAAAGAAAGTGTGAGTTTGGGCTGTTGGGGACACTGTAAATTAAAACCACGTGTGCTTTGGTATTGGTGTCAGTCTGTGATCCAGGTTGGAATGTTCACACCCCCAATACTGATCCTATTAAACCCCAGCATACCATTTTAAGCAAAATAAATTCTTTCACCAGGATAAATTTATCTGATTTATATAAAATAATTTCTCAACTAAAACCCTCCACCTGCGTCCTCGACCCAATACCAACAAGTTTTTTCAAAGAAGTATCAGGCGTGCTAATTGATAGTATTCTTGACATAGTACACTCGTCATTAGATACGGGGGTCTTCCCAGACTGTCTTAAGACTGCTGTATATAAACCCCTGCTCAAGAAAAATAATCTTGACTCCTCTGCTTTTGACAATTTTAGACCCATCTCTAACCTGCCTTTCTTAAGTAAAATTCTAGAGAAGGCAGTCATTACACAGCAAAATGACCACCTCAATAAACCTGCTATTCTTGATAAGTTTCAGTCGAGTTTCAGAACAAATCACAGTACAGAAACTGCACTCGTTAAAGTAGTAAATGACTTGCAAGTCAATGCAGACAGAGGCCGTTTATCTGTTCTCATCCTCTTAGATCTAAGTGCCGCATTTGATACCAATGATCACAATATCCTTAGAAATCACCTATGTCAATAGGTAGGCCTCTCTGGCAGGGTCTTAAACTGGTTTGAAGCCTACCTGGCAGGTAGAAAATTCTTTGTTATACTTCAAAGACCCCTGATATTCTATACATGGTGTTCCACAAGGATCTCTCTGGGGTCCACTGCTCTTTTTGATCTCCATGCTTCCATGTGGTCAGATTATCTCAAGGTGTAACATGAGCTACCACAGCTATGCTGATGACACACAGCTGTATTTATCAATAGCGCCTGATGACCCCGACTCTCTTGATTCAATGACCCCAATGTCTTACGTGTGTTTCTGAAAGGATAAGTAGTAACTGTTCACAAAATAAATAAAGAGAAAACAGCAATCTTAGTGACTGGCAACAATGGATATAATGAGAGTGTTAGAAATAAACTTGATGCATTAGGATTAAAAGTCAAGATGGAGGTAAAGAATTTAGATGTAATTATTGACTCTGACCTGAATTTTAAATCACATATTAATCAGATTACTAGCACAGTACTTTTTCACTTAAGAAATAGAGTAAAAGTTAGACCAGTGGTTCTCAAACTGTGGGGCAGGCCCCCCTAGTGTGGCACGAAGTATCAAAAAGAAGGGCACGAAGATGTGAAAAAAAGAAAACAAGAATCCATCCATCCATCCATTTTCGAACACGCTGAATCCAATCCCAGCCAACACAGGGCACAAGGCAGGAACCAATCCCAGGCAGGGTGCCAACCCACCGCAGGACACACACAAACACACCCACACACCAAGCACACACTAGGGACAATTTAGAATCGCCAATCCACCTAACCGGCATTGAAAATATGAAAAATACATCTATTGAAACCAAAACAAATGAACTTAAACTACATTCTGATACTGGAAAAATAAATATAGAGTTAGATAAATGTCGATAAAAGTTAAGTAGGTATAATAAAATATACATCTA
The DNA here is from genome assembly GCF_900747795.2 of Erpetoichthys calabaricus. Lineage (NCBI taxonomy): Eukaryota > Metazoa > Chordata > Cladistia > Polypteriformes > Polypteridae > Erpetoichthys > Erpetoichthys calabaricus. Next base: position 14,657,663 of record NC_041395.2, on the reverse strand, counting down.
TGATATATCATTAATTAAAAAAGAACAAATTGGTATTAGTAGGCTCCTTTCAAAAAAACCTTAGGGGGGCGTGATTAAAACTGTTATGAAAACTTGGGTAGCAAATACTTAAAGGTTGAAAAACGCTGAGTTAGATCTCTTATAACATTGCAAGATGCTGAAAAATTAGCTTACGCTTTTGGTTTTAGTTGGCTACATTACTGTAACGCACTCCTCTCAGGACCACCCAAAAAAAGGCATCAATCGGTAACAACGAGTGCAGAATGCAGCTGCTAGAATCTTAACTAGGGAAAGAAAATCCGAGCACATCACCCCAGTTCTAGCGTCACTACACTGGTTACCTGTGTCATTTAGAATTGACTTTAAAATACTGCTGATGGTTTACAAAGCCTTCAATAATCTGCTCCATCCTATATTTAAGAATGCCTGAGTTGTAATCTCAGATCTTCAGATGAGGGTCTGCTTATTATTCCAAGAGCTAAACTTAACAGAAGTGGTGAGGCGGCCTTCTGCTATCATGCCCCTCAAATCTGGAATAGCTGACTGATACAGATTAGCCAGGCTAATACGGTGAAGCACTTTTAAAAACTGACAAAAACACGTTGCTTTAACATGGCTTGTCATAGCTTTATTTTAGTTTAATCCTGATATTCTGTATATGTATTGAATTATCATTATTATTCATGGTGGCTCCACAATCCATACTAACCCCTACTGTCTCTGCTGTTCTTTTTCCGGTTTTCTGTGGTGGTGATCTGTGCCACCACCACCTGATCAGGGCACCATGCAGTCCCTACATTGATGGATTGAAGGCCAGAGGTCCACATGACCACCTGGGGAAGCAAACTGAGTTCAAAAGAACCTGAACAAACATCACAGAAGCTGTTGTGGAAAAGAGGATGGTGGCAAAACTAGATGCCATCAAGAAAAATCCCCTCCATCCCCTGCAGGAGGCGCTCTCTTGGATCACTTTTAACTATGGTGTGCTAAGAAGCACCTGTTGGGGTCTTTTCTGCCCACTGCTGTCTGGCAATTTAGTGCTTCCTCCAGGCATCCGAAAATAAGTGATGACATTCTTTAAGTTCATTTTGCAGTTTCTGTCCAATGTATATCATTGATTGATTGATTGATTGATTGACTGATTGTGTTATGTTTTTCTGTAAGTCTGTATATTTATAATAAATGTTTTTGCTTCTGCATGCATCTAAATTTCCTCTTGGAATTAATAAATTTGATCTAATCTAATCCAGTCTAACTCCAGTTCATTTCGGGAGATGTGAACACATCGATTATACTCTGGTCAAAACCAAAACCAGCACACCTGAACCCTTTGGCAAGGGTGGTCTCAGTGTGTTACCAAGAACCCTGGAGCAGTTTACATGAGGTATTAATGTGTTCTCACCAGGGACTGATCTAATTTTAGAAAATACAGCGCTCCTCCCAAGCTCTGTGTTCTTCCTCCCTTTTGTAATAACCCAGATGTGCTCCAGGTGCTCCGGGACGATCTTCCGGCGGCACTTCCTGGTATGGCGAAAGTGCCGCATGAGCACCTTTTCACTTAAGTGTGGAGGAAGTGCTGCCATTGAGGGTTCCATAATCGTCCGGGTGCCCCCTGGCAGTGGCCATGGGCCCCAACATGGGATAAGCTTCCAAGCTCTGATCCCGTGGCACCCATGCAGACCAGGGCGGCTGCCCTTTCTTGGTCCAGGGGAGGTATTGGCACTCTCCCAGTTCTTCAAGGTGTCCCGGCTGGATAGGATCCCCAGCCATCCACCACATAACTTTTAAAGGCACTATTTAGTAGTCTCCAAACGGATGTGGGACCAATTTCAATATCTCAAAAGGTCATTAAATGTGCGAAAATGAACTAAGCTCTACCTCCCTGGAACAGAGTGCTGTGGCCTCTAGGGGGTGACACTGAGCCCCACATCCCAGACAGAATTGCACAGGCAAGTCCCATGTTCACAAACAGTGTTTTTTTCATTTAACAAAATACCTTTTTTGACTTTCTCAGCACAAACAAATCCTTTCCGCTTCACTCCTTCACTCCTCCCAGACAAGTGCGGTCCTTCTCCGCTCCCGACACCGACTCCCCGGGCCAAGTGGAGGGCTCTCTCTTAACTCCAAACCAACTCAATCGCTTGCCTTCGAGAAGCACTTCCGGGTTAGGCAGGACCACCCTGGTCACTCAGGAGTTCATTTTCCTGGCAACTCCCCCTGGCGTCCAGCGTCAGAACAAAGAACAAGCAGCTCTGTGGACATCCATACCAGGATCTGCCAGAAGGGACGCTGCTACCCAGTGTATGGGGGACTATATCCACCCATAGCATCCTATCCTGTATTTCTGGCCTTCTAATTGGAAAAAGGGGACTGCCCACCTGCAAACATGTCCATCCATGGACAATAGGATACCAGCTATGAAGTACCTGCTGCCACAGTGTCCTTCCATGTTTACCTCCTGGCTCTGGGGGAATGAATGCAATCCCCACCCCTTCCCAATCCTAACCACCCATAATTTTGGCTTACCAGAGCAGGGCGGTTCATCACAGTGGAAATGAATGGGTGGACGAATGCAGCTTAACCCTTAAACCGCCACAACCAGCTATAGTCGGTTCCAGTGCAATTTGCCAGCACGCCGGATGCCGAGTATATTCGGTGACGTACATTCATTGAACGTCGCCACTGGCTATATTCAGTTTCCAGTGCAATTTGCCAGCACGCCGGAGCCGAGTATATTCGGTGACGTACATTCATTGAACGTCGCCACTGGCTATATTCAGTTTCCAGTGCAATTTGCCAGCACGCCGGAGCCGAGTATATTCGCTGACGTACATTCATTGAACGTCGCCACTGGCTATATTCAGTTTCCAGTGCAATTTGCCAGCACGCCGGAGCCGAGTATATTCGGTGACGTACATTCATTGAACGTCGCCACTGGCTATATTCAGTTTCCAGTGCAATTTGCCAGCACGCCAGAGCCGAGTATATTCGGTGACGTACATTCATTGAACGTCACCACTGGCTATATTCAGTTTCCAGTGCAATTTGCCAGCACGCCGGAGCCGAGTATATTCGGTGACGTACATTCATTGAACGTCGCCACTGGCTATATTCAGTTTCCAGTGCAATTTGCCAGCACGCCGGATGCCGAGTATATTCGGTGACGTACATTCATTGAACGTCGCCACTGGCTATATTCAGTTTCCAGTGCAATTTGCCAGCACGCCGGATGCCGAGTATATTCGGTGACGTACATTCATTGAACGTCGCCACTGGCTATATTCAGTTTCCAGTGCAATTTGCCAGCACGCCGGATGCCGAGTATATTCGGTGACGTACATTCATTGAACGTCGCCACTGGCTATATTCAGTTTCCAGTGCAATTTGCCAGCACGCCGGATGCCGAGTATATTCGGTGACGTACATTCATTGAACGTCGCCACTGGCTATATTCAGTTTCCAGTGCAATTTGCCAGCACGGCGGAGCCGAGTATATTCGGTGACGTACATTCATTGAATGTCGCCACTGGCTATATTCAGTTTCCAGTGCAATTTGCCAGCACGCCGGAGCCGAGTATATTCGGTGACGTACATTCATTGAACGTCGCCACTGGCTATATTCAGTTTCCAGTGCAATTTGCCAGCACGCCGGAGCCGAGTATATTCGGTGACGTACATTCATTGAACGTCGCCACTGGCTATATTCAGTTTCCAGTGCAATTTGCCAGCACGCCGGATGCCGAGTATATTCGGTGACGTACATTCATTGAACGTCGCCACTGGCTATATTCAGTTTCCAGTGCAATTTGCCAGCACGCCGGAGCCGAGTATATTCGGTGACGTACATTCATTGAACGTCACCACTGGCTATATTCAGTTTCCAGTGCAATTTGCCAGCACGCCGGAGCCGAGTATATTCGGTGACGTACATTCATTGAACGTCGCCACTGGCTATATTCAGTTTCCAGTGCAATTTGCCAGCACGCCGGAGCCGAGTATATTCGGTGACGTACATTCATTGAACGTCGCCACTGGCTATATTCAGTTTCCAGTGCAATTTGCCAGCATGCTGGAGCTGAGTATATTTGGAGACGTACATTCATTGAAATCCACAACCAGCTATAGTCGGTTCCCAGCAATGTTCCCTCTAAGCTAAGCGCGTGAGCGATTGCTCACACGAATTCAGAGCGTCGCTCATACTTCCCGCACGATCGCTCATTCTGACAGCGTCGCTCGTACTTATCGCACGATCGCTCACTCCGACCGTCGAAGTTGGTGCTCATAAATTTTTGGCTTAAACAAAATGTCGCTCATAAACAATGTTTTTTGCTCACTATATGCTACTCCTTAGAGGGAACATTGGTTCCCAGTGCAATTTTCCAGAGCCCCAGAACTGATCAGTCTGTGCCGAACATTCGTTGAGCAGCCAGCTCATGACCATTGGCACTACAGCAGCACTGTCTTTGAGATTTAGCCGCTGCACTAGACTAGCCAGCAGTCATCAGCGTTGGCCTCTGTGTGCTTGCGTGCAGTCAGTTCAAGCGTAGTTGGCTCGGTGACTTACTGAATTTCATCAATGGCGTCAGTTGCACCTTGTTCATTATCAAACACACGTGTGAGTAGGAAGCAGCTGTATGGACCAAGTGAAGGTAATTCCACGCCAGGCCAGGGGTTGGCGGGGTGCACTAAACCTTCTTCTGTTGCCTCTGCAGTCCAAACAAAGGAAAACCTGCCTGATTCAACATCGATGACATCACTTCCGGTTCCGGAACCCAGAAGAACATCACTTCCGATTCTGGCCCTTAAAGCCATCATGTTTTCATTAAGACATCAGTTCAGTTGTGGACTCCAACCTATGCACAGTCAGTGCCATTTTCATACCCTTTTTGCAGCCAGGGATATTATATGGGTGGCTGCCCCAAACCTTTTTGAGTGTGTCAAGTCACCACATATAATAATACTGTAGACTATTTCTTTTAAATAGTTTTTACAGTTCATTGCAGTAATTGTGATGCTCTTTGCATGAAAAAATATGTCAGTCAGTCATTTTCCAACCCGCTATATCCTAACACAGGGTCACGGGAGTCTGCTGGAGCCAATCCCAGCCAACACAGGGCACAAGGCAGGAACAAACCCCGAGCAGGGTGCCAGCCCACCACAGGGCACACACACACACACCAAGCACACCCACTAGTGACAATTTAGGATCGCCAATGCACCTAACCTGCATGTCTTTGGACTGTGGGAGGAAACCCACACAGGCACGGGGAGAACAAGCAAACTCCACGCAGGGAGGACCCGGGAAGCGAACCACAGGTCTCCTAACTGAGAGGCCGCTGCGCCACCGTGCTGCCCTAGAAAAATATCTGTTCCATTAAAATTTCACTTGTTCTTGGTGAATTGTGACATTTCCATTAAAAAGTGCAGTACAAAAGTATTTGGCGTCCGGGAAGGTGTGTGGGGGGGGGGGGGGGTGCATTAATCCCCTCGCCCCCAAGTATGTGGCGGTTTAAAGGTTAAAATGAAGGCAAGCCACTTCATTATGTAAGCAGATATTCTCGTCTTTATGAGACCATTTTCAGTGTAAAACTCAAATGTCACCAGCCTGATAAAAATTCAGATTGCTTTGCCAAAAAAAAAGAGAAAAAAACGACACACAAGTGGTTGTTAATCACGTACGGTACCTGCTGCTACTTTACATTTTTAATTGAAAGCAGGTGCATTTAATTGGAATTTTCTCTCCTTATTGAGTTCACTGTTTATATGTAAACCTATTTATGGAGAGAGACAGAGATGGGACACACAAACAGAGAGGCGCTTCCGTGACTGAGCTCCACAATGAGAGATGTGCCTGCCCTCGCGGAGTCTTAGCGACTTGTGAGCCTGACTTCCCTCCTCGGACTCCCCTCACTTCTCCTCCGGTATGTGGATTCTGGAACTACAAATAATCATTCACGACCCTTTGATCGCTGCGCCACCTGGCTCGACTTCTTGAGTAGAGAAATTCTGCAATGGCTGCTGTCTGCAGTGTTTTTTCTTTCTTTATTTTTTTGGTATCTGCAAGTTACAGTCATGTGAAAAAGTAAGTACACCCCATGGAACCTGTCGACTTTTTTGATACATCTGTAGATCCATCCATCCATTTTCCAACCCGCTGGATCCGAACACAGGGTCACGGGGGTCTGCTGGAGCCAATCCCAGCCAACACAGGGCACAAGGCAGGAACCAATCCTGGGCAGGGTGCCAACCCACTGCAGACATCTGTAGATGCATTTTAATAATAATAATAATTCTTTGCATTTATATAGCGCTTTTCTCACTACTCAAAGCACTCAGTAATTTCAGGTTAAGGGCCTTGCTCAAGGGCACAACAGAGCAGAGTCCCTTTTGGCATTTACGGGAATCGAACCAGCAACCTTCTGATTGCCAGTGCAGATCCCTAAGCCTCAGAGCCACCACTCCGCCAAAATTACCAAAGTTCAGCAGCCCTAGCATAAAAATGGGAATTAACAAAAGTCCCCGTGGTTGGCACCAGACCACACAGTGGGCATTTTGTAGTGCAGGACCGACCGGGATCAGATTTGTAAGAAGTCAGATATGGAGACACAGACACAAAATGGTGGTATTTCCAAACACAAGAGTGGGTTTATTTACAGGTGCAACAAAGCAACAAAAATAACATCCCAATCAAAAATGGTGAGCAATATATATAGTGAAGTTTGCAGTCCCCAAAAATAAAAAATAAAGACAAAAATGTACATACGTATACAAAAATTGGTAAATGAAGAAAAGGCGTTCAGGAATAAAGTACACACGTAACAAAGTCCAAAGAATGCCAAAAATATTTACAAGAAAAAAAAAGTGCATATACAGTACAAGCTGTGGTAATGTGCCTTACTGGCATTACCTGTAATTAAATAAAATTTGACAAGTGTCCTCTGCAGTGTTGAGAGGCATTTGTTTGAGAAAAAAAATCAAAGTATAAAGAAGGAAACTTGCCTTTTTCCTTTTGTATAGAATGCAGATGGACATCTTCACTGACCTTATTAGCGCCTTTTGGAGAGTGTCACGGTAGGTCTCGTGTAGTATGGAGGGACAGCCTTGCCATTAACCAGCCGGGATGGCATTGACAGTCTTCACGTCTCTTGCGTGTGCCTCCCGCGACACTATAACACTAAAGGAGTAAAAGATGGCGTGAAGCGTCATAATATTAGTTTACCGCGGTTTAGAAAAGGGATCCCATGTGTGTAGTTGTCTGGGCAGTAGCTCAGGGGAAGGACGTGGCAATTTAAAAGTGCTTACGGTAACTTAAAGCAGAAGCGCAGTTGCGTCTCAAAAGCCGGCACAGCTATGCGCACGCGCGTGCCGGCTGCTTGAACTACAGTAATCCCTCCTCCATCGCGGGGGTTGCGTTCCAGAGCCACCCGCGAAATAAGAAAATCCGCGAAGTAGAAACCATATGTTTATATGGTTATTTTTATATTGTCATGCTTGGGTCACAGATTTGCGCAGAAACACAGGAGGTTGTAGAGAGACAGGAACGTTATTCAAACACTGCAAACAAACATTTGTCTCTTTTTCAAAAGTTTAAACTGTGCTCCATGACAAGACAGAGATCACAGTTCCGTATCACAATTAAAAGAATGCAAACATATCTTCCTCTTCAAAGGAGTGCGTGTCAGGAGCAGATCATGTCACAGAGGTAGTGAGAGACAAAAGCAAACAAATCAATAGGGCTGTTTGGCTTTTAAGTTTGCGAAGCACCATGTGGCATAAAGCTGTTGAAGGCGGCAGCTCACACCCCCTCCGTCAGGAGCAGACAAAGAGAGAGAGAGAGAGAGAGAGAGAGAGAGAGAGAGAGTTTGTTTTTCAAGCAAAAATCAATACGTGCCCTTCGAGCTGACATGCAGCTGCACAGAAGGTAGCCAACGTGAAGATAATCTTTCAGCATTTTTAGACGAGCTTCCGTATCGTCTAGGTGTGCGAACAGCCCCCCTGCTCAATCCCCCTACGTCAAGATCAGAGAAAGTCAGCGCAAGACAAAGAGAAAAGTAAGCTGGGTAGCTTCTCAGCCATCTGCCAATAGCGTCCCTTGTATGAAATCAACTGGGCAAACCAACTGAGGAAGCATGTACCAGAAATTAAAAGACCCATTGTCCGCAGAAACCCACGAAGCAGCGAAAAATCCGCGATATATATTTAAATATGCTTACATATAAAATCCGCGATGGAGTGAAGCCGCGAAAGTCGAAGCGCGATATAGCGAGGGATTACTGTATTATAGTGTTTTTGCAGGGCAAGAGACGCCACATCGCGCCGACGAGTTCTCGTCATCACGCGGTTATAGGGATGACTTAGGACAGCTTAATTGGTCGGCACATGGGCGCCGAATATAAAAAGGCCTCGTGGCCCCTAGAGGTTGGTCCCTTTCTGATTAGATCTTTCTGGAGAAAGGTACTCAGTAGAACAACTTGGATTTACCAAACATTACGGCTTGTGCTTTGTTTTTTTTTTTGTAAATATCTGTTCTTGAAAATATCTCTGGAATACTTTTTGGTGGAGGTATTTATTTGGGTTATGGGTTTTGGTGCACTGTTTATTTTTGTATATAGTCACTATTTTTGAACATCATTTATTTACTGTTTTTGTGTGTCTTTTGCGATTTTGAACTGTGTTTTAATATATAAATTCCGCAGGACATTATTTTTGTTGAGTGCACCTGTAAATAAAACTTCACTTTATTTTTTAAAAACCCAACCTTTTTTGTGTCCGTGTCTCCCTGTCTTCCATTATCATCCTGGTCATGCTCGGTCCCATTTACTAGACATCCAGAGTGTAGGCTGATGTTTTATTTCCCACTACACGGGGTGTCACACAAGAACAAAAACAAAGGGATATTTATAATATACTATATACAAGAAATTTACACAATAATGCACAAGCCACTGTTTGTTATATTAAATGAGGGGAAAAAAAAGATGTACTATCCACACCACCGAGTCTAAAGACAACCCTTAAGAGGCAGGTAGTGTCTCTTACAGGGCCGGATTTATATGAAAAGAGGCCCTAGGCTATTCCACTTATGAGGCCCTTTCACCTTCCATTTTTAAGTTTGTAAATTACATGAGAGATAATAAAATTTTGCTAACAATTTGAATGTAGGCCCCTCTTGATCTTGAGGCCCTAGGCTGAAGCCTAGTTAGCCTATAGGAAAATCCGGCCCTGGTCTCTTATCAGGGGCGGCTCTAGGCTCGTGGCCCCTTCGCCCCCCAATGTCAATATGGTATCTTATGCACGGCGGATGGTCACGTCTGTTGTGGACACTGCATAACCGCCTCGTGCTCACGACACAAGCGTTTAACTTTTGACGAAATTTGCCGCTACGTTTTGCCAGCTTTCGTGTACTCGAAATCTCTTCATTTTGCTTAGAATGGGTATGCGAATGTCTTGTGTCCCCTATCCGACCAGATATTCACTTTGACTATTGCGCTAACACTAATACTTTATTAAAACTCGGTGAAACATTAACTTGTAAGACGACTCACCCACTTGCACTAGTTTCGCTTCTATATGTGCGTGTCCGTAACTTGAAAACCAAGTGGCGGCCCGTGATATTCTCATTACGGCAGAACGTTATAATACTACATATAGCTTACTGCTCAGACTCTAGCGACATTAGTAAATACAGCGTTACTGTGGGGAACAGCCCGGACACAGATGGGTAGACACGATGGTTTCACCACACATATGTTTATTATCCATAATATTTACAGTTCAAGTGCACAAACCCAGTGCCGCAGCACCAATCACCCCTCAAGTCCTTGGCCACAACACAATGCCTTCTCAGTCTTTGGACCACCTCCACTCCTCTCTACCAAGCTTCGTCCTTCTTCCACCCGACTCTTGCCCCTGACTGGAGGGAGGCGGCCCTTTTTATAGATAGATAGATAGATAGATAGATAGATAGATAGATAGATAGATAGATAGATAGATAGATAGATAGATAGATAGATAGATAGATAGATAGATAGATAGATAGATAGATAGATAGATAGATAGATAGATAGATAGATAGATAGATAGATACTTTATTAATCCCAGGGGGAAATTCACATACTCCAGCAGCAAAAAATATTAAATTAAAGAGTAATAAAAAATGCAGGTAAAAAACAGACAATAACTTGAATAATGTTCAACGTTTACCCCCTCTGGTGGAATTGAACAGTCGCATAGTTTGGGGGAGGAATGATCTTCTCAGTCTGTCAGTGGAGCAGGACAGTGACAGCAGTCTGTCACTGAAGCTGCTCCTCTGTCTGGAGATGACACTTTTTAATTGATGTAGTGGATTCTCCATAATTGATAGGAGCCTGCTGAGCGCCCTTCGCTCTGCCACAGATGTCAAACTGTCCAGCTCTATGCCAACAATAGAGCCTGCCTTCCTCACCAGTTTGTCCAGGCGTGAGGCATCCTTCTTCTTAATGCTGCCTCCCCAGCACACCACTGCGTAGAAGAGGGCACTCGCCACAACCATCTGATAGAACATCTGCAGCATCTTACTGCAGATGTTGAAGGATGCCAGTCTTCTAAGGAAGTACAGGCGGCTCTGTCCTTTCTTGCACAGATAATCAGTATTGGCAGTCCAGTCCAATTTATCGTCCAGCTGCACTCCTAGGTATTTATAGGTCTGCACCCTCTGCACACAGTCACCTCTGATGATCACGGGGTCCATGAGGGGCCTGGGTCTCCTAAAATCCATCACCAGTTCCTTGGTTTTGCTGGTGTTCAGTTGTAGGTGGTTTAAGTCGCACCATTTAACAAAGTCCTTGATGAGGTTTCTATACTCCTCCTCCTGCCCACTCCTGATGCAGCCCACGATAGCAGTGTCGTCAGATGGACTCCACGTGCATCCCAATGAGCTTCTGTGGCCACACCCCTGTGTGGTGGAAGCTCTGGCGGTGTATCCGGAAGTCCTCCGGGTGTCCCCAATACTCTTCCCCCCAGCACTTCTGGGTGTGGCAGAAGTACTGAGGTCCAGGGATCCCAAGGCATGTTGGGACCATGGTCCCCTACAGGGTAGAGCTTCCAAGCTCTGTACCCCCCAAAGCAACCAGGGCGGACGCCCCCTCGTGTTCTGGAGGAGGCGTGAGCCCTCCTCCGGTCCTCCTGGGCATCCCGGACGGGTGACAACCCCAGCCGGGTGCCACAGTACTAATTAACAAGAAACACAATGTTTTTCGGCCACATTGCCGTCAGCTGTGTCGTTATTTTCTCTTTCTGTTTTATATTCAATATATATTGGCGTGGCAGCCCCTGGGATTTAGTGGCCCTGTGCAGGTGTACAGTTTGAACATGCCCTACTCTGCCCCTGCTCTTATAGTCGGGGCACAGGTCTTTACCCAATCCCGCAACACATTGCTCCCTTTCACCAATCGCAGCAGATGCAGGGGCCTTCTGCACAGGTGCTCCTCACAACCTTTGGAAGGGTTGTAATAAATAGGGCTGGCTGCCTCACGTACGCGCAAACAAGCACGAGCACGAACTGGAGCGCATCCCGACATGCTCCATCGGAAGAGCTGATATGCACTACAAAATTAAGTTTCGTTTCTTTGGGAATTCCTTCCTCACACTAATGCATGCATGCATGCACATTCTTAACTAAAATGCTTCACACCTTTGCCAACAGCAGGAGTAAAAATACACTCACCTTTATGACAGGGTACGCGCACCGTCCTCCAGCAGGTCTGACCTGGAGTCACGCCCGACCTGTCCCGCTGCGTGAACAAAGTTAAAAAGGTAAAATGACTGCGAAAGCGCACCCTGAACTTAACAACTCCAACTCTTTGAGGGGTCAATTATTTTTTCCAAAAAACTCACGTTTTCTGTAAAGCATACAAAGCAATGGTTTCACACATAAATCAACATAAAATGTCTGTTGCTAGGTGATGTTGCTGGCGCATGTTCGGCATCACAGCAGGAGGGCGACGGTAGTGGTCTCAATGTGACACAATCTGGTTTTGTACCTCTTGTCATCATAAGTGGTGGTCCTCCCTGCTGTAGAGGACCGATCAGATGATGCCGGGACCTAACTTTCGTTGTTGATATCCATCTTTAGATCACTTGCATCAGACTCGGAGTCTGACAAGTAAATTACGTAAACCGTTCATGGAGTATTTTGCTTTGCACATTCGCTTTGGACTCTCGCCAGATGTCGATGCCATTTTAGAGGTTGTTTGCTCTTCACTACTCCTGCACGCGTAGGGAATCGAGGTTAAATCAGCAAAGCTATGTAAAGTAACTCTCCTTCTAGCAAAGAGAGTTGAGCTAAAATGTAAGGGTGAGTTTTTTCATAGTTTACAGCTGATTACCGGTCCTCTACCCCTGAATTTTGACAAAAGTTGACATCAGCCCTAAAAGAGTTAAACAGGTACCGTATACAGTGCATCCAGAAAGTATTCACAGCGCATCCCTTTTTCCACCTTTTGTTATGTTACAGCCTTATTCCAAAATGGATTAAATTCATTTTTTTCCTCAGAATTCTACACACAACACCCCATAATGACAGCGTGAAAAAAGTTTACTTGAGGTTTTTGCAAATTTATTAAAAATATAAAAACTGAGAAATCCCATGTACATAAGTATTCACAGCCTTTGCTCAATACTTTGTTGATGCACCTTTGGCAGCAATTCCAGCCTCAAGTCTTGTTGAATATGATGCCACAAGCTTGGCACACCTATCCTTGGCCAGTTTCGCCCATTCCTCTTTGCAGCACCTCTCAAGCTCCATCAGGTTGGATGGGAAGCATTGGTGCACAGCCATTTTAAGATCTCTCCAGAGATGTTCAATCGGATTCAAGTCTGGGCTCTGGCTGGGCCACTCAAGGACATTCACAGAGTTGTCCTGAAGCCACTCCTTTGATATCTTGGCTGTGTGCTTAGGGTCGTTGTCCTGCTGAAAGATGAACCGTCGCCCCAGTCTGAGGTCAAGAGCGCTCTGGAGCAGGTTTTCATCCAGGATGTCTCTGTACATTGCTGCAGTCATCTTTCCCTTTATCCTGACTAGTCTCCCAGTTCCTGCCGCTGAAAAACATCCCCACAGCATGATGCTGCCACCACCATGCTTCACCGTAGGAATGGTATTGGCCTGGTGATGAGCGGTGCCTGGTTTCCTCCAAACATGACGCCTGGCATTCACACCAAAGAGTTCAATCTTTGTCTCATCAGACCAGAGAATTTACTTTCCCATGGTCTGAGAGTCCTTCAGGTGCCATTTGACAAACTCCAGGCGGGCTGCCATGTGCCTTTTACTAAAGAGTGGCTTCCGTCTGGCCACTCTACCATACAGGCCTGATTGGTGGATTGCTGCAGAGATGGTTGTCCTTCTGGAAGGTTCTCCTCTCTCCACAGAGGACCTCTGGAGCTCTGACAGAGTGACCATCGGGTTCTTGGTCACCTCCCTGACTAAGGCCCTTCTCCCCCGATCGCTCAGTTTAGATTGCCGGCCAGCTCTAGGAAGAGTCCTGGTGGTTTCGAACTTCTTCCACTTATGGGTGATGGAGTCCACTGTGCTCATTGGGACTTTCAAAGCAGCAGAAATTTTTCTGTAACCTTCCCCAGATTTGTGCCTCGAGACAATCCTGTCTCGGAGGTCTACAGACAATTCCTTTGACTTCATGCTTGGTTTGTGCTCTGACATGAACTGTCAACTGTGGGACCTTATATAGACAGGTGTGTGCCTTTCCAAATCATGTCCAGTCAACTGAATTTACCACAGGTGGACTCCATTGAAGCTGCACAAACATCTCAAGGATGATCAGGGGAAACAGGATGCACCTGAGCTCAATTTCAAGCTTCATGGCAAAGGCTGTGAATACTTATGTACATGGGATTTCTCAGTTTTTTTATTGTTAATAAATTTGCAAAAATCTCAAGTAAACTTTTTTCACGTTGTCATTATGGGGTGTTGTGTGTAGAATTCTGAGGAAAAAAATGAATTTAATCCATTTTGGAATAAGGCTGTAACATAACAAAATGTGGAAAAAGTGATGCGCTGTGAATACTTTCTGGATGCACTGTATACTTGTGTATAAGTCAGGGTCTTGAAACCCTAAAAAAAGATCATAAAATCAGACCCCGACTTATACACCCATTCAAAAATGCGACACTTAATTTTTTTTTTTTACATCTTCTTGCCTCCTCCAATCTTGCACCATTTCTCAGACGTATCAAATTTTGTTGCAGCAGCCCAGTTACCAATTTCTTTTGCCACTTCAATGACTTTTAATTTAAAACCAGCTTCATATTTTCTTCTGATCGAACGCTCCATCGTAGATAAGGGATGCTCTTACGATAAAGGTGTATGAGGGTGTCAGATGCACAAAACAGTGCAAACGTCGCTTTGGAATACTTCGGGTATCACCGTGTGGTCACGTAGGCACAATAGAGAGAGAGGTGAGGAGCACACGCTGATACAGCGCATTGCTGCACCCACATAGAAAAAAATGGCCGTGTGCTCCGTGGTTCCTCTCTCAGGTGGGCGTTAGCATATCGTAATCTATTGAAGTTTACCGCATTCGACTTATATGACTGACATTATAAAATACCAAAAATTACACAGTAAAATCAAGTCCTGACTTCTCCGCAAGTATATACAGTAAGCTCACTTTACCCTATTCTTAGGACTTTTTCCTGGTTGGCGGATTACCACAGTTCCCACCTCCAAACATGGTGTGTGCAATGACATCCAAAGAGTTCAATTTTGGTCTCATCTGACCAGACCCTATTCTCCCAGTATTTCATTGGCTTGTCCAAATGTTGTACAGCAAACTTTAAATGAACTTCAATCTGCTTCGGCGTCTTCAGAGTCTTGCGTGGTGAGCGTGCATAGAGGCCATGGCGGTTGAGTGCATTACTTATTGATTCAAATGGAAAACCTTTGTGTGGGTGATAATGAAGTTTAATCAAAGAAGTTGCATAAGGACGACAGTAAAAGCCTCATGTACATAAGACCATAGAACGTAAGAAATCTGACAAATGAGAGGAGACCATTCAGCCTATCAAGCCCGTCTGTTTAGCTAATGGCTGAGCTGTCCCCAGTGTCTCATCCAGATTCTTCTTAAAAGCTGTCAAGGTTTCTGCTTCAACTCCTTGTCTTGGTAGCTTGTTCTTCTCTTTGCATAAAGAATTGTCAAAATAAAGGACAAAATGCAATGAAAGGTTTGGGGCAGCCACCCGGTATAATGTAAGCTGGGTTAAAATCAAAGACTTGAGGGATTTTTTGCCACACTGAATTCAAGACAGAACTGATTGACAGGATACAAAATGGCGGTTTTATGGTCAGACAGAGGAAGTGAGGTCAGCAGGATCGGAACTAAAAAATGAGATCATCGGGCCTGGAACCGGAAGTGATGTCATTGGGGCCAGGCAGAATTTCTCGTAACTGGTCCGCAGAGGAAAGATGAAAAAGAGTTGGTGCACTCTGTCACCCCCCCTGGTCTGACATGGAATTACCTTCATTCGAGCCCTTTAGCTGCCTCCCATGTGCACGTGTGTGACAAGTGCTTAATGGATTCTGTTTTAAATGCACTTCCTGGTGTCCTCGAATACATGATTCACCCTCAAGCTGAAAGAATGTTGCAGGATCAACTTTATCGATGCCTTTGAGGATTTTGAAGACCTGGATGAGGTCCCCACATAGACTCCTCTGCTCAGACTAAACAGGTTTCATTCTCAGAGTCTATCATAGTAGGACATGTTCTTCAGTCCCATGATGCACTTGGTGTTGCTCTCGTCTGCACAGTTTCAAGTGCTGCTATGTTTTTCTTGTGGTGTGGTGTCCAGAACAGCACAGAATACTCCAGACGTGGTCTTACTAGTGCATTATACAGTTTGAGCATAACATCCCTTCTCTTAAACTCAACAGCTTTTATGATATAACCTAACATTTTATTTGCTTTTTTAATTGCTTCGTTTATTGCTTAGTCGATGAGAATGTTGCATCAACATACATCCTTCAGTCCTTTTCAACGGTTGCTTCCTGTGTGCTTCCTGTGTCTCCCATCTTGCTTTTTTAATTGATGTTCCTTTTGCCTACATGTAGCACTTTGAAAATTCCGAAGCTTTTCCAGGTCTTTTTGAATTCTTTTTGCAACCTCAGTTTCTATAATCCCTCTAGTTTTAGTGTCATCTGTGAATTTGACAAGTTTACTAACTACAATGGAATCAATATCATTAAGATAATCAGAAAAAGTAACGGGCCAAAGACAGACCCCCAAGGGACTCCACTGATGGCCTCACTCCATTCTCCACTTCTCTGCACTCGTTATTCCCTGCTGGTTAACCAACTTGAGATCCAATTTTGCAGGTCACCTCTGATGCCTACAGCTTCTAGTTTCAGAATTCATCTTCCATGTGGGATGACTGAGTCAAAGGCTTTATGAAAGCCAAAGTAAATTCTGTCTCTTCCTGTTGGTCTGGCAGGACCTTCCTCCCATAAACCCATGCTGTACACTCACGATCAGAGCAGAGCAGTCTACAATAAGATGGAGAAAAAGGGGACATTCATGGAGATTACTTGTTGTGATCCCCTATCAAGCTATTGCATGCTGTACTGCAGTTCCTCAGTAATTAGGATAACATTTGCAGTTTCATTACCAGATGATAAGCGAGTATAATTCAGATAATCCCAAGATCATAAATGTGGAAGTGGCACATGAAGCTGCTAACTGCTGTGAAATTACATGATAAAAGAAATGCCCTGCCATTAGGGATACTTCATATAGTGGTTCACAGAAATCGAACTCTTGGAGGCTCACAATATCATAGAAAAAAGCACACAGTGAAAGATAAGCACAAGACGGTAATTGTACACTTTAATACGCATAATGGTGTTTACGATGATCCAGTGCAGTGTCAGTACTGCTTGAACCTCATTGGATAGATAGATAGATAGATAGATAGATAGATAGATAGATAGATAGATAGATAGATAGATAGATAGATAGATAGATAGATAGATAGATAGATAGATAGATAGATAGATAGATAGATAGATAGATAGATAGATAGATAGATAGATAGATAGATATGTGAAAGGCACTCTATAATAGATAGACAGATAGATTGTTTCCTGCCTTGTGCCCTGTGTTGGCTGGGAATGGCTCCAGCAGACCCCCATGACCCTATAGTTAGGATTTAGCATGTTGGACAGATAGATAGATAGATAGATAGATAGATAGATAGATAGATAGATAGATAGATAGATAGATAGATAGATAGATAGATAGATAGATAGATAGATAGATAGATAGATAGATAGATAGATCTTTATTGTCATTGTCACTTTTACAAAGGAACAACGAAATTGAAGGTGCAATCGACTCAGTGTGAGGAATAAGAGTTAAAAAGACAAAAGGACAAGAAGAGAGAAAATAATAACAAACCGAAAAGTAATAAATATACAAATTGCACTTGTTGACTTAAGGTCTATATTGCACATTGGTAGAATGATATGGAGCAGTTTTATTCTGAGTTCAGGGCCATGATTGCTTTTGGATTAAAGCTGTTTTTAAGGCGGTTTCTCCTGGTTTTCATTGCTCTGTATCTCTTGTCCGATGGCAAAAGCTGGAAGAGGCAGTGACCGGGATGTGATGAATCCTGTGAAATGTCTATTGCTTTTTTGCGGCATGGGGACGTGTAGATTTGTTCCAGAGTTGGGAGGGTACAACCAATTGTTCTCTCCGCTGTCCTGACGACCCTGTGGAGCGCTTTCTTTTCTGAGGAAGTGCAGCTACCGTACCACACACACAGTCCGTACGTGAGCACACTCTCGATGGAACAGTGATAGAAAGCAAGGAGCAGATTTTTTGGGAGATGGTTCGTTCTGAGAATTCTCAGAAAATACAGTCTCTGCTGCGCCTTCTTTAGCAGCTCCTTGGTGTTGGCTCTCCAGGTCAGGTCATCCTCCAGCTCCATACCCAGCCCTGTGTTGGCTGGGAATGGCTCCAGCAGACCCCCATGACCCTATAGTTAGGATTTAGCATGTTGGACAGATAGATAGATAGATAGATAGATAGATAGATAGATAGATAGATAGATAGATAGATAGATAGATAGATAGATAGATAGATAGATAGATAGATAGACAGATAGATAGATAGATAGATAGATAGATAGATAGATAGATAGATAGATAGATAGATAGATAGATAGATAGATAGATAGATAGATAGATAGATAGATAGATAGATAGATAGATAGATAGATAGATAGTATGGAACTTGACCCGGACACAGACAGGCACACACGTTTATTGAGGTACTCCATAATATAACATTTCACTCACAAACCCCAATACCCCACAGTCCAGACCTTTCACAATGCCTTCTCTCTCTCTTCTTCAGACCACCTCCTTCTCTCCTCCAGAGACCTCGTCCTCTCTACGCTCCCAAGTCAAGTCCCCCTCTGAAGGGAGGCGGCCCCTTTAAATAAACACCCGGATGTGCTCCAGGTGCGTCCCCGGCAATCTCCCACTGACACACCCCAGTGTGGCTGGAAGTGCCGGCTGTATCTCCGGAAGCGCTCTGGGTGTCCCTGTTCCTCTTCCCTCCCAGCACTTCCTAAGTGCTGAGGTCCAGGGTCCTCCAGGTATTGGGGTCCCCCTGGCAGTGCACCTGAGCTCAATTTTGTGCTTCATGGCAAAGGCTGTGAATACTTATGTACATGTGATTTCTCGATTTTTATATTTTTAATAAATTTGCAAAAATCTCAAGTAAACTTTTTTCACATTGTCATTATGGGGTGTTGTGTGTAGAATTCTGAAGAAAAAAATGAATTTAATCCATTTTGGCCCCGAGGGTAGTCGCCCCCTCGAGGTCAGGAGGAAGCACAAGCCCTCCTCCGATCTTCTCGGGCATCCCGGCTGGGTACCACCCCCATCCGGGTACCACAATAGATAGATAGATAGATAGATAGATAGATAGATAGATAGATAGATAGATAGATAGATAGATAGATAGATAGATAGATAGATAGATAGATAGATAGATAGATAGATGTGAAAGGCGCTATATAACTGTGTTTCTTGACACTCTTCTGCTGAATTTTCATTTTCTGTAACTCCTCAGCATTGGTCTGTCAGAAAGAGGATGTGCAACATTGTTCACAATGGTACTCAGTTTTATCTCCATTCTCTTCTTTTCTACTACCCTACTGGGGTCCACGTTGTGTCCCATAACTGAGCCTGCCCTTTTAATTAGCTTGTTGATTCAGTGGGCCTCTCTTGAAGTGATGTTACCAGCTCAGCACACCACACTGGCTATTACAGAGTTGTAGAAGATGTAAAGGATATCACTTCCCAGATTAATGGAACATCAGCCATCAGCCTGTCATTGATGTGGACCCTCAAGTATTGTAAGAGTGCATCACCTCTACATTCACTCCTTGAACAGTGACCAGACACAGAGGCAATTTGGTGTGGTGAAAGTCAATAATCGTTTCTTTGGTTTTGTGGATGTTAAGGTGTCGACAGTTCTTTTTGCACCCAGAAACAATGCTCTCTGGACTTCCATTCCTATCATTCTTTTGCGTGCATCTTCATTGTGTCTCCTCGTCACATGTCCATACTACTTCAACCTACTTTCCTGTCCTTTCTTAAATTTCTCTCCTACTGTTGTTGCTCCTCTGATTGTCTCGTTTCTTATTCTGTCATTTTTTAGTAACTCCACCCATCCATCTCCACATTCTCATTTCTCCCACATCCACCTTTTTCTTCTTTACTCCCCGTGTCTCAGCTCCATACATTATTAGTGGTCATGAAAACCTGACCTTTAACCTTTGCCTTATTTCTTTAATCATACAATACTCCTGATACCTTCTTCCAGTTCTTCCATCCACACAGCACTCTATGGGTTATCTGTGTATCGAGTTATCCATCTTGGGCGAGCACTCCTCTTAGATATTTAAAAGTCTCTAATCTTTTCAATGGCTTCCCCTGCAGGCTAACCTCTGAACCCTGATCATCATTAAACCTCAGATATTCTTATTCTTCTTGTTTATCTTCAACCATTCATCTTCCAAGGTCCTTCTCCATTCTTCCAACTTGCTCTTTTCTGCTACTACACAACACAATGTCATCAGTACAAAGCCCGCAGTGGGGGGATTGGTCTTTTATCCCACAGGTCATCACATCCATAACCTGATCAAAGAGGTAAGGACTTCAAGAAGACCCTAAGTGCAGACCTCCTCTAATTGGGATTTTGTCTATTACCCCAGCGCTGCTTTACTTATCGTACAAC
This sequence comes from Erpetoichthys calabaricus, assembly GCF_900747795.2. NCBI lineage: Eukaryota > Metazoa > Chordata > Cladistia > Polypteriformes > Polypteridae > Erpetoichthys > Erpetoichthys calabaricus. The sequence continues at coordinate 14,637,372 of NC_041395.2, read as the reverse complement.
AATAAAAAGCATCATCATATTCTACTAAATTAGAGAAAGGACCCGTCGACTAATACAAGGACTTTGTTTTGCTCAAGTTATGCCTCGTGTTTTGTGATTTGGTCTTCGGTTCTTTGCAATGCCTTTTGACATTTTGTTAGAGCCTGCATTTTCTCACCATGTTTTCAGATTGCCCCCCTAAGAAAACCCTTCACTTCCCCATCTATTTTTCATTTAATTTTAACGCCCTACTGGGCACCCTCTTATCATCAGGCAGAACACCATGAAGGTGGCTTTAAACTTCACCTTGCATTGTCCCAGCCAATGCCACGCACCCTGGACAGCCACATAAATCACCCCATTCAAGGTCAAAGAGGGTTCATTTTCATGTAGGAAAATGTTTTATTTCCGCACCGCAGGAGTCTATCATTTGTCAAACTGCTAAAATCAAATTTATAGTTCAAAGGGTGATCAGGACCATTAAGGATTTGATTAAACTTTAAAGGTCTGCATTTCCCTCGACCACAAATGTTTGATCGACTCCAATTTAACTACCCTGCTTTGGAAAAACTTTAATAAAACAAAGGAAAAGAACCCCAGACCAAGCAGAACACCTGAACATTTTCAGACTCACTTTAGTTCATTGTTAGGTGAGACTCTGCCCTGACTGGCTACTAGTCCATTTCAGGTCCCACTTACACACACAATCACCCAACGTGGAGTCAATTTACGATTTGAAATTAGCTTCACACACACATCTTTGGGGTTGCAGAAGGAATAAGTCATGGGAAACCCTTGTAAACCTGAGGAGAACACGTAAACTCCGCACAGAACGGGACCTGGGGCCTCATTTCTCAAGCTTGCGTATGCATAAGTTGTGTACTCAATTTTGGGATTTATGAAAGAACACTTGAGGGGAGGACGTGTGTATATTTACGGCAAGTCTGAGCCATGCGTATGCAACATTTTGTGGGAATGATGACACCCTTGATCAAGTAGGGAAATGAAGCCAAATGAGCAAAGTTACGACTCTCAAATGTAATAATTTGTATCATCGAGTTATTATTATAATGTGCGTTGATGTGACAAACCTCAAAGGTTCTTAAGGAGGCTAGCGAGTACAGATATAAACCCTTGACGTGTATTTTTAGGAAGTCACTGGGTACTGTGAAGATTCCAAAGGACTGGAAAATGGTAAATATCATCCCATTATATAATAAGGGTGGCCGGGCAAATCCAAGCATCCATAGGCCAGTAAGCTTAACATGCATCACAGGAAAATTAATGTAAGGAATTATTAAGGAGGGCGGCACGGTGGCGCAGTGGGTAGCGCTGCTGCCTCGCAGTTGGGAGACCTGGGGACCTGGGTTTGATTCCCGGGTCCTCCCTGTGTGGAGTTTGCATGTTCTCCCCGTGTCTGCGTGGGTTTCCTCCGGGTGCTCCGGTTTCCTCCCACAGTCCAAAGACATGCAGGTTAGGTGGATTGGCGACTCTAAATTGGCCCTAGTGTGTGCTTGGTGTTTGTGTGTGTCCTGCGGTGGGTTGGCACCCTGACCGGGATTGGTTCCCTGCCTTGTGCCCTGTTTTGGCTGGGATTGGCTCCAGAAGACCCCCGTGACCCTGTGTTCAGATTCAGCGGGTTGGAAAATGGATGGATGGATGAATTATTAAGGATAAGATTGAGCAGCACATGGCAAGGACAGGAGTTTAACTGAACAGTCAGCATGGGTTCAGAAGAGGGGGGTCGTGTTTTACTAACATCCTGGAATTCTATGAGGAGGCAACAAAAGGATATGACAAGAGTGGAGCAGATGAGATTATTTAAGTGGACTTTCAGAAAGTATTTGATAAGGTGCCACATGAGAGGTTGGGCATCAAACTAAAAGAAGTGGCAGTTCAGGATGTAGAATGGCACAGAATTGGCTCAGACACAGGAAGCAGAGGGTGATGGTGTGAGGAACCTCATCAGAATTGGCCCGATGTAAAGAGTGGTGACCAGCAGCTGTCAATGCTGCGGCAGTTGCTATTTTTAATAGATATAAATAATTTGGATAGGAATATAAATAACAAGTGGCGGCACGGTGGCGCAGTGGTAGCGCTGCTGCCTCGCAGTTAGGAGACCCGGGTTCGCTTCCCGGGTCCTCCCTGCATGAAGTTTGCATGTTCTCCCCGTGTCTGTGTCGGTTTCCTCCCACAGTCCAAAGACATGCAGGTTAGGTGGATTGGCGATTCTAAAGTGGCCCTAGTGGGTGCTTGGTGTGTGGGTGTGTTTGTGTATGTTCTGCAGTGGGTTGGCACCCTGCCCAGGATTGGTTCCTGCCTTGTGCTCTGTGTTGGTTGGGATTGGCTCCAGCAGACCCCCGTGACCCTGTGTTCGGATTCAGCGGATTGGAAAATGGATGGATGGATATAAGTAACAAGCTGGTTCAGTCTTCAGATGATACCAAGATAGGTGGATTGGCAGATATTTTGAAATCCGTTATATCATTACAGAAGGACTTGGGCAGCATACAGACTTGGGCAGATTTGTGGCAGATGAAATTTAATGTCACTAAATGTAAAAAGCTACATATAGGAAGTAGTGTAGGGTGTTGTATCGTGTTAGCATGTAGCGAGAAGTCAAGCAAAATGACACCCTTTATTGGTTAACTAAGAAGATTACAATATGCAAGCTTTCGAGGCAACTCAGGCACCTTCTTCAGGCAAAATGTAAATTCTCACATATGAAGTAAAAATGTGAGGTTTGAATATACAATGATGGGGGTTTGAAAATCAAAAGTACGCCTTATGAGAAGTATTTCAGAGTCATAGCTGACACTGCCAGACAGTGTTCAGAAGCCATTAAGACAGCTAACAGAATGTCAGGTTATATAGCGCCTTGATGTGTTGAGTACAAGTCACAGGAGGTTCTGCTAAAGCTTTATAACACACTGGTGAGGCCTCATCTGGAGTGCTGGGTGCAGTTTTGGTCTCCAGGCTACAAAAAGGACATAGCAGCACTAGAAAAAGTCCAGAGAAGAGCAACTAGGGTGATTCCAGGGCTAAATGTAAATTATTACATGTAGGAAGTGAAAATGTAAGGTGTGAAAACAAAATAGGAAGTCTGAAAATAGAAAGTGCTCATTATGAGAAGGCTTTAGGAGTCATAGTGGACTCTAGTGGACTCCAGACAGAAGCCATTAAGAAGGCTAACAGAATGTCAGGTTATATAGCGCCTTGATATGTGCAGTACAAGTCACAGGAGGTTCTGCTCAAGCTTTATAACACACTGGTGAGGCCTCATCTGGAGTAATGGGTGCAGTTTTGGTCTCCAGGCTACAAAAAGGACATAGCAGCACTAGAAGAAGGTCCAGAGAAGAGCAACTAGGCTGATTCAGGGCTACAGGGGATGAATTATGAGGAAATGTTAAAGGATTTAGGAGTCGTAGTGGACTTGACGCTGTCAACTGTCAGACAAAGTTCAGAAGCCATTAAGAAGGCTAACAGAATGTCAGGTTATATAGCGCCTTGATGTGTGGAGTACAAGTCACAGGAGGTTCTGCTCAAACTTTATAACACACTGGTGAGGCCTCATCTGGAGTCCTGTGTGCAGTTTTGGTCTCCAGGACATAGCAGCACTAGAGATGGTCCAAAGAAGAGCGACTAGGCTGATTTCAGCCTATTATACACTTCATGTCAAAATTTTGTCATTAGTACTATATCATGAAAAAAGTTTCTATTTTAGGTATTTGTTCAACATTTTTTGCGTTTCTCGCATTTCCTTTCATCCTACACTTACCCAGATCATTGTAGACATGGAACACACAAATGACAATATATTATTTACCCAGGCACCTCATACGCAGATAAACAGACTTGACCTGGGAGAGCTTTTTGCCCGAGTTGAGCTATGGTGGTGGGGGGTGGTGGTGGTTTGGGGGATGTCGGACAATAACAGGCTGCCTGCTGCTTGTGCTGATTGACACATTTACAAAACAAAAGATGCTAATGGAGAGGTGCGAAGGAATTTAAGGTGGCCCGGGATTATGTTTTTTCGTAGGCTTCAGGGATTCTAGTGTTAAAGTTATAAAATGACAATGAAAATCCAGAAGCAATGTAGATCACACAGCCAGCCGATGCCAATAATAGTAACGATCTGTCCTACCGGTCGTTAAGTTGGTTGTATCAGAACAAATACAAAAGAGGTCATCTTCTGATGCATCTCACTTGCAAACCTGAATAAACAAGTCCATCTTCCAGCAGAGGCGCTTCACCGACCAATGTCTCTCTGTCTCTCTCTTCCTCCATTTCTGGGTTAAATTCCCTTTTAGGCCAACAGTCTTGTCCACTCCATTTCTCCTCCTTAAAGATGGTATGGACATGGAGGAGATGACAGGGGTATTCATGGTCGATGGTGATGTAAATGATTACTATGCTTGGTATGATGAGATTAGGTTTGGGGTATTTGGAAACAAATCTTCTAAAGTGATGCGGTTGTTGTCTAATAGACCATTTTCCACAACTGCTTTGCTCCCAATACCACCAGTGAAATGTAAATGTGTCGCTGGCGGGGTGGGTACAATATGTACTTGACAAAAAAATTGTCCCTTAACATGCTCTTCAGAGCAAATGAGCCAAGGACATCGAATCTCTATAGCCACACAAAGGTTAAGGAGAGGCAAACTAACAAAAGGCCTAATAGTGCGTGTAGCGCCCACTACAACATAATATGTTGATGCTAACATAAAAAAGCAATTTGCTGCAGTGCCTGGTTCTCCTGATATAACTGGAGCAATTGACTGAGTTCATATTGCTGGAAGGACACCTAGTGCGAACGACGCTGCTTTTGTTAACCATAAGTGTTGACATTTGATTAAAGCACAAGTCATCTGCAACGCCAAGATGTGTGATAAGCCGTATCACAGGATAGAGATAATATTATCTCTCATCTGCAGTTGGTCCTCTTAACTGGGTCCCGTAAGTGTAAGCACATCACTCTTATTTTGACTTCACTTCATTGGCTCCCAGTCAGTCTTAGGATTGAATTTAAAATGTTATTACATACTTTTAAATGTCTTAATGGGCTGGCCCTGTCTTTTCTGTCTGACTTGCTTGTCCCTTATGCCACTTCTCGATCCGTGGTCTCCTGTTGCTATTGGCCATACCACGATCAAGGCAAAGGAAATGGGGGTCTCGTGCTTTTACAGTGACTGCTCCTCGGATCTCGAACAGCCTACCGCTTCAGATAAGAGCGGCTCCAACCCTGTCAATCTTTACATCTTGGTTGAAAACCAATTTTTTTCGTCTGGCTTTTGGTCACTCATAATGTGTTTTTTTTGTGCGTGTGTGTTCCTAAGTGATATTTGTTAATTGTTTTGATTTATTTTTTTTGAAGTTTATTTTAATGTACAGAACTTTGGAAAGCACTTCCATTGGGAGACAGGATAATAACTGACTTCTTCTTCTTCTTTCGGCTGCTCCCGTTAGGAGTCACCACAGCAGATCATCTTCTTCCATATCTTTCTGTCCTCTTCATCTTGTTCTGTCACACCCATCACCTGCATGTCCTCTCTCACCACATCCATAAACCTTCTCTTAGGCCTTCCTCTTCCCTGTCAGCTCTATCCTTAACATCCTTCTTTCAATATACTCAGCATCTCTCCTCTGCACATATCCAAACCAATGCAATCTCGCCTCTCTGACTTTGTCTCCCAAACGTCCTACTTGTGCTGACCCTCTGAAGTCCTAATTTCTAATCCTGTCCATCCTCGTCACCCCAGTGCAAATCTTAGCATCTTTAACTCTGCCATCTCCAGCTCTGTCTCCTGTTTTCTGGTCAGTGCCACCGTCTCCAGCTCATATAACATAGCTGGTCTTACTACCATCCTGTAGACCTTCCCTTTCACTCTTGCTGATACCCGTCTGTCACAAATCACTCCTGTCACTCTTCTCCACCCACTCCACCCTGCCTGCACTCTCTTCTTCACCTCTCTTCCACAATCCCCATTACTTTGTACTGTGGATCCCAAGTAACCACTTCACCAACTCTACTCCCTCATCCTCACCATTCCACTGACCTCCCTCTCATTCACACACATGTATTCTGTCTTGTTCCTACTGACCTTCATTCCTCTCCTCTCTAGAGCATATCTCCACCTCTCCAGGGTCTCCTCATCCTGCTCCCTACTATCACTACAGATCACAATGTCATCAGCAAACATCATAGTCCACAGGGACTCCTGTCTAATCTCGTCTGTCAACCTGTCCATCAACATTGCAAATAAGAAAGGGCTCAGAGCCGATCCCTGATGTAATCCCACCTCCGTCACTCCTACCGCAGACCTCACCACGGTCACACTTCCCTCGTACATATTCTGTACAACTCTTACGTACTTCTCTACCACTCCCCACTTCCTCATACAATACCACAGCTCCTCTCAGTCACACTGTCATATCCGTTCTCCAGGTCCACAAAGACGCAATGCAACTCCTTCTGGCCTTCTCTATAATTTTCCATCAACACAACAAACCTCACATCTGTGATGCTCTTTCCAGGGGATGGTTAGGAAGCCAGAATGACTTGGCCGTGGTGGGCCAATTAGCCTGGACATCAGGATACACTCTACTCTTTACAAGGGATGCCCAGGGATCTTTTATGAACACAGAGAATCAGGACCTCAGATTTACATCTCATCTGAAAGGCAGTGCCATTTCTATAGTGTACCTGTCACTGCACTGGGGGCATTGGTGTCCACATTCAGACCAAAGAGTAGGCACCCCCGGCTGACCTCATCAACACCTGTTCCAGCAGCAACCAAGCTTTTCCTAGATGGTCTCCCATCCAACTACTGGCCAGGGCTTTTGCTTAGCCTCATATTGATGTCCTGTTCTGAAATGCAGGTGGTATGGCTGCTGACAAACATTTTTGTTAATAAAATGTATTGTGTTTGTCATTCTAACAGATAGATAGATAGATAGATAGATAGATAGATAGATAGATAGATAGATAGATAGATAGATAGATAGATAGATAGATAGATAGATAGATAGATAGATAGATAGATAGATAGATAGATAGATAGATAGATAGATAGATAGATAGATACTTTATTAATCCCAAGGGGAAATTCACATACTCCAGCAGCAGCATACTGATAAAGAACAACAATAACATTTATTTATATAGCACATTTTCATACAAAAAAGTAGCTCAAAGTGCTTTACATAATGAAGAAATGAAAAATAAAAGCCAAAATTAGAAACTTAAAATAAGACAACACTAATTAACATACAATAAGAGTAAGGTCCGATGGCCAGGGGGGACAGAAAAAACAAAAACAAAACTCCAAACAGCTGGAGAAAAAAATAAAATCTGCAGGGGTTCCAGGCCATGAGACCACCCAGTCCTCTCTGAGCATTCTACCTCACATAAATGAAACAGTCCTCTTTGTATTTAGGGTTCTCACGGAAGGACTTGATGATGATGGTCATGCAGACTTCTGGCTTTTAATCCATTAATGTTGGAATATCATGGTGCTTTGAGTAGATGCCGGAGACACCGGAAAAGGAAACAGAAGAGAGAGTAGGGGTTAGTACAGATTTTGGAGCCACCATGAATAGTTATTATAATGAATTGGATATACAGAGTATCAGGATTAAATTACAGTGAAGTTATGAGAAGGACATGTTAAAGTAATGTGTTTTTAAGAAGTTTTTTAAAGTGCTCCACTGTATTAGCCTGGCGAATTCCTATTGGTAGGCTATTACAATACAATACAATACAATACAATACAATACAGTTTATTTTTTTTGTATAGCCCAAAATCACACAGGAAGTGCCGCAATGGGCTTTAACAGGCCCTGCCTCTTGACAGCCCCCCAGCCTTGACTCTCTAAGAAAACAAGGAAAAACTCCCAAAAAAAACCTAGTAGGGAAAAAATGGAAGAAACCTTGGGAAAGGCAGTTCAAAAAGAGACCCCTTTCCAGGTAGGTTGGGCATGCAGTGGGTGTCAAAAGAAGGGGGACAATACAATACAATACACAGAACAGAACAAATCCTCAATAAAAAAAATAAAAATTTTTTTAGAAGTACGGAGCAGAATTTAACAGTAGATGATAGCACATATTAAGATTTAGGTACTTTTAGACTCCAGGAGACCTCATCCATCAAGCTGCCATTTGGCCATTCCACGGCTGAAACAGTGCTGGGCCAGCCAATCCGATGAAAGGACCCCTCTTTCTCACGATTCCTGCGATCCTCCATCAGGGATGACTTTACCTTAGGCAGGCAAAACAACTTGGCAGGTGGGCCGTGGCGCCAAGTGCCACATTTGAGTACCGAGAAGAGAAACAGAATAATTCCTAAAATCTATTCCAGATTTTAGGTGCATAACAGCAGGAGGCCGCCTCACCACTTCTTTTAAGTTTTGCTCTTGGAATTCTAAGCAGACCCTCATTTGAGGATCTAAGGTTACGATTTGGAATATAAGATGTCAGACATTCCGATAAATAAGATGGGGCGAGATAATTTTAAGGCTTTATAAACCATAAGCAGAATTTCAAAGTCAATCCTGAATGACACAGGTAACCAGTGTAGTGACATCAAAACTGGAGAAATGTGCTCAGATTTTCTTTTCCTAGTTAGGATTCTAGCAGCTGCATTCTGCACTATATTAAAAATATTAAATTAACACTAGAATTACCAGAGTCTGCGAAAAAACTCGTAGATCCGGCCCACCTTAAATCGCTTCTTAAATCTGTTCACACCTCTCCGCCAGCGTCTTTTGTCCTCTAAATGTGCTGATAAAAGACAAGCTGCCAGCAGCCGGCTATTCCATCCCCCCACCGACTTAGAACGTGAACGCACTTTTCCCAGCTCATGCCTTGATTGATTGTCTGGGAGTGAAGTGGAGTTTTAGACTTGAAATAATAGATCGTTATTTGGAACACACGCATTCCATGTGTGTACCGTTTCTACAGTAATCTGTGTAAACACATTGTTAAAACAGAAACTTTTTCATATTTTAGTAATAAATGTTACAAAATGTAGGCATAAACTATAGAATGCGTAAAGCCCGAGTTCCAAAGATCAAATAAACACTTCCACAAAAGCTTCACATGCCATACAACAACTTCCGTGGTGTAGCGCCCTAAGATTCGCCTCTTAGATTGAGTAGCTTTTTCTCTGCCTCACAAACATGAGTTCAATTCCCCGCTGGGGATAAAGTGTTACTTCTTTTTTTTCTTTTTAACCTCAAACGGACATAAAATTTGTAAATTGGTATGCACTGTCAGTTAATGAGATCGTTATATTTTCATGTGGGATGCTCCTTTTAAAATATTTTTTTAACAATTGAGACTGCAATTAACATGAACAACTGTCCTTATAACTTATTTTTTTCAAGATCCATAACACACAGACAGACAGAGCACTGCGTAATACAGAGACGGACAGGCAGAGATATACAAATAAACAGGGAAGGCACATGTACTGAAAGAAAAAAAAAATCAACGTGCGTTGTTCCTGCAGCACTGAATGAGCTCACGCGCTCTAACATCACCCCCCCCCCCTCGATCTGACTCTCTAAGTAATAGCACAAGTACAGATGCAAACCAAGTGTAATCAAGAGTCCTGGTTCGATCCCCACTCACTCCTATATATGCCGTTTTCAGTAGTAAGCTGCTCTTTTTGTTAATATTATACAGTACACACATGCACTTGGTTTGCATCTGTACTTGTGCTATTACTTAGAGAGTCAGATCGAGGGGGGGGGGGTGATGTTAGAGCACATGAGCTCATTCAGTGCTGCAGGAACAACGCATGTTGATTTTTTTTTTCTTTCAGTACATGTGCCTTCCCTGTTTATTTGTATATCTCTGCCTGTCTGTCTCTCTATTACGCAGTGCTCTGTCTGTCTGTGTGTTATGGATCTTGAAAAAATAAGTTATAAGGACAGTTGTTCATGTTAATTGCAGTCTCAATTGTTAAAAAAATATTTTAAAAGGAGCATCCCACATGAAAATATAACGATCTCATTAACTGACAGTGCATACCAATTTACAAATTTTTTGTCCGTTTGAGGTTAAAAAGAAAAAAAAGAAGTAACACTTTATCCCCAGCTGGGAATTGAACTCATGTTTGTGAGGCAGAGAAAAGCTACTCAATCTAAGAGGCAAATCTTAGGGCGCTACGCCACAGAAGCTGTTGTGTGGCGTGTGAAGCTTTTCTGGAAGTGTTTATTTGATCTTTGGAACTGGGGCTTTATACATTCTATAGTTTATGTCTACATTTTGTAACATTTATTACTAAAATATGAAAAAGTTTCTGTTTTAACAATTTGTTTACACAGATTACTGTAGAAACGGTACACACATGGAATGCGTGTGTTCCAAATAACGATCTATTATTTCAAGTCTAAAACTCCACTTCACTCCCAGATAATCAATCAAGGCATGAGCTGGGAAAAGTGCGTTCATATTCTAAGTTGGAGGGGGGATGGAATAGCCGGCTGCTGGCAGCTTGTCTTTTATCAGCACATTTAAAGGACAAAAGACGCTGGCGGAGAGGTGTGAACGGATTTAAGAAGCAATTTAAGGTGGGCCGGATCTACGAGTTTTTTCGTAGACTCTGGTAATTCTAGTGTTAAAGAGTAATAAAAATGCAGGTATAACAGACAATAACTTTGTATAATGTTAACGTTTACCCCCCCCCCCCCCAGGTGGAATTGAAGAGTCGCATAGTTTGGTGGAGGAACGATCTCCTCAGTCTGTCAGTGGAGCAGGACGGTGACAGCAGTCTGTCGCTGAAGCTGCTCCTCTGTCTGGAGATGATCCTGTTCAGTGGATGCAGTGAATTCGCCATGATTGACAGGAGTCTGCTCAGCGCCCGACGCTCTGCCACGGATGTCAAACTGTCCAGCTCTGTGCCTACAATAAAGCCTGCCTTCCTCACCAGTTTGTCCAAGCGTGAGGCGTCTTTCTTCTTAATGCTGCCTCCCCAGCACACCACCGCATAGAAGAGGGCGCTAGCCACAACTGTTTGATTGAACATCTGCAGCATCTTATTGCAGATGTTGAGGACACCAGCCTTCTAAGGAAGTATAGTCAGCTCTGTCCTTTCTTACACAGAGCATCAGTATTGGCAGTCCAGTCCAATTTATTGTCCAGCTGCACTCCCAGGTATTTATAGGTCTGCACCCTCTGCACAGTCACCTCTGATGATCACGGGGTCCATGAGGGGTCTGGGCCTCCTAAAATCCACCACCAGCTCCTTGGTTTTGCTGGTGTTCAGTTGTAGGTGGTTTGAGTCGCACCATTTAACAAAGTCATTGATTAGGTCCCTATACTCCTCCTCCTGCCCATTCCTGATGCAGCCCACGATAGCAGTGTCGTCAGCGAACTTTTGCACGTGGCAGGACTCCGAGTTGTATTGGAAGTCCGATGTATATAGGCTGAACAGGACCGGAGAAAATACACTCCCCTGCGGCGCTCCTGTGCTGCTGACCACAATGTCAGACCTGCAGTTCCCAAGACGCACATACTGAGGCACATAACAGATGGCACATTACAAGCAATAGCACTGCTTTTACAAACGCCATACCAAGTGACATAAAACAGAGACACATGCATTGCATTTGTCATTCTGACAGATGGCACATTACAACCCAAGCTTCTCCTAGATGGTCTCCCACTCAAGTACTGGCATACTTAACTTCAGGTGGGTGACCTCTTCTGAAGTACACGTGGTATATTATTAGTAAAATCAGTCCTTGTGCACTGACACAATCCAAAAAGTAGAGAGCAATTATAAATGACTAAAGATTAAAAAAGTCTCCCAATGTATAATAATAGTAATAATAATTCTTCTACTTCTTCTTCTTCATCTTCTTCTTAGGTCACCAGAACAAAATTGTGTCTCTCCTTCTCCAGGCTTTCAGTTAACAGGCACTTCCATACCTTCTTTCTCATCTCAGGACTGTCAGAAGAATATTAGCAAGTCCAATCAATTCCCTACACTTGCACTTGTCCTTCCCAGATTCCTGCCTCCACCTTAAAAAGCAATCGAAGCACTTATCCCCGGACTTCTTCCTCTATCACGGAGCTTGTAGAAGGTGGCTGTGCTTCAATGATAAATCACATCAATAGATGACGATCCCTTTCGCTAACCCTTGCATCTGTTTTAAATATCCTCACAGACTGTCTGCAGCCAATCCCGATTGGACGATTTCTCCAACACCGTCCTATAAGCTCACATGCCACTAAGTTTGAACTTCTGCATTCTAGCTTCTAATTACAACTCCTGTTCCATGGGGTCTCGAATGCTCCCATGTGGGTCTCTTTTCGTTCTCTAGTCTCTTTTTCCGGAATCCTCCTCAGGTAAAACCTCTCCCTGAACTCTCTCCTGCCCTCGTATGGTTTCTACTAACAGACAACTCACCTGACACTCACCTAGCACAGGTGATGGAGCACCATCAGGGTGTCGACACCACCCACGGAAGTCATCTGAGACCCAATAGGCCTGTTGTGCTCAGACATGCTTGTCACGTGGAGCACTTTGGTGCAGCTGTCCAGACAACCCTGCGCTGCATCTATGCAGCTATTCAGCATCCTTTGCCGGCTTCCCACACTTCACCTTACCTACTCCTTCCTCAGCAAAAAGTCTAAAGTTATTAGAATATAAGAGGAGATTCTGGTCCACCGTCCAGCATCTCAGGAGGGGGAAGCAGTGCAGTGTCAACACTGTATATGGTGGTGATGGTGTGCTGCTGACCTCGACTTGGGACGTTGTGGGTCGGTGGGGGGAGTACTTCGAAGACCTCGTCAATCCCACTAACATGCCTTCCAATGAGGAAGCAGAGCTTGGGGACTTGGAGGTGGGCTCCCCCATCTCTGGGACTGAGGTCACCGAGGTGGTCAAAAAACTCCTTAGTGGCAGGGCCCCGGGGGTGGATGAGATACGCCTGGAGTTCCTCAAGGCTCTGGATGTTGTAAGGCTGTCTTGGTTGACACGTCTCTGCAACATTGCATGGACATCAGGGACAGTGCCTCTGGATTGGCAGACCTGGGTGGTGGTCCCCCTCTTTAAGAAGGGGGACCGGAGGGTGTGTTCCAACTACAGAGGGATCACACTCCTCAGCCTCCCTGGAAAAGTCTATTCGGGGGTTCTGGAGAGGAGGGTCCGTCGGATAGTCGAACCTCGGATTCAGGAGGAACAGTGTAGTTTTCATCCTGGTCGCAGAACAGTGGACCAGCTCTACACCCTTAGCAGGGTCCTGGAGGGTGCATGGGAGTTCGCCCAACCAGTCTACATGTGTTTTGTGGACTTGGAAAAGGCATTTGACCGTGTCCCTCGGGGAATCCTGTGGGGGGTGCTCCGGGAGTATGGGGTACCGGACCCCCTGATAAGAGCTGTTCGGTCCCTGTACGATCGGTGTCAGAGCTTGGTCCGCATTGCCAACAGTAAGCCAAACCCGTTTCCAGTGAGAGTTGGACTCCGCCAGGGCTGCCCTTTGTCACCGATTCTGTTCATAACTTTTATGGACAGAATTTCTAGGTGCAGCCAGGGTGTTGATGGGGTCTGGTTTGGTGGACTCAGGATTGGGTCACTGCTTTTTACAGATGATGTTGTCCTGTTTGCTTTATCAGGCCGTGATCTTCAGCTCTCTCTGGATCGGTTTCCAGCAGAGTGTGAAGCGGTTGGGATGGGAATCAGCACCTCCAAATCCGAGACCATGGTCCTCAGCTGGAAAAGGGTGGAGTGCCTTCTCAGCGTTGGGAGTGAGATCCTGCCCCAAGTGGAGGAGTTCAAGTATCTCGGGATCTTGTTCACGAGTGAGGGAAGAATGGAGCGTGAGATCAACAAAGGCTGCAAAGAAACTCTGCCGATATTCGCATTTGTGAGGATTTTACGCCTAAGAAGTCTACCATCAGGGAGCACTGAGAATTAAAAAAAAAAAACGTTTTTATCCCTTGAGCCTCACCACACAGATGTCTACAGAGAGTCCCTTGGACTTCACGGTTTGTTTTTTTTGTCCCAAAATGCATTGCAGGACCTTCTATGCACAAGTCCATGTGTGCCTTTCTAAATGTCCAATCAATTCAATTTGCCACAGGGGGGTACCAAGTTCTGAACACATCTGAAGAAGAATTAAAGTCAAACAGGATGGACCTGAGCACAATCTGGAGTGCCGCAAGTTAAGGTCTGAAAACATCTGGGATGGAGAGACTCCAGTTTGTTGATTTTTTAATACATTTGCCAACTTTTCTGGAAATACTGTACATTTTCATTTTGTCATTATGGGCTATTGAGTGTGGATTTTTCCATTTGAAACGAAAGGTGCATCACAATAAAGTGTGCAGAAAGTGAAGAGGCGGGCATGCTTTCCGAATCCACAGCCCATAACAGAATATTCCATATCTGCTCACAGGTCACACATCCGCAGGTTAATTGCTTCTTTGTTCCTCCATCGTGAGAAGTAAATTCCCTGAGTGAGCCGAGCAGCGGGGATTAAACCAAGAACCTCACGTTTTACGGTGCATCGCTTTGAGCCACTAGGGGGAGGCCGTGCTGTCACATCTCCTGTCCGTCAATTAGAAGTGCGACATGCCAGTCTCAGGCTGGTGCTAAAATGCCAACGTGTGAGCATTAAGAGCCTTTTAACAAATTAATTAATCTTTCTGGTATTTCACAGTTAACACCACGGAATAAAATTTTACTTCGACACCAATTGTGTTCCGGCTGCTTGTTAATTCTCACGAGAGTTAGCTCAGATCTGATATGGAGCCGTGCTTTTAAATGAAAACGAATTCATCTGGAGAATACATAGCTAGATAGATAGATAAAATGTATTTACTGGTATGCTACAGAAGTCTGCGGATATCTTTCTATTTTGTTGCAGTGGCTTGTACCGTAAACACAAACTGATTGATGATGCAGCTAAATAAATTCCTAGTGAATAAATGGCTTTGTCTATAATCACTATTACATATATAAATGATGTAGGTCACCAGGCACATTAGCTATGAAAGATTAATGGAAACTACAGAGCCCTGACAGTGGAATTTGTATGATTTGCTGTAGCTTGGGGAGGTGGGTATCTGGGAACGACGTAAGATATATGTAGCAAATTACAGTGTAAATAATAAAGGTGTCCCCCGAGTGTTTTGCCGTCAATCTATAATATGTGATTATTATACCACCTCCCCAGTTTCTTGGCAAAACTACTCCTTCTGTGCCCATGAAATTTTGAGGCAAGTTAAGATGCTTACACTGGTACCAGTTAAAAAAGTGTGTAACATCTGCATGACATAACTGCGGGTGACAGGTTAACATTGTACAAAAAGAGATCAATTTTGTGGGCGCTGGGTTAATAAATCATAGTCAAGTCAAGTCAAGTAGGGGAGCATGCACTGGTACAGTGCGTTGCCGCACCCACTACATGACGAAACAATTCGGATCCTGGTTGGCAATCCCCCCAGGCAGACACTCGGTCCAGTCCCACCCTGACCCTATATCTGCAGCAGCCAGGTGTTACGTGGACTTCTTGGCCTGGTCCAGCCACTCGGGTCCCCAACAATGAGGATCTTACAAGCTGGGTCACCCTCGGGGAAACACGCCACATGGCCGTAGTGCCGTAACTGACGCTCCCTCACAATGCAGGTCATGTGCCTCATTCGGGACTCCGTGAGCAACACAAAGTCAAACCAACGGGACCCAAGGATTTCCGAAGAGACACAGTAGCAAAAGGAGTCCAGTCTTCGTCTCAAGTCACTGGATAGCGGCCATGTCTCGCAACCATATTGCAAATAATAGCGAGCCGTTTAAAATGATAACAGAGGGGATACTACCGATCTACAGCTCACAATCATTAAAAGTGTAGCGGGGCCACATAGGGGGGTCTTTGTTTCTATGTAAGTATGTCCTGTTGAGTGTTTGTTAAATGTGAATGACAACACCGGGGGCACCGATTTCTGTTTGTAAATGGGGGTCGGTGTCTTTAAACAGGTTTGCACAGATACGGAAGGGCTTGTGGGATTTGTAGTTTGTATGCACCGTACCAATAAAACCGGAAGAGAAGGATGTGGCGGGACTTTTTAAGTGGACCATTTTCTAATCTGTGGGGCATCTGTTGGTGAGGCAAGATTCACGGATCTTGACTTTGCTGACAATGCAGTTCCCAAAAGCCCCTACTGGTGTATGCCTGGGTGCACCAGTCCAGGAACGCTGCCACCTAGTGTATTGGGGTCTACTATTTGTTCAAACTTAACTGGTAAGCCTAACGGATGTTCTGTCGTCACCCATTCTTATCAATATCAACAGTTCATTGCTGAATGGCTCGGTTTGTGATGCACTAAATATATCAGTTATCGAAGCATTTCTTAAAAAGTCATACCTGGACCCACATACACTTAATAATTATAGATTTCATTTCAAATTAACTATTTCTTTTTAAAATACTTGAAAAAGTAGCCACCACTCAGCTTTAGTCTCACCTTAAATGTCATAATTAATTCTAGAAATTCCAGTCTGGCTTACACACTGGTCACAATACAGGAACGGCACTAACGTGTTGTAACAGGCATTCTGATATCCTCTGATGAAGGAAATTCCACAGTAATTATGCTGTTAGATTTAAGCACAGCTTTTAACTCCATTGACCATTCTATTGAATGTGAATTTCCCATTGGGATTAATAAAGTATCTATCTATCTATCTATCTATCTATCTATCTATCTATCTATCTATCTATCTATCTATCTATCTATCTATCTATCTATCTATCTATCTATCTATCTATCTATCTATCTATCTATCTATCTATCTATCTATCTATCGTATTACGCAGGCTGGAAAATGACATTGGTCTTTTGGGTCTTGTCCTTGCCTGGTTCAGTTCTTATTTTTCAAATTGTTACCAGTATGTACAGAAATGTGCTGAAAGGACACCATCGTTAAACACAAAAGTTAAATATGGTGTCCCGTAGGGATCAATGCTGGAAACATTTACTATTTTCATTTTACATGCTTCCATTGGGAACTCTCATTAGAAAACATCAGATTAATTTCCACCCATATGCAGATGACACTCTATCATACCTTCCTTTTAGACCAAATGATGTTTCTCTGGAGTTGTCCGTAATTAATTGTGTAAGTGAAGTAAAGGAGGGGATGAGTGAAAACAACTTGTCTTTGAATGCAAAAAAGCAAAAATATTAGTTACTGAGGGGGAAATGGTGGCACCGCAAGAACATTCTGTCAGCTCTTTAAATCAGTTGGACTCATCATTAGTTTAGGGGTTATTTCTGACACTAGCACATCATTAAAAACAAACTTTCCAAAACGTTTCATTTTTTTCCATTTTAAAAATAATATTGGAAGACTAAAATGGTTTCTAAATACATAATAAGATTAACTACTGTAATGCATTATTCACTGGCTGCTTAAAGCACTCTATGTACACAGCTGTCAATAAATTCATAAGGCTGCTTCAAGAATTCAAGACTAAAACCTACGAACATCAGTTCTCAAGTCCTTCCATTGGCTTCCAATATAGTTTAGGGGAGATTTCAAAATAATCCTTTTAACTTATTAAGCTTAAAAAGCTGAGGCAATGCTTACTTATAATTACTTATAAACCTGAACATACAGTACATAATGATGTCAACATGCCAGCCCATACTTAAGATTCCAGGGATTGATAAAGTAACAGTGGGAGGTCAAGTTTTAGTTGTGGGTCCCCAAAGCTGTAGAGTGGTCTGCCCACTACTGTAAGAATTGCCCCTTCAATCTCATGCTTTTAAATCCTGGCTGAAGACTCACATCTTCAGTTTAGCACACCCTGACTAGAGCTGCTGATTAGCTATGCACACTGCATCTGTGTGTTAGTCATTTGTACAGTAATATAAGTAATGCAATATTTAGTTGTTTTGCCTGCCTAAGTTAAGTCATCCCTGATGGAGGATCGCAGGAATCGTGAGAAAGAGGGGTCCTTTCATCGGATTGGCTGGCCCAACACTGTTTCAGCCGTGGAAAGGCCAAATGGGGGAGGCAGCTTGATGGATGAGGTCTCCAGGAGTCTAAAATTATCCAAATCTTATTATGTGATATCATCTACTGTTTAATTCTGCTCCGTACTTCTAAAAAATGTTTATTTTTTATTGAGGATTTGTTCTGTTCTGTGTATTGTATTGTATTGACCCCCTTCTTTTTGACACCCACTGCACGCCCAATCTACCTGGAAAGGGGTCTGTCTTTGATCTGCCTTTCCCAAGGTTTCTTCCATTTTTCCCTACTAGGATTTTTTGGGAGTTTTTCCTTGTCTTCTTAGAGAGTCAAGGCTGGGGGGCTGTCAAGAGGCAGGGCCTGTTCAAGCCCATTAAGGCACTTCCTGTGTGATTTTGGGCTATACAAAAATAAATTGTATTGTATTGTATTGTATTCATAAACTATTATTAAACCTAACCCTATTCTGTTTCTCTTCTCGATATCTGGATGTGGCACTTGGTGCCACTGCTCCACTTCCAAGCAACTGTCCTGCATATGGAAAGATAATCTCGGATAAAGAAGTGCTGTAATCATTGGATGAAAAGATTCTCTCATCAGATTGGATGACCAGCATAGACTCCACTATTGAAAAGCAAGTAGGGGGTGTACGGCCAGATGGCTGAGGTCTCCAGGACTCTGACTGTGTCTTACTTACAATTTCAGTCTCCTCCATTTTCATCTGGGCATAGGTCATCAATTAATTAATAAAAAAATATTGTTTGTTTTCATTTATTTTTAAGCAGTTTCTACCTTGTTCTCCATGTGTTTTAACAAATCTGTATTTTTACTGTATGTGCACTCATTCTGTGTTTAGTAAAATCTCTACTTGTCTTTTAACTGAAAATTGTTCATAGCTCTCTGTGCCTGCACTCAGTGAAGATCACTATACTAAAATAAGTTATAATTGTAATGGTGTACAACTTGGATGGTTGTATCTCCCCCTATCTACCCATGTTATTGTCTTGTATGGGAAAGGGAACGCCATCCATCCCTCCTGGGACCCAAGTGCAATTCCACCTTCAATTACAATGTGCATTGTGGTGAACATAAATTAAGTCACAGTTTCATCTTGCAATATCTACAGTAGTTTCTTGGAACTGCACACACACTTTATATAGCTTCTTCAAAAAGTATTGAGACCCCTTCACTATTTTCAAATTTTCTTATGTTGCAGCCTTGTGCTAAAACCTTGTGCTAAATCCTTCTGCTGATACCAGCATAGAAGAGAGTTTCCCCCCACCCACAATTACAGCAGCCCAAGTAAGCAGAGAGCTGAGGAGACTTCATGCTAGCAAAGCAGTGGGTCCAGATGGAATATCACCACGACTGCTGAAGGCCTGTGCGTTGGAGCTGGGGAGTTCTCTGCAGCGCATCTTCAACCTGAGCTTGGAACAGGGGAGAGTCCCGAGGCTTTGGAAAACATCTTAATAATAATACATTTTATTTAATAGGCGCCTTTCTTATCACTCAATGTCACCTTACAATAAAGTTAAACAACAATTAATAAAATAAAAATAAGAAAATGATAAATCACAAAGCAATAATTAGTAAACAAACAAATATGACAGGCAGTAACAGTGTAGAATTCACAATTGATATGCCAGCTTGAAAAGATAAGTTTTGAGAGTAGCTGTAAACTGTGCTATTGAATCAAGCTGACAAATATGAGAGGGAAGAGAATTCCAGAGTTGAGGAGCACTGTGAGAGAATGCTTGAGCTCCCATAGAACTGAGTTTGATGTGTGGTACAGAAAGTAGAGCTGCAGATGAAGATCTGAGTAAGCGAGAGGGAGTGTAAATCTGGAGGAGATCGGTGAGGTAGGGAGGAGCAAGGTTGTGGAGAGCTTTAAATATTAAGAGCAGTATTTTTTGTCTCCTCATAACTCCTACCTTGAAGTTGTGGAATCAGCCTGATCTTAGATCACCCCAGTCCCAAAGGTATCACATCCTATTGAGCTGAACGACTTCAGGCCTGTCGCCCTAATGTCACATGTGATGAAGACCATGGAGCGGCTGCTGCTTCACCACCTGAGGCCACAGGTCCACCATACCCTCGACCCTCTGCAGTTCGCATACTAGGAGAATGTGGGAGCGGAGGATGCCATCATCTAGATGCTACACCAATCCCTCTCCCACTTGGACAGAGGCAGTGGTGCTGTAAGAATTACAGTCATATGAAAATGTTTTGGACCCCCTCTCAACCTGCATAATAATTGACTCTCTTTTCAACAGTAAAGATAACAGTGGTATGTCTTTCATTTCATATGAACATCAGAGTACTGCGGTGTTTTCCGAACAAAGTTTTTTAGTGAAGCAGTATTTAGTTGTATGAAATTAAATCAAATGTGAAAAACTGGAGTGAAAAAATGTGGGTCCCCTTGTCATTGTGCTGATTTGAATGCCTGTCACTGCTCAATGCTGATTACTTGTAACACCAAATTGGTTGGATGAGCTCATTAAGCCTTGAACTTCATAGACAGGTGTGATCCAATCATGAGATATAAAGGGATTTAAGGTGGTCAATCGCAAGTTGTCTTTCCTTCCCTTTCACTCTCCTCTGAAGAGTGACAGCATGGGATCCTCAAAGCAACTCTCCAAAGATCTGAAAACAAAGATTGTTGAGTCTCATGGTTTAGGGGAAGGGTACAAAAAGCTATCTCAGAGGTTTAAACTGTCAGTTTCAACTGTAAGGAATGGAATCAGGAAATGGAAGGCCACAGGCACAGTTGCTGTTAAACCCAGCAGGTCTGCTAGGCCAAGAAAAATACAGGAGCGGCATATGAGCAGGATTGTGAGAATGGTGACAGACAACCCATAGATCACCTCCAAAGACCTGCAAGAACATCTTGCTGCAGATGGTGTATCTGTACATCGTTCTACAATTCAGAGCAATTTGTACAAAGAACATCTGTATGGCAGGGTGATGAGAAAGAAGCCCTTTCTGCACTCACGCCACAAACAGAGTCGCTTGTTGTATGCCAATGCTCATTTAGACAAGCCAGATTCATTTTGGAACAAAGTGCTTTGGACTGATGAAACAAAAATTGAATTATTTGCTCAGAACAAAAAGCGCTTTGTATGGCGGAAGAAGAACACCGCATTCCAAGAAAAACACCTGCTACCTACTGTCACATTTGGTGGAGGTTCCATCATGCTGTGGGGCTATGTGGTTACATCAGGGACTGGGGTCCTTGTTAAAGTCGAGGGTCGGATGAATTCAACCCAATATCCACAAATTCTTCAGGATAATGTTCAAGCATCAGTCACAAAGTTGAAGTTACGTAGGGGTTGGATATTCCAACAAGACAATGACCCAAAGCACAGTTCGAAATCTACAAAGGCATTCATGCAGAGGAGAAGTACAATGTTCTGGAATGGCCATCATAGTCCCCTGAGTTGAATATCATCGAAAATCTATGAGATGATTTGAAGCAGGCTGTCCATGCTTGGCAGCCATCAAATTGAACTGAACTGGAGAGATTTTGTATGGAAGAATGATGAACAATACCTCCATCTAGAATCCAGACACTCATCAAAGGCTATAGGAGGACAGCCTCTAGACTCTAGAGGCTGTTAGATTTGCAAAAGGAGGCTCAACTAAGTATTGATGTCATATCTCTGTTGAGGGGCCCACATTTATGCACCTGTCTAATTTTGTTATGATGCATATTGTATATTTTCTGTTAATCCAATAAACGTAATGTCACTGCTGAAATCCTGCTGTCTCCATAAGGCATGTCAGATATTAAAAGGAAATTGCTACTTTGAAAGCTCAGCCAATGAGAAACAAAAATCCAAAGAATTAAGAGGGGTTCCCAGACTTTTTCATATGACTGTATAATTAAACGAGGAGTTTATCATTTTTTTATAACCCAGTTTCTTGGTGTTTTATTATATTTTTATGTGTAGCATAAACTATTGGTTTGGGAACAAATGTTAATGGGTAACTACCTTTATTTATTTATTACCTGACCAGTGTATTGCTAGACTTAAGTAATAAGGTTTTGTTTATAGTGACCCAAGACTCAAAATATTAAAGTAATTAGAGTTATATAGTAAATTAGGCATTGGAGTAAAGAACTCAGGGCCTCTTTCTTCACATAGTTAGAGTAGATGGGCTACACACTGTATGTAAATATAATAGTTTATAAACTGACCCTCTATTCTTTGTTTCTCGGATCATTCTGACCAGACTGCTTTTGATGGACGCTCCCTCTAAGGCATGTTGCCAAGGAGTAATTAAAAGGTACAATGAACATCTTTTCACCAGGCTGATTACTGCTTTGTCCTGTCTTTCTTTAATAAGACTAGGGGGCTGTGCTCCCTACTCGCTTCGCTCACCCACCCCACAACCACCCCCCACCAGGGGGCGCGCTTCACGCTAGCCTCTTCGCATTGTGAAGGGGGTGTGCTGAACGCACACTAAGGAGATGCGGACGGATCACCTGCTGGCTTTCTGCTATTGAGCTGCGTGTTCTACTTGTCGCACTGTACAGCAGCTATCACTTTTGTCTCACTTCCTTGTCTCGCGGGACGTTAAAGTGTCTCCGAGAAATTGTTTGTAAGTAGGGCGTGACGTGCAAGAAGTCTCGTGGGACTTCAAAGTGTCTCTCCGAGATGATCACGTCTCGATCCAAAACTTTTTTTATATGTAGCACTTTCTTTACCCTTTAGCCATAGGATAGCGCCCTAAGTTCATAAACTCTATGTCCCTTAACTAATACCTACTCCCCAGTAATAAGCTACGAGCTGTTTCACAGTTAGTAATTTGTAACACAATTCACAATACAAATATATTCCCAAAATATAACAAAATTTATTGACTAAATTGAAAAAATATCTCAAAAAATAAAAAAATAAAACTATTTATATCCATCCATCCATCCATCCATCCATCCATCCATCCATCCATCCATCCATCCATCCATCCTCTTCCGCTTATCCGAGATCGGGTCGCGGGGGCAGCAGCTTGAGCAGAGATACCCAGACTTCCCTCTCCCCGGCCACTTCTTCTAGCTCTTCCGGGAGAATCCCAAGGCGTTCCCAGGCCAGTCGAGAGACATAGTCCCTCCAGCGTGTCCTGGGTCTTCCCCGGGGCCTCCTCCCGGTTGGACATGCCCGGAACACCTCACCAGGGAGGCGTCCAGGAGGCATCCTGATCAGATGCCCTAGCCACCTCATCTGACTCCTCTCGATGCGGAGCAGCAGCAGGTCTACTCTGAGCCCCTCCTGGATGATTGAGCTTCTCACCCTATCTTTAAGGGAGAGCCCAGACACCCTGCGGAGAAAACTCATTTCAGCCCCTTGTATTCGCGATCTCGTTCTTTCGGTCACTACCCATAGTTCATGACCATAGGTGAGGGTAGGAATATAGATCGATTGGTAAAATGAGAGCTTTGCCTTATGGCTCAGCTCCTTTTCACCACGACAGACTGATGCAGAGCCCGCAGAACTGCGGACGCCACACCGATCTGCCTGTCGATCTCACGCTCCATTCTTTCCTCACTCGTGAACAGCAGTATTTATAGTTAAGTCCAATCAAAATTCCCATAAATCATAGATTATAGAAATTGGAAACTCACACAAATTGCTGTATATTTTACCCTTCACAACAAATACCTATAGGTTTGGGCAGTGCACTTAAACCTTACAAATGTACTCTTAACTGTTTGCTTTTACCCACACTTAAAACATCCCACTTTTAAAGAAGAACACAATAACAAAATCTATAATATGACCAAACTTAATCACTAAAACCTAACTCTATCTTAACAACTTTAGGGACCCACAGAGACACACACACACAAGCCAGCGGCCACCAAATAATGGTCAATGCTCGTGAAAGTGGTGGCCAAAAACATTAAGGCCCATTCGCTCTAATGAGCCAACATAAAAGTTAACAGTACTCACTAATATGCAGAGTGAATATCAGTGTCCATTGTCCAAACACAGAACTTCCACGCTGTAGAAAAATGATGGAGTTGCCCTGCCAGCAGGCTGGCGCACAGCAAAACGATGCAAGCGCTGCAAGCGAAATGGAGCTTGTCTGTTCCAATGAGGTAAAAGGTTGTTTTTCCTCCTTGCCCTAGGAGCTGCCAGGCTTTCCTTTTGTCACCTGGAGCGCTATTCCAAGTATCGCGTGCTTCTTCGCAGGCTCCCTCCACTCCTTTGCCTCTCTCGCCTTCTTCACTCCCACCACCCTTTTTTTTTTTTTTTCGCGTCCAACACCTTCTCGTGTGAACACCACCCGGAGCTCTAAAGCCTCCGCAAACCATGTCCAACTCTGTTTTTTTTTTTTTTTTAAAACAAAACAACCAGTAAACATTATTAAGGGGAATATTATATTATATGAGCATAGGGCTACATATATAATAGAATTTCTACCACATTATCCATCATTTGCAAATTTCCTGTCTTTTAATGCATTCACGCAGCCATATATTTTTGATTTTCCATTATTATAACAGCTTCAAAATCACAATTGTTACAAGCCTTTTCAATGTCATAATATTTTGTACTCATTTTTTGTTATTAACACTCTGAAGGCTAGGTACAAGCCTGTCAAAACGAGACACACGAGAGAACTCGTACCTCGGTATGCCGCCACCGTAGACACAGTCACCTTACTGGTGAGCTTTGCTGCCGTGTCTCAGTTATCTACTATAGTGCTGCCATCTAGTGGATAGCCAAAAAAATAAGCTTCAGGGTTATAGAGCTATAAATAGTCCATAGTTATATCGTTGGGAAAAGAAATAAAGATGCTGATGGTTTGAAAACACGAGATTTGTTGCAAATGCTAATGACAGTGATTGAGATAATATCAATCACTTGGATGACTTGGAATCAGTAGGCCGTGGTATACTGATGTGGATCGCTGCGCCAAAGGCTTTTCTTCATCACAAGGCGGCTGACTTATCACGAGTCACCACAGTGGGCACTGGGCCCCCGGACCAAAGGGTCCCACGATGTTTCTGATGCCTCTGTATGTTCATGTTTTGTTATCAAAGCAGGGGCCCCAGTGCAATACTTTGCCCGGGGGGTCTGTGATGCTGTTAAGATGGCCCTGTTTCTGCTGGCCGCTGAGCACAAAGAGTCACCAACTACCAAATGTGTTGTTTG
Source organism: Erpetoichthys calabaricus (assembly GCF_900747795.2). Taxonomy (NCBI): domain Eukaryota; kingdom Metazoa; phylum Chordata; class Cladistia; order Polypteriformes; family Polypteridae; genus Erpetoichthys; species Erpetoichthys calabaricus. Next base: position 14,612,252 of record NC_041395.2, on the reverse strand, counting down.
TGTGTGACAAGCGTGGTTTGCACAAAGAAACACGTTAAATTTCTGGCATGTGTGCGTCTAAGTCTGCACTCTGTGAGGTGCCCTCCTTCAAAGACTCTCATTTAAATGCAAACTTTTAGTCGTGTTGCTGGTGAAAATAAAACAATTAACAGTTTATTTGCATTGTTGACAGAGTTAGTAGTGATAATTAAGCTGCTGCTTTCTAATACATTTCTTTAGATTTTTTTTTAAAAGAGTATCATGCAGTGCATCCGGAAAGTATTCACAGCGCATCACTTTTTCCACATTTTGTTATGTTACAGCCTTATTCCAAAATGGATTAAATTCATTTTTTTCCTCAGAATTCTACACACAACACCCCATAATGACAACGTGAAAAAAGTTTACTTGAGATTTTTGCAAATTTATTAAAAATAAAAAAATTGAGAAAGCACATGTACATAAGTATTCACAGCCTTTGCCATGAAGCTCGAAATTGAGCTCAGGTGCATCCTGTTTCCCCTGATCATCCTTGAGATGTTTCTGCAGATTAATTGGAGTCCACCTGTGGTAAATTCAGTTGACTGGACATGATTTGGAAAGGCACACACCTGTCTATATAAGGTCCCACAGTTGACAGTTCATGTCAGAGCACAAACCAAGCATGAACTCAAAGGGATTGTCTGTAGACCTCCGAGACAGGATTGTCTCGAGGCACAAATCTGGGGAAGGTTACAGAAACATTTCTGCTGCTTTGAAGGTCTCAATGAGCACAATGGCCTCCATCATCCGTAAGTGGAAGAAGTTCAAAACGCCAGGACTCTTCCTAGAGCTGGCCGGCCATCTAAACTGAGCGATCGGGGGAGAAGGGCCTTAGTCAGGGAGGTGACCAAGAACCCGATTGTCACTCTGTCAGAGCTCCAGAGGTCCTCTGTGGAGAGAGGAGAACCTTCCAGAAGGACAACCATCTCTGCAGCAATCCACCAATCAGGCCTGTATGGTAGAGTGGCCAGACGGAAGCCACTCCTTAGTAAAAGACACATGACAGCCCGCCTGGAGTTTGCCAAAAGGCACCTGAAGGACTCTCAGACCGTGAGAAAGAAAATTCTCTGGTCTGATGAGACAAAGATTGAACTCTTTAGTGTGAATGCCAGGCGTCACGTTTGGAGGAAACCAGGCACCGCTCATCACCAGGCCAATATCATCCCTACAGTGAAGCATGGTGGTGGCAGCATCATGCTGTGGGGATGTTTTTCAGCAGCAGGGACTGGGAGACTAGTCAGGATAAAGGGAAAGATGACTGCAGCAATGTACAGAGACATCCTGGATGAAAACCTGCTCCAGAGCGCTCTCGACCTCAGACTGGGGCGACGGTTCATCTTTCAGCAGGACAACGACCCTAAGCACACAGCCAAGATATCAAAGGAGTGGCTTCAGGACAACTCTGTGAATGTCCTTGAGTGGCCCAGCCAGAGCCCAGACTTGAATCCGATTGAACATCTCTGGAGAGATCTTAAAATGGCTGTGCACCGACGCTTCCCATCCAACCTGATGGAGCTTGAGAGGTGCTGCAAAGAGGAATGGGCCAAACTGGCCAAGGATAGGTGTGCCAAGCTTGTGGCATCATATTCAAAAAGACGAGGCTGTAATTGCTGCCAAAGGGGCATCAACAAAGTATTGAGCAAAGGCTGTGAGTACTTATGGACATGGGATTTCTCAGTTTTTTATTTTTAATAAATTTTCAAAAACCTCAAGTAAACTTTTTTCACGTTGTCATTATGGGGTGTTGTGTGTAGAATTCTGAGGAAAAAAATGAATTTAATCCATTTTGGAATAAGGCTGTAACATAACAAAATGTGGAAAAAGTGATGCGCTGTGAATACTTTCTGGATGCACTGTATCTGAATAGACCAATACTGCAGCCTCCTGGTAATAAACTGGCAATCGGAAGGTTGCCGGTTCAAATCCCGTAAATGCCAAAAAGAGACTCTGCTCTGTTGGGCCCTTGAACAAGGCCCTTAACCTGCAATTGCTGAGTGCTTTGAGTAGTGAGAAAAGCGCTATATAAATGCAAAGAATTATTATTATAAACGGTCCACTTGCCATAATAAATAGTCCAGTAGTCAATGTGTTAAAATTATTTTCAGTTATAAATGAAAAATGTTATTTTTTTAGGTCTGGTCATATTGAGTTGTCACCATTAAGATGTGACGTTGGTTGCTACAGAGCGTATCTCCAGAAATACTGTAATTAATGTAATCGACAAGATAATATAAAAAGCAACACATTGGACACGTTGTGGTTTTCCGTACAAAGTGATCTTTCGTGCATATGTTTTTAACTCTTGTACAGACTCGAAGCGAAAATAAAATCACCAGTATAGTGTGACAGATAGAGGACGCTGTCGTCCTCTTGAACCCTCAGACCACTCTTCAGACACCAGGTAAAAGTCCAACAATTATTTATTTGGACACTAATAAAGTGCACAAAGCACCTACACTCCACAATACTCATATAATAAATCAATAATCAATACAATCCTCCACGCCCAGACGCGTTGCCACCCTTCCACCCAGCTCAGCTCCACGCTCTGGTCTCTCACAGTCCTTTTATAGTCCTTGACCCGGAAGTATTTCGTCCTCTCTGTCCATGTGACTAGGAACACTTCTGGGTGAGATAAAAATCCTTTTTCTTCACCCCGGAAGCACGTCATTCCTCCTGTTCATGTGACTTGGATGTACTTCCGGGGCGTAGGGCAAATAATCCTTGTTCCTCCCTGCAGCGTCCCCTAGCGGCCCCCACGGCATCCAGCAGGGTTGGGGATAAAAACTGCATTGTCCAGGATTCCCTGCTGGCATTCGGGGCACCTCCATGCTGCAGGGAGGGCTCCACCTGGCGGCCTGGGGGTATTGGCCGGGATGAACAGCCGGCCACATATCACAATAGACTAATACACAAACAACGAGAAATTATTAACAGAGGTTGTTCAAAGACTCCTAAACTTGCTGCTTTCATTCCTTATCGCAGTGTCGTGTCTGTGTGACCCGGACGTGGAGCGTTGGTGCTGCGCTGAAATCATGTAGTGCAAGTTAGGTACGTGAAAGGGTTTAAAAATTCTTTCTTTCAAAAGTGCTGGGGCAGAACAGTCCAGCTGAGAGGGTCCCAGCCCCGATTTAGGGTCCAGAGGAAACTTGTTGATCGCACAGCTTCGCCCCTTCACTTGTTGGCATTCAAGGTGCTGCCCTCGAGTGGTTTACTTCAAACTTAACCAACAGAACCAGCAGCTCTCTATGACAGAAACTGTTCATTATGGTGTCCTGTTTGGGCCCCACCCTTCATTTCATTGTATGCGTAAATATAATGTCTCCTTTCATGATTATGCTGATGATTGTCACCTACTGTATGTCTAACTTTAGTAGTACGGTGTTGAACTGTGTTAGTCATTATGGATGTATAAAAGAAATTCAAGCAAGATGGCATTTTTTATTGGCTAACTCAACAATATACAAGCTTTCAAACCAACTGAGGCCCCTTCTTCAGGTAAGTCATAATCCATTACAACCTGCCTGAAGAAGGGGTCTGACTTACCTCGCTAGCTTGCCTAAAAAAATAAAAGGTGTCATCTTGCTTGACTTCTCATTACATTTGCCTGTAAAAGCTTTGCATTGTAGAGATAAAGACATGGATGACCATTAACTTTCTTCAGTTAAACGATAAGAAATGAGAAGTCGTTGTGTGTCATCTCAATAGATATCTTGATCTGTCTTTAGTTGATTTGGGTTATTTCTCACCTTGTGGAAAACCAGATGCTAAGAAGCTGGGTGTCATTTTTGACAATGGCCTCCATTTGATGAGCAAGTCAGCTCTTGCGCTACAGGCCAGTCTTTTTATAGATCAAGATAATCTCCAAAATTTAAGTTGTTCCTTTTCTTTAATACCTTGATGATGGTCATCCATACCTTTCTTCTTCTTTTGGCTGCAACCGTTAGAAGTCGCCACAGTGAATCATCTGTTACCATAAATGTATTACACATAGGAAGTAAAATGTGAGGTTTGAATACACAATGGCAGGTCTGAATATTGAGAGTCCACCTTATGAGAAGGACTTAGGAGTTGTGGTTGACTCAACACTATCAGCCGCCAGACAGTGTTCAGAAGCCATTAAGAAGGCTAACAGAATGTCAGGTTATGTAGCGCCTTGATGTGTGGAGTACAAGTCACAGGAGGTTCTGCTCAAGCTTTATAACACACTGGTGAGGCCTCATCTGGAGTACTGGGTGCAGTTTTGGTCTCAAGGCTCTAGGCTGATTCCAGGGCTAAATGTAAAGTATTACATGTAGGAAGTCGAAATATGAGGTTTGAATACACAATGGGCGGTCGGAAAATAGAAAGTAAGCTTTATGAGAAGGATTTAGGAGTCATAGTGGACTCTAAGCTATCGACTTCCAGCCAGTGTTCAGAAGCCATTAAGAAGGCTAACAGAATGTCAGGTTATATAGCACCTTGATGTGTGGAGTACAAGTCCCAGGAGGTTCTGCTCAAGCTTTATAATACACTGGTAAGGCCTCATCTGGAGTAATGGGTGCAATTTGGGTCTCCAGGCTACAAAAAGGACATAGCAGCACTAGAAAAAGTCCAGAGAAGAGCAAATAGGGCTGATTCCAGGGCTAAATGTAAAGTATTACATGTAGGAAGTCGAAATGTGAGGTTTGAATACACAATGGGAGGGTCTGAAAATAGAAAGTATGCTATATGAGAAGGATTTAGGAGTCATAGTGGACTCTAAGCTATCAACCGCCAGACAGTGTTCAGAAGCCATTAAGAAGGCTAGTAGAACATCAGGTTATATAGTGCCTTGATGTGTGGAGTACAAGTCACAGGAGGTTCTGCTCCAGCTTTATAACACACTGGTGAGGCCTCATCTGGAGTCCTGTGAGTAATTTTCGCCTCCTACTACAGAAAGTCTAGATAAGTGTAACTAGGTTAATTACAGGGCTAAATGGAAATTATTACATGTAGGAGGTGAAAATGTAATATGTGAAAACAAAATAGGTGGTCTGAAAATAGAAAGTGCCCCTTATGAGAATAATTTAGGAGTCGTAGTTGATTCTACACTATCAACTGCTGGACAGTGCTCAGAGTCCATTAAGAAGGCTAACAGAATGTCAGGTTATATAGCGCCTTGATATGTGGAGTACAAGTCACAGGAGGTTCTGCTCAAGCTTTATAATACACTGGTGAGGCCTCATCTGGAGTACTGGTTTTGGTCTCCATGCTACCAAAAAGGACAAAGCAGCACTAGAAAATGATCCAGAGAAGAGCAACTAGGCTGATTGTGGGGCTACAGGGGATGAGTGATGAGGAAAGTTTAAGCAAAAGAAGATTAAGAGGAGACCTGATTGAAGTGTTTAAAATTATGAAGGGAATTAGTCCAGTGGATCAAGACGGTGACTGTAAAATGAGTTCATCAAGAGCATGGGGACACAGTTGGAAACTTGTTAATAGGAAATTTCAAACAAACATTAGAAACCGCACAGAATCCGGAGTGTGTAAAAATACATGGAAGAGAAGAAAGACTCATTTTCTTTTTAAATATTGACTTCCTTATATAGCTGTCAATCATGTGTAAAAGTCAGTTGCTAGGCAACAGAATGCAATGGAGCCTCAAAACATGACAGCAAATATGATTTGGGTTTAAAACAGAGCTACTAGAAAAGGGCATCATAGTACAGCAGTTTTGCCATTTAAACAGAGCCCAGAGTTTGAGCCGCTGACTCTAGAGTACAGGACAAAATAACCCTGGAGATCAAAGGATTATGGGCTGGACTAAATTATCGATTTTTAAAAAAAGAAGACCAGATTGGAAGAATTTTTGGACATAACGTCAATGAAAATTCACATAGATTTAAAAATGAAGCAGAATTGTTGTGCTGTTAAACATCAATGGATGGCGTAGACACAAAATGGTGCCAACAGAATCAGATGGCAAGGATATCACGAAACACGCTGAAAAGGCAGCATGCGGTTTACCGTTCAAGAGCACAGTCACGTATTGCATGCGTGTTGGAGGATCTTGTCACGGGCCCGGCCCTGGGGGGCGCTGTCGCTAACACTCTGTTCTCCTTCTCTCCCCTCGACAAACCGCCACTTAGCCCCGCCCCTTCCTGTTTGTCCGCTTTAAGAAGCCCAGAAGGGGGCGGAGATACAGTAGGTCTTCTGGCCGATAACTTGGCTAAGCAGTCACTCAGTTTTAATAATTAAAATGTAACGGTGCCATTGCAAAATACAAACATCAGTTACATCAATTTGGCAACATAGCTGGAATTAAACTAAGAAAGGAAGGTGGTGGGAAAGAGCAAAATGGGAGGGTGGAAGTCATCATCACAAGATTACGTCATGGGGACACCGTCTGGAACTATTCACCATTTAGAAAAAATAAACACGATACGTGGATATACAGAAAATGGAATTGTCCTGAAACAGACATAATAATTCATGAAATTTATATAGCGCCTTTCTCACTACTCAAAGCGCTACCACACAGGGAGGACCCGGGAGGCAAACACACAATCTTTTTACTGTGCGGCAGTAGTGCATATAAGGAGCAAAGAATCTGTTTAAAAAAATAAAATCTATGGGACAGCAGGTTATTACCATCAAACCAAATCAAATCAAACTTTATTTATAAAGCACAATTTTAAAACACCACAAGTGTAAACCAATGTGCTGTACAATAAAATCAAAAAATATCAATAATAATTCAGTAAACAAAGGACACAAATTACATAAATACTAAAACAAATAAATTAAAGGAATTGATTAGAAGATAAACATTTTACTGAAAAAACAATGGATATGAAAAAATTAATAAATTAAAAATAAAATTGATACCAGAGTTACTCATATACAGATAAAAGCAATCGAAAACAAGTGTGTTTTAAGTCTTGATTTAAACATTTGAGTTGAAGAAGCTAACCTAATGTCAATTGGCGGAGCATTCCACATAGCATACCATAGAACAGCGTTTCTCAACCTTTAAGTATTTGCGACCCGAGTTTTCATAACAGTTTTAATCGCGCCCCCCCCCTGAAAAGTAAAGAAGCCCACTAATACCAGTTTGTTCTTTTTAATTAATGATATATCATAGATGTATATTTTATTATACCTGCCTATACCTATAGCCGAATAAGAGAAGTTCAAATAGACTGTGCGCATGGCTGAGGCAGCGTGTGCTAGAAGCTGTATCCTGATAATACTCTCTGCTCTTGACACAATCTGCCGTAGAGCTATCCGATCAGCTGCTGTACAGCTGTGATTCCACACTCAGATACAGTGTGTTAAAATACTCTGAGTGGTGCACTGAGAGTAACAAAGCTAAAGTAGCTATGGTATTTGGAATAGTTTGGCCATTCTGTGCACCATTATATTGTTACAAGTTGATTACAATCAGATGCCTTAAACTAATAAACGGCATACGGTTAATGCAGCGTTTCTCAACCTTTAAGTATTTGCTACCCGAGTTTTCATAACAGTTTTAATTTGCGCCCCCTAACTTTTTTTTTTGAAAGGAGCCCACTAATACCAATTTGTTCTTTTTTAATTAATGATATATCATAGATGCCTATTTTATTATACCTACTTAACTTATATCAACATTTGTCTAACTCTATATTTCTTTTTCTAGTATCAGAATGTAATTTAAGTTAATTTGTTTTGGTTTCAATAGATGTATTTTTCATATTTTTTATTCTTGTTTTCTTTTTTTCACATCTTTGCACCCCCCTTTTTGTTACTTCGTGCCCCCCTAGGGGAGTCCGCCCCACAGATTGAGAACCACTGCCATAGAAGGTATAGTAGGACAGTGTTGGTAATAAAATGGATCAAAATGCTTATTTGAATTTTTACACAAGACTTTCTGATTTTACTTGAGTTTCTTTTTTGTTCCCCATCGAACCCCAGGTTGGATTTGCTTCCTGAGTTTCTGCCCCACACTCCAGCTCAGTAGGTAGCGGCAACTCACCATTGACGTTGATCTGCCAACCGCCATAAAAACCCAGAAGAAGAAGACGAAGCAGGAGGAGGAGGCGTCTTTTGAGTCAGAGCGTCCCCCCGGATGGAGCTCCACTAAAACGACCCTAAATTCTGAACATTTGTTGTTGCCTGAACTGGCGTGTAGCCTTGTCTATTGCATCAGCTGTTTTCAAAAATAGTTTTGGCGATATCGTAATCTAAAAGGGCCGTCAGCATTGTAATTTCTTCTGATAAATCTTCAGTTTTCTCTGTGAAATACGTGATAACTTTGACAGAATCCATTTCGTCGTCAGTAGTTTTACTAATTAATTAAGGTGCTATCTCATTTCCTACCATCTCCCATACTGACGAATTGAATTAAGCAGACACAACATACAGAAGGCGATTCACCAATCAAAACACAGCCTGTGCTAGAGCCCACCCTCTGAGCTCTGACGAGTGAAAGTGACATTTCTATTTCATGATGCATTTGGAGGAACATTACGGTCAAAACTGAACAAATATATAAGCAACAAATACATATTTCTGACACATTTATTTCTTTATTCTGACATATCATGACACATTAATTCAACAGTACTTTTATTTATTTGTGCATTTATTGATTTACTTATTTAACTTTATCCTCCATGGAATAAGACTAGGGGACTTTGCGACCTGCTCGGCTCACCAACCCATGGACCTACACTACGTGCTAGCCTCTTGCCGGTTCTGTTGGTCTTGTATGTGGATGTGGTTGTACAGATTTTTATTTTCATGGGAATTGTTAAAGCTCTCTGTTATGAAAAAAATCTTGGAAGGAGACAAGATGTGATTTTCTCAAAGAGACACTTTCATGTCCCATGAGACGAGACTTCGTGCAAACAGATTTAACCAGAAATAAAGACAAAGAGTAGATGACAAAGTAGAGGTTCAAAAACGTTGGTGTGGTACACATGCAGAGCAGATTAGAGACAATGGAAGTATGAAAATTCAAAAGTCTCAAAAAAATGATAGCAAAGATTGCATTAGCGTAAACAAATGGAAATTATTACTCGGTGAAATAACAGAACAGCAAAAAGAGATTGAATATATTGTTCAGATTTAAACTTTAAGTCGGAGACTGTAGATCGTCTAATTTGTGTTGCCATCAGGGAAAAGTAGTATTTCTTCCCAATGAAGAGGCGTATCCATGAGAATTAAAACATTTCTTGTTTGGTGAAAGTGAAATCCCACAAGACAAGAGCTTATGCTAAAAGATTTGGAAAAGTCCTGCCCACATAATCACCATGCACACGGTTCGATCATTTCTCATTTGTGTGAATGCTATTGTCAGACACGTTTCTTGTAGAGAGAAAGAAACGATGTTCACTCACTGGCAGTTATATGTTGCGTTGTCACGATGTAATTCTAAACACAGATTCAAAACTCAATGTGATATTGACGAAAAGGTAAAAGTGAAAAGAGATTGAATATATGGACATAGGTGATATGACAGAAGTTTGTAGATATTGTTTGGCTTTAAACTTTAAGTCCGAGACTTGTAGATTGTCTAATTCGTGTTGCCATCAGGAGTATCAGGAGAATTAAAAGTTTTGTTGCTTGGTGAAAGTGAAATCCACATACGCGAGTGGCAGAGACGTGAAGTTGCTGGTGTGTAGCGCAGGCGGTGGGGATAGGGGTGTATTGGTGAGCGAAGTGAGCAGGTGGCAAAGCCCCCAAGTATGCATAATAGGACTAACTATTTTACATTACAGCGAGTAATTAACCATAGTAAATAAGAGTTAAACATAATAATTTGAATGTCAATTATGTTTCATGTTGCGTTAGAGTTATTAGTTGCGCAATACGATTTCATTCTGTTTGGCGTTGAAATTAACACACAGATACTTTTTGAACTTACACTTTTACCATAAAACTTCAGTTAAAACAAGTTTTTTAATTAAATATTTGTCAATATTGCAGTGAATTTTGATTCTGTGTTAGGACTTTTATCATGTCAACGCAACATGTAACTGCCCATGATTGAATTTCGCTTCTTTCCCTCTATTAAATAAAATGACTTTATGGAATGTTTGGCTCTGTGATTTGTTAATTGTCTTTACAAAAGCTATTCTAACGGGAAACTGTAAACATTTTAATATGAATGGCATATCAAGATCTCCTTTGGCGTCTAATGTTATCCCCTGAAGATGTACTACATTACCTTTCTTGTTGCCGTTAAAATTTTATATGTCAGAATTGTTCGACCAATTTTGAATACAACTAATCTTGTCCTATTGCACAGCCCATCACTCAGACATAAATTACACAATAACATTACGATACATCCTTCTTTCTACAGTAATTCGTGCAGAGGAAGACCAGATGGTGTTAACGTTTGTAGACATTCGTCAGGATATTGTAAGTTGATGTTTTCATCTTGTGCACCATCACCACCAACTGTTTCAGCAGAATCTGTTGATACACATTTAACGAACTTGCAGTGTAACTGATCGACATTTTTGGTGTCAATTCGTTTGACTTCATAGTTTCTCAGTGCTAGGATTGCCCATGTACTCATTTCTTCTGTTGATAACCCTTCATGAAGAAATTCTTCAATTAGATTTGAACAGAATACGTCTTCTTTAATTGGAAAACGATAAAATTTATAAGAGCTGAGAGAGCAGGAACTGTGTCTGACAAAAGCATTCACACGAATGAGAGGTGAAAGGACCGTTGTCTTGTTTGAAAATGATTGAGAGGAGGGCGTGACTTGAAAAAATCTCATGGCCAAAGTCTCGCCTCGCGGGGCTTGAAAAAATCTTCCAAAAAGTCTTGTCGCGTTGCAGGATTTTTTTATATAATAGGGAGATAACTTGTATGTACAAGAAAATGATAATGTGCACCAAGCACCCTCCACTCCACTATACTCATAAATCAAAACACAATACAATAATCAATATAATAAACAATCCTCCACCCTTCCTCCTGACTCAGCTCGTCTGTCTGGGATTTCCCAGAGTCCTTTATAGTTCATGACCCGGAAGTGCTTCTGAGCCCTCAGTCCATGTGATTATCCAGCACTTCCGGGTCAGGTAAAAACTCCTCATTTTTCTTCAGCCCGGAAGTACTTTATTTCTTCCGTCCTCGTGACGGCTCAGTGATTGAGAAACACGGATCTAGAGCAGGATTTCTCAAAGCGTTTTAAACTTAGGAGCACAATGGTTAAGACTTTGGACCTCAAACCATGAAGTGGTGGGTTTAAATCCTGCTATTGACAGTGTGTGAAGAGGATGAAGAATGGAAAGACCATTGGTCCAGATGACATACCTATGGAAGCATGGAGGTGTTTAGGAGAGATGGCAGTGGAGTTTATAACCAGATTGTTTAATAGAATCTTGGAAAGTGAGAGGATGCCTGAGGAGTGGAGAAGAAGTGTACTGGTGCCGATATTTAAGAATAAGGAAGATGTGCAGGACTATAGTAACTACAGGGGGATAAAATTGATAAGCCACAGCATGAAGTTATGGAAAAGAGTAGTGGAAGCTCAGTTAAGAAGTGAGGTGATGATTAGTGAGCAGCAGTATGGTTTCATGCCAAGAAAGAGCAACACAGATACGATGTTTGCTCTGAGGGTGTTGATCGAGTAGTATAGAGAAGGCCAGAAGGAGTTGCATTGTGTCTTTGTGGACCTGGAGAAAGTATATGACAGGGTGACTGAGAGGAGCTGTGGTATTGTATGAGGAAGTTGGGAGTGGCAGAGAAGTACGTAAGAGCTGTACAGGATATGTACAAGGGAAGTGTGACCGTGGTGAGGTCTGAGGTAGGAGTGATGGATGCATTCAAGGTGGAGGTGGGATTACATCAGGGATCGGCTCTGAGCCCTTTCTTATTTGCAATGGTGATGGACAGGCTGATAGACGAGATTAGACAGAAGTCCCCGTGGACTGTGATATTTGCTGATGACATTGTGATCTGTAGCGATAGTAGGGAGCAGGTTGAGGAGACCCTGGAGAGGTGGAGATAAATGAGAGGGAGGTCAGTAGAATGGTGAAGAGGCAGGGAGTAGAGTTGGCGAAGGTGGATGAGTTTAAATACTTGGGATCAACAGTACAGAGTAATGGGGATTGTGGAAGAGAAGTGAAGAAGAGAGTGCAGGCAGGTGGAATGGGTGGAGAAGAGTGTCAGGAGTGATTTGTGACAGGCGAGTATCAGCAAGAGTGAAAGGGAACGTCTACAGGATGGTAGTGAGACCAGCTATGTTATATGGGTTGGAGACGGTGGCACTGACCAGAAAGCAGGAGACACAGCTGGAGGTGGCAGAGTTAAAGATGCTAAGATTTGCATTGGGTGTGACAAGGATGGATAGGATTAGAAATGAGAACATTAGAGGGTCAGCTCAAGTTGGACGGTTGGGAGACAAAGTCAGAGAGGTGAGATTGTGTTGGTTTGGACATGTGCATAGGAGAGATGTTGAATATATTGGGAGAAGAATGCTAAGGACAGAGCTGCCAGGGAAGAGGAAAAGAGGAAGGCCTAAGAGAAGGTTTATGGATGTGGTGAGAGAGGACATGCAGGTGATGGGTATAACAGAACAAGATGCAGAGGACAGAAAGATATAGAAGAAGATGATCCTCTTTGGCGACCCCTAATGGGAGCAGCCGAAAGAAGGAGAAGAAGAGGAAGAAGAAGAGGTCATTGTTCTGTCCCAAGTCACTTGTGCACAGAGTAAACAGTAATGGTGATAAGACTCACCCCTGCGGACTTCCTGTGTTTGATAAAGCGTCCTGTACCTTGACTGCCAGTGAAGGATTTAAAAGATTACGTTCCTATTGTTCAGTTTCCCAATCAGTATGTGAGGCTGGAAGGTACTGAATGCTCAAGAAAATTCCAAAAATAGTGCTCTAACATAGAGTATGTACCATACTGATGAAGAAAAGTATAGACTTGATGTAAGATAACAGGCAGAGCATCTTCAACAAATCTGGTTGCAGGTTAGGTGGACTGGTGGTATGCTCTGTGTGTGTGTGTGTGAGAGAGAGTGTGTGGGTGTGTGTGTGTGGATGTGTGTGTGTGTTCCCCCACTCCAGGGGTTATTCCTGTCTGTGCCCATTTCTTGCTTGGTCTGGCTACAGGTATCCCACAACTCTTCCCCTGGATAAATGTGTTAAAAAATGGATGGACTAGAACGGAATGGATGTTTTTCAGGGTGATGACCAAATTTGGGCTCCATGCATGTTTGCCCAAGATGTACTAGTGAGTAAGGGGTCTATATTGTCCAGATGTGCAAATCCTAATAGGGCCATTGTTGGCTGCCCACATAAGACCAATACAGTGCATCCGGAAAGTATTCACAGCACATCACTTTTTCCACATTTTGTTATGTTACAGCCTTATTCCAAAATGGATTAAATTCATTTTTTTCCACAGAATTCTACACACAACACCCCATAATGACAACATGAAAAAAGTTTATTTGAGGTTTTTTGCAAATTTATTAAAAATGAAAAATCTGAGAAATCCCATGTCCATAAGTATTCACAGCCTTTGCTCAATACTTTGTCGATGCTCCTTTGGCAGCAATTCCAGCCTCAAGTCTTGTTGAATATGATGCCACAAGCTTGGCACACCTATCCTTGGCCAGTTTCGCCCATTCCTCTTTGCAGCACCTCTGATGCTCCATCATGTTGGATGGGAAGCGTCGGTGCACAGCCATTTTAAGATCTCTCCAGAGATGTTCAATCGGATTCAAGTCTGGGCTCTGGCTGGGCCACTCAAGGACATTCACAGAGTTGTCCTGAAGCCACTCCTTTGATATCTTGGCTGTGTGCTTAGGGTTGTTGTCCTGCTGAAAGATGAACCGTCGCCCCAGTGTGAGGTCAAGAGCGCTCTGGAGCAGGTTTTCATCCAAAATTTCTCTGTACCTTGCTGCAGTCATCTTTCCCTTTATCCTGAATAGTCTCCAAGTCCCTGCCGCTGAAAAACATCCCCACAGCATGATGCTGCCACCACCATGCTTCACTGTAGGGATGGTGCCAGGTTTCCTCCAAACATGATGCCTGGCATTCACACCAAAGAGTTCAATATTTGTCTCATCAGACCAGAGAATTTTCTTTCTCATGGTCTGAGAGTCCTTCAGGTGCCTTTTGGCAAACTCCAGGTGGGCTGCCATGTGCCTTTTACTAAGGAGTGGCTTCCGTCTGGCCACTCTACCATACAGGCCTGATTGGTGGATTGCTGCAGAGATGGTTGTCCTTCTGGAAGGTTCTCCTCTCTCCACAGAGGACCTCTGGAGCTCTGACAAAGTGACCATCGGGTTCTTGGTCACCTCCCTGACTAAGGCCCTTCTCCCCCGATCGCTCAGTTTAGATGGCCAGCCAGCTCTAGGAAGAGTCCTGGTGGTTTCGAACTTCTTCCACTTACGGATGATGGAGGCCACTGTGCTCATTGGGACCTTCAAAGCAGCAGAAATGTTTCTGTAACCTTCCCCAGATTTGTGCCTCGAGACAATCCTGTCTCGGAGGTCTACAGACAATTCCTTTGACTTCATGCTTGGTTTGTGCTCTGACATGAACTGTCAACTGTGGGACCTTATATAGACAGGTGTGTGCCTTTCCAAATCATGTCCAGTCAACTGAATTTACCACAGGTGGACTCCAATTAAGCTGCAGAAACATCTCAAGGATGATCAGGGGAAACAGGATGCACCTGAGCTCAATTTCGAGCTTCACGGCAAAGGCTGTGCATACTTATGTACATGTGCTTTCTCAATATTTTTATTTTTAATAAATTTGCAAAAACCTCAAGTAAACTTTTTTCACGTTGTCATTATGGGGTGTTGTGTGTAGAATTCTGAGGAACAAAATGAATTTAATCCATTTTGGAATAAGGCTGTAACATAACAAAATGTGGAAAAAGTGATGCACTGTGAATACTTTCTGGATGCACTGTATGTTTGGCCACAGTGGTCCTGCACTGGCCCAATATCACTTTGTTTGCTGGAAGTGAAGCCTCAACAGCCCTGAGATTACCAAGGAGATCTTTAAGAGGAGGAGGAAACCTGCTGCTAGGGATAGCGAAGTCTGGTGTACCCCCGTCACCTTGTCACCATGACACCCTTTGTCACCACAACCCTCATAAGCACAAGACAAAGGAGAGATGAGAAGAAAGTCCAACGTCAGGAGTGAAGACAATAAATAAAAAGACTTGAAAACCTGCAGCCGGTCCGCTCCCCTCTGCCTCCCCGACTTGGAATGCCACACCGACCTGCGCTTCAGAAGACGTCATCCACTTGAGGCTAAGCATATTATGGGCCTGGCCAGTACTTGGACTGCAGAGCACCAGGAAAACATTTGGGTTGCTGCCAGTTGAAGTGATGGTGCGGCCAGCAGGTGGCGCTCACCCTGTGGTCTGAATGTGCATCCCAGTGCAGTGATAGGGACACTGTGCTATAAAGATGGTGCCGTCCTTCGGATGAGACGTAAAACCAAAGTGCTAACTGTCTGTGGTCATTAAAGGTCTCTGGGCATCCAGCATAAAGAATAAGGTGTATGGCGATGTCCTGGCTAAATAGCCCACCATGGCCTAGTCATTCTGGCCCCCTCATCATACCCTGTCTTTTCTCTCACCACTTCACCAGTATAATAATGGTGAGTGTACTGGAGCAGAAATGGCTGCCATTGAATCACCCAGGTGGATGCTACACATTGGTAGTGGTTGAAGGGTCTCCCCGCTCACTAAGTAAAGTGATTTGAGTAGCGAGAAAAGCACTATATAAATATCAGGAATTATTATTAATATTGTTATTTTGATTAAAGCCATCAGGAGTGGAGTGGCTTGTAGAAATAAATTTTATTAAACTGACAGTTGAATGGCAGTTTTCAGCATCTTTGAAGCTTATTAGGACTGCATGTTTATTTAACTTAAAAAATGAATTATTAGAAAAATAATATAAAAAAACAAAATGTACGTATATGCTGTAGATGAGAGAAGTGAAATCTGTGACAGCGTAAAAACCCACATAGACGGTGTCCCTTTACTTGCCTCAGCTCTGCCTGTGTGTTCTTGGTGTAGGTGGCCATCCTCCTACATAATCATTAAATACAAGTACAACTTTTTTCCCTACATGCCCTAATCCTTTAGAATTAAGTTTATTTTTTTATTTTAATTTTTTTCTTTTTTAAGTACAGTAAGCAAATGAGGAAATTTGAAGACAGACAATGAAAGCGCACTGCTCTGCAGCATGGTGAAGCAGCTTTCACTGCAGATGGTTTTTATAATGTGCTCAATTAATTGGCATCTCATGCCTTATTTCAATAACGGGGCTTCCAATTAACATTAGAGAGGGGCTTAGTAGACTGATAATTGATCATTTATATTTTGTGAAATAAAAAATAATGAATGTAAGTGGAAACAACGGTTCACACTGCATATCATGGTGTACAGTGGATTCCCAACGTACTCAGACCCCGTCACTTTCTGCACACTTTACTGTATTGTAGATTTCATTTTAAATACATACATTTGCCATTCTTGCCTAACAGATTACCCTCAATAACCCATCATGACAAAGTGAGAAAGGTTTGCAATCTTGTTAAACACCAAAAACTGAAATCTTTCATTCATGTACATTTTCAGACCCTTTGCTGTGACACTTCAAATTGTGCTCAGCTCCATCCCGTTTGCTTTAATTCTCCTTAAGACATGCCTAGAACTTGACTGGAGTCTGCCTTTGACAAACTGAAATCATTGAACATCGTTTTGAAAGGCCAGAGATTCACACTGTGTGCCAGCATGTAAACCAAGTAGTCACGTCCTAGGAACTCTCTGTAGAGCTCCACCATCATACTGTGGGTAGGCGTGGAACAGGGCAAGGGGATAAAACTTTTTGTCATTCCAACAGATGGTGCACATTTGCAATAAAAATGCAACCGTCATTACTAAAGATGGCTCATCACAAATATTTCTAGAAATACAATACATTGCATTTGTCATTTAAAACAGATGACACATCAAACCTTTATAGTAATAAATTGTACTGCATTTGTCATTCCAACTGATGGTGATTCACAAACATTTGTTAGTAAAGAAATACATTGCATTTGTCATTCCAACCGGTGGCACATTACAAATATTTCTAGTTATGAAATGCATTGCATTTGTTATTCCAACAGATGGCACATCGCAAACATTTCTAGTAATAAAATGCATTGCATTTTTAATTTCAACAGATGACACATCAGACCTTTGTAGTAATAAAGTGTATTGCATTTGTCATTCTAACAGATGGTGCTTCACAAACACTTTGTTAGTAATAAAATGCATTGCATTTGTCATTCCAACCGGTGGCGCATTACAAATATTTCTAGTAATAAAATGCATTGCATTTTTAATTTCAACAGATGACACATCAGACCTTTGTAGTAATAAAGTGTATTGCATTTGTCATTCTAACAGATGGTGCTTCACAAACACTTTGTTAGTAATAAAATGCATTGCATTTGTCATTCCAACCGGTGGCGCATTACAAATATTTCTAGTAATAAAATGCATTGCATTTGTTATTCCAACAGATGGCATATCGCAAACATTTCTAGTAATAAAATGCATTACATTTTTAATTTCAATGGATGATACATCAGACCTTTGTAGTAATAAAATTTACTGCATTTGTCATTCTAACAGATGGTGCTTCACAAACACTTTGTTAGTAATAAAATGCATTGCATTTGTCATTCCAACTGGAGGCGCATTACAAATATCTCTAGTAATAAAATGCATTGCATTTGTTATTCAAACAGATGGCACATCGCAAACATTTCTAGTAATAAAATGCATTGCATTTTTAATTTCAACGGATGACATATCAGACCTTTGTAGTAATAAAATGTATTACATTTGTCATTCCAACAGGTGGTGCATCACAAAAATTTCTAGTAATAAAATGCATCATTCTTTATCTAAATCTGTAAGAGGCAACACAGCATATCTTTTAGGCCAGTGTTACAAATGAAAGGAGCGTCCTCTTCACAATATTTATACAATTCATTGATTAGATCGCAATTCCAAGAAATTCATTACATAATCAGAAAACTTTTAACATGATTGGTTGGTTACAACCAGTTGCTAACAGGACATGACAAATGTTGATACTTTAAATAACCTCGATTAGCCCCACCCACTAGTCTGAATGACAGTCCTGTTAGTTTAGGAGTACGTGAGTTTTTAGGGTCCACATTCAGTTTCGTTCTGAACCGTATGCTTCCTAAGTTTGCCATCAGTAGGAAACCTAGCCTGAGCATAACAACCGAACAATGATAATGCTTTAAAATATGACATTTTCTCTTAAGCTTTATATATTTTGTTATAAAATCAGTAAAAATGACTTTATCATAGTGTAGAATAAATAAAACCTTAAGTCTTTAAGCATAAGCTCAAAAGATAAATATATGAAACTCTAGTACAAAATTGAGCTCCTTTTAACAGTTACCTGCATCACAAACTACAGTTAAGTGCAATTCGAACCAGGGTGAAAATTCAACTCCTACACATTCCAACAGATAGCACATCACAAACATTTTTAGTAATAAAATGCTTTGCATTTTTAATTTCAACAGATGACACATCAAATCTTTGTAGTAATAAAATGTATTACATTTCATTTCAACAGGTGGTGCTTCACAAGCACTTGTAGTAATAAAATGCATTGCATTTGTCATTCCCAAGGATGGTGCATCACAAACATATTTAGTAATAAAATGCATTGCATTTTTAATTTCAACAGATGACACATCAAGGTGGAGTGGTGGCTCTGAGGCTAAGGATCTGCGCTGGTATCCAGAAGGTTTCCGTCACTGCCAAAAAGAGATCCTACCTGGGCCCTTGAGCAAGGCCCTTAACCTTCAATTGCTCCAGGGGTGCTGTACAATGGCTGACCCTGCGCTCTGACCCCAAGGGGTATGCAAAAACTAACAAATTCCCAATACAAGAAATTGTATAAGGTGAAATAAGAACAAAAAAAACCTCTGTAGTAATAAAATGTATTACATGTGTCATTCCAACAAATGGTGCTTCAAAAACACTTGTAGTAATAAAATACATTGCATTTGTCATTCCAACAGATGGTGCTTCAAAAACACTTGTAGTAATGAAATACATTGCATGTGTCATTCCCAGGGATGGTGCATCACAAACATTTATAGTAATAAAATGCATTGTATTGTCCATTCTAACAGATGGCACATCACATACATTTTTGTTAACAAAATTCATTGTATTTGTAATTTCACTACAGACCTTACTAGTAATACCTTTGTAGTAATAAAATGCATTGCATTTTCCATTCCAACAGTTGGCATATCACAGACATTTGTAGTAATAACATACTGTACCACACATATTTGTGTTGCACCATTTGTTGCAAAGACAAAGCCAAAGTCTCTGTTGCATGCCATTTGGGAAGGGATTCATAAAAGCAGTGTTAAAGTTTATGAGGCATTCATCTGTTGGGATGACAAATGCAATGCATTTTATTACAAGAAATGTTTGTGCTGTGCCATCTGTTGGAATGACAGAGACATAGCAACCGGATGGACACACAGATACACAGACACACATCAACTTATCCTTTTATGAAGGTGGATTTACAGTGGACTCAAAGTATTCCGATGACTTCACTTTCTGCCTGCTTTAGTTTGTTGCCGATTTAATCTGAAATTGGTAAATTTTACATTTTTGCCTTTCAATCCACACTTAATAACCGAAAATAACGAAGTGAAAATGTTTTCAGAATGGCTATTAAATTTATTGCAAATCAAAAACTGAAATCTCTCACTTCTATAAAACATTCAAGCCCTTTGCTGTGGCCCTCCAAGTTGTGCTCAGGTCCAATCTCCTTGAGATGCGTCCAGAACTTGATTGGAGCCCACCGGTGGCAAACTGAATGTTTTGGACATGGATATGAAAGACACACGTATAACTGTTGTCACAAATATCACACTTAGACATCAAGACGGTTTAGGGCAGCCACCCTGGCTGCAAAAATAGGTTGAAATTCAATCACAGATCTTTACAGATTACAGTCCACAACTGAAGTGCCAGTATAGAGACAAGATGGCCACTTTAAAGGCCAGTGTAGGCAGTGACGTCATCAGAGGAAGGACCGGAAGTGATGTCATCAAAGGCGGGACCAGAAAAAAGCGACATCATCAGATGTGGGGTTTCCCGAGAATGATCTGCAAGTGATCAAGAAAGACAGTTAGTGCACCCCGCTACCCTCTGGTTGGAAGTGGAATTACTATTATTCAGGCCCTTTAGTTGTCTCCTACTCGCACGTGTGTGACACTGTGTATAAGAGTTCCTGGAGTACACGCTGTATGTCAGGACACAAACCAAGCCAGGAAGTCCAAGACACTCTCTGTAGATCTCTGAGATCACATTGTGGTGATGTATACACTAGGACAAGGGGATCAAACCATTTCAGAAGCTTTTGAGCATTCTCAGGTGCACAGAGACCTCAAGAATTGCAATATGGAAGATGTTTGGAACCACCAGCACTCTTCTTAATGTCGGCCGTCTTGCCAAACTGAGTAACTCAGTAAGAAGGGCTTTCAGCAGCGAGGTGACCAAGAACCCAATGGTCTCTCAGACAGAGCTTCAGAGGTCATCTGCTGAAAGGGGAGAATCTGAAAACAGGATGAGACCACCTCTGCAGCACTCAGTAAAAGGCAGTGACAAACTGGAGTTTGCCAAATGGCAGTTCAGGGACTCTGAGAGCTGAGGAAAAACATTCTCTGGTCTGATGAGACAGAAATGGAACTCTTTGGGCAGAACTTCAAGTAGTATGAATGGCAATGACCAGGCACTGCGCATCACCTGCTAAATGCCATCCATACAGTGAAGCACGATGGTGGCAGCATCAGGGTATAGGGGGATACAGGGACAGGGAGAGGCCTCAGAACTGATTGGTTGGATGCAGCCAAATACATTGAGGTCCTCAAAGAAAACCTGCTCTGCTTGCATGACACCTCAAACTGCTTGGGGGTCCACATTAATGACAGGTTGGACTGGTCTCAGAACACACAGGAATGAGGGAAGAAATGGCAGAGCAGGCTCTTTTATTATTTGATGACATTCCTTTAATGTGGGGAGTGACATCCTTCACATCTTCTACAACTCTGTCATGGCCAGTGTGGTGTGCTGGGCTGGTAACCTCACTTCAAGAGAGGCCCAAAAAATTATTTCATGTGATTTTTTTAAACCCACTTGATCCAAACCAGAGTCAAGGGGGTGTTGGAGCATAAACCGAATTAGCTTTGGGTACAAGTCAGGAACAAACGTTGGAGTCCATCACAGGGTGAACACACACACCAAACACACAATAGAGGCAATTTAGGATCGCTGATCCACTTAACCTGCATGTCTTTGGATTGTAGGGGAAAACCAGAGAACCCAATGAATTAACAAGTTAAGTTAAAGGGCAGACCTAGTTATGGGGCACACTCTGGACCCCCTGGAGGTCGTAGCAAAGGAGAGATTTAAAGCAAAACTGTGTACCATTATGAACAATGCTGCACATCCTCTCTGTGACACAATAACACTGAGGACTTTCAAGTGTCAAGAAACACTATGGGGGAAGGCGACATACCAACAGCAATATGTCTGTATAGTGTCTCACTGGAAATGGACAGACAAGTCAGGTGTTTCTTTTTCATTTTCTTCCTTTTTAGTAATTCTGTGTGTGTGTTTAGACTATAATCTATCTATCTATCTATCTATCTATCTATCTATCTATCTATCTATCTATCTATCTATCTATCTATCTATCTATCTATCTATCTATCTATCTATCTATCTATCTATCTATCTATCTATCTATCTATCTATCTATCTATCATATTGTGTCTTTCATATCTATCTATGTATCATATTGTGCCTTTCATATCTATGGAGTGGAGGAGGGCTTGTGCCTCCTCCAGGACACGAGGGGGCGTCCTCCCTGGTTGTATTGGGGGCCACGGGTACAGAGCTTGGAAGCTCTACCCTGTAGGGGCCCGTGGCCACCGCCAGGGGGCGCCCCAATGCCTTGGGATTGTTGGCCCTCAGTACTTCCGCCACACCGGGAAGTACTGGGGGGGAAGAGACTTGAAGACACCCGGTGGACTTCCGGCTTCACCATGGGAGCTTCCGCCACACAGGGGTGTGGCTATGAGCCCTCAGGATCCACCTGGAGTCCTTCCGGGGGGAATAAAAGGGGCCGCCTCCCTCCAGTCAGGGGCGAGATTCGGGTGGAAGAGGACGAGGCTTGGTGGAGAGGAGTGTAGGCGGACCAGTGACTGTAAAGGGCATTGTGTTGTGGCCAGGACTTGAAGGGGTGATTGGTGCTACGGCACTGGGTATGTGCACTGTATATACTGTAAATAAACGTGTGTTGGGTGAAACTATGACGTGTACCTGTCTGTGTCCGGGCTGTTCCCCACATGTGCCTTTCATATCTATCTATCTATCTATCTATCTATCTATCTATCTATCTATCTATCTATCTATCTATCTATCTATCTATCTATCTATCTATCTATCTATCTATCTATCTATCTATCTATCTATCTATCTATCTATCATATAGTGCCTTTCATATCTATCTATCTATCTATCTATCTATCTATCTATCTATCTATCTATCTATCTATCTATCTATCTATCTATCTATCTATCTATCTATCTATCTATCTATCTATCTATCTATGTATCATATTGTGCCTTTCATATCTATCTATCACCGAAAATAAATGTAAATGAATTTCTGTGTCATATACCAGACTGTACTTCATCTGTAACACAAAGAGTTTCTGCTGCACCAACGGCTTCTTCTTCTTTTTTTTCTTCCTTGATATGCCTTACTGTCGACTTGTTAATACTGTAATGGTGAGCCACCACAAGCAGCTGACTTCACCCAATGAAACATACCCAGTAGTACACCCATTCCATTGTAGGTCATCACTTTCTTCTGTCTCTTTCAGAACAACTAGAACAAAGAACTATGAGAACTACTGTATTAGAAGTATGTTCTGCACCCAGGATTATAGTCTCAGTTTATAGCACTGAATAAGATGTAAAAAAGGAGCGTGAGACAAACAATCACCGCTCAAGTAAATCACATGTGTGAGGCTGACTCCCAAGAAAGTGTGAAGTTCTACAGTTCTATAATGAACTGTAAATTTTTTCGTAATTTAACTAATTATAATAAATTGGTGTGTATATTTATAGTAGTAAACAATAAAAAAATGATCAATATTTTCATATATTTTATGTATTTAAGACTTCCTAGACCTTTTCAGTTTTCTACACATTTCCCAGCCTACGCGCATCACAAAATAATATCCATTTTATTATTGACGTCAAGCCCTGTGAATTGGAAGGGCTGACTGTATATGCAAAAAGGAGTCCACACTATCATACATTCAAAAACATATGTACATACAAAAATAAACAATTAGACTATAACAGCCAAATCACTGTGCACCTGTCCAGGCAGCAAGAACAAAGAAAACCCGGCGACCAATTAAGAGAAGGTGGGTCACATCTTCTAAAATCAAGTGACTGTAATCAATTCAAAGGGCCGGCTAGGTGACCTCTGAAGTTTTGTGCACATTATAAAAATGTATATTAGATAGAGGAGCAGAGGGCGGTGTTCCATGTCATTCACAAGGAGACATTTTGTAAAACTGTAGGACACAATGAATTAAAAAGCACACATCTCTCTGGTTCCTGCCTTGCGCCCTGTGTTGGGTGGGATTGGCTCCAGCAGACCCCCGTGACCCTGTGTTAGGATTCAGCGGGTTGGACAATGACTGACTGACTGACTGACATCTCTCTTTATGTAAAATCCAACGCCTGTCTGTCCGCATTTCACAAGAGACCTACTTAACGGATTTAGATCGGGTTTTTCTCTGTAATTTGCTTGAACATTTCAGTTGATTTTGCGACTTCTCTCGTCACGCTAAGTATCATAGTTTGCTTGCGGTACCAATTTATTTGCGTGAATGCAAGAGACATGCAGCGGGCTGAGGGGAGGGTGGTGGGCCAACCTCGGGACGTGTACCTTACCTCCGCTTAGCTAGCGAATGAGAGAACTACTTTCAGATTTAGGTCGTTTTTTTTCCGACTGATTTTGCGACTTCTCTCATTACGCTAAGTATCAGAGTTCACTTGCAGGAGTGATATATTCACGCTAATCCAAGAGAGAGGCTGTGGGCTGAGGGGAGCGGGAGGCGGGTCCTTCCTCACATGCCAGCCTCAGGGCAGTTTCTTACCTCCAGCTAGCTAGCGAATGAGAGAACTACTTAACAGATGTAGATCATTATTTTTTCTAGAATTTGCTTGAACATTCCTGTTGATTTTTGCAACTTCTCTCATCGCACTAAGTATCATAGCTTGGTTGCAGCACCAATATATTCATGCAAATCCAAGAGACATGCTGCGGGCCAAGGGGAGGGGGAGGTGGAGGTGGGACGTCAGGAGTAGGGAGCCGGGCAGGGTTCTCCTCACTCACACGCCAGCCTCCATTCGAGTCGGTCTACCTATCGCCACGTGTTGGAGCGCACCTTGCCTCTGCTTAGCTAGCGATACCTGTTTGTCCAGCAGGCATTATCATCTAGAGATTGTTAAGGAGTGACATTTGATGTTTTTGAATGAGAGATCAGAGCTGCGTGTGTTTTAGAGCAGGGGTCGCCAAGGAGGACCACCGTGGCTGCAGGTTTTCATTCTAACCCCTTTTTTAATGAGTGCCCTGTTTGTGCTGCTAATTAACTTCTTGTGAATTAATTTTAATTGGATTCCTTTTTTTAAGATTTGCTCCCTTGAATTTCTTCATCGTCCCCCTGATTTGCTTCATTTCTTTTCCTTAAATGGCACCCAAATGAAAATGAAATGTGAAGCGAGTGAGCCAACAGAAGACCAACTACGTCAGGGCCTCAAACTCCAACCAATTTCACTCCAACCAGCTGCTTAATGAGGTGCCGATTCTTGTCGTTAATTAAACTCGTTCTTTAATTTCGTGGCTTGTCTCTGCTCTTGTGGTACATTAGCAGACATTTCCGAAAATTGTTGATTTTCTCTTTTCTAAGAGCTCTGTTAAAATATTTTGCGGACCTGAGCAGATCGACATTCCTGAGATCTTCATCTTCCTTTATTTTCAGATATTGTATGATGGACACCAGTTGTTTTGGCTCATTGTGTACAGTAATCCCTCCTCCATCGCGGGGGTTGTGTTCCAGAACCCCCCGCGAAAAGCGAAAATCCGCGAAGTAAAAACCATATGGTCATATGGTTATTTTTATATATTTTAAGCCCTTATAAACTCTCCCACACTATTATAAACATTTTCTGTACAATTATACAGCATAAACCCTTTGTATTCTCTTAGATATTAGGTCAGATTCGTTGAAATTATGTACGTATGTAAACACACTGTTTATATACAGTAAAACCTAAATATTATTTTAAAGATATCGAGCGTCTCCGATATCACATATGTTACAGCCATTACGACAGACAGGCCACCAGCAACAAATACATACAATGCAAGAAAAATTGTATACAGTAAAATGTATGTAGAGTGACACTAAACTATGTACATGTAATAAGTACTGTACGTAGAAAATTAATTATGGTTACTCACCAACAATGACACGACGACTTGTCCAATAACGGTGAGTTTAATGTTACTGCACAACAAAGGAGAGCGTTACAGCTCTTCTAAAGGATCCTCTTCAGGCGACTGTGTAGCACCGGCACTCTTCAATCCAAATCCCTAAAGCAGATTCCATCCAGACTACTGCCTTATCACGTCCACTTACAACTCGTTTTGCGCCCTGGTTAAAGGACACTGCGGCCGTAGCTCTTATATGCTTTTCCTCCTTTTTAAATAAAAAGAATCGTGGACTCATTGATGCCGTAATGGCATCCTACAGCGGTGTAGCTGTTCCCTGCCTTCAACATATCCAAAACTTTTACCTTTTCAGCAATCGTTAGCATCTTCCGTTGGCGCTTGGGCACGGCCTCTGAAGCAGTAGCAGGAGCAGATCGTTTTGGAGCCATAACGAAGGGCTTGACTATGCACAAAGATAAACAAAAAAGAGCACAAAAGTTAACTCTTTACACAGCGAAACACGCTGATGCTGAATGAGCGAGACGAGACTTCCTGGTTAATGCAGCGGAATCAAATTTGGTGCTCTGTCGCTGAGCCAATCAGCACACAGGAACTTAACTATGTGCTCTGATTGGGTAGTTTCTCAGCCATCCCCCAGTAGCGTCCCTTGTATGAAATCAACTGGGCAAACCAACTGAGGAAGCATGTATCAGAAGTAAAAAGACCCATTGTCCACAGAAACCTGCGAAGCAGCGAAAAATCCGGGTTATATATTTACAACAACAACAACAACATTTATTTATATAGCACATTTTCATACAAAAAGTAGCTCAAAGTGCTTTATTTAGATATTTAGATATGCTTACATATAAAATCCGCGCTAGAGTGAAGCCGTGAAAGTCGAAGCGTGATACAGTGAGGGATTACTGTATCTCATTATTGTTTGGCTGCTAATGAAGGAAAAAGAAACAATTAAAGGGTCTGAGTCTTCAAGAAAAAAAGTCAATTAAAATGTATTCAAAAGAAGTTAATTAGCAGCAAAAATGGGTCACTCACTAAGAGAAGAGTTAGAATGAAAGCCTGCAATCCATGGTGGTCCTCCAGGACCGGAGTTGACGACCCCTGTTTTAGAGGGTAGCTGGTATCTCTCTCTCCTATCAGAGCTGAACACGATCAGATACAGTGGCAACGTTTGACGTCAGAGCGTACCAACCTTCCGCTTGGCCAGAGATACCTTGCCAACTTTTTACACTTTTGCCAAAAATATTGTTTATCAAGAGACCCTCGGATACGAAAGCTATCAATATAAATTCTTCTCAATACAAATTATTATATACTGTATATATTATTGATTTTTAAAGTTTGTCCTGTTTCACTACTATGCGGGTGGAGCCGCAGGGCACAGCTAGTTGCTGACTTCACCTGACTGCATATCCACTCACAGTATATAGCGCCTTTACTGTAAGACACTTTGCAAGTACAGAGCTACAGTGCAACGGCTTACATTCATGTTCTGACAGATGAAGTGACTTCCTCAGGGTTACACAGGGAGGCAGAAGTGGGATTAATTAAACTTGTAGATTTCTGCTTGGGCGGCACGGTGCCGCAGTGGGTAGTGCTGCTGCCTCGCAGTTAGGACACCGGGTTTGCTTCCCGAGTCCTCCCTGCATAGAGTTTGCATGTTCTCACCATGTCCCCTCAGTCCAAAGACATGCAGGTTAGGTGCATTGGCGATCCTAAATTGTCCCTAGTGTGTGTGCCATGCGGTGGGCTGGCGCCATGCCCTGAGTTTGTTCCTGCCTTGCGCCCTGCGCAGGCTGGGATTGGCTCCAGCAGACCCCTGTGACCCTGTGTTAGGGTTGGGTAATGACTGACTGACTGATTTCTGCTTTCCAGCCCACGTGGCCTCACTGCTTGTCCGTACAGTAAGTGATGATCACGACTGCATGCACTAAATGACTCGTCCCAGGGTTTTCTGATTTTGCGGCACTTCTTCTAACAGATGGCTCTTTGATCGTTTCTACGGTGGATGTTTATTCTGCCTTTTTTGTTCCAAGTCTACCCACAAACAACAAAATGACCTGCATGCACATTGTTCATGTAAATGACTCCGTGCGGGCCATAAACTTTCAGGAAGCCCTTCGAATAATTAACCTCTAGCTCACCCAAGATTTTAATTAATTTTATGTTCCTTTCTTTAAGCAGCCAGCTCTGTCTGTCTGGCGAGTCAGTTTTATAGCCTTTATAGAGCAAAGGCGGAAGGTCATTGACGAATTTGTTGTTGAGAAGCAAACAGCTGAGAATATAGATTGAAGGGAAAGACGGTAAGCGCTGTTTTTAATTAATCAAGCTGGAGGGTCAGCCGGTCATTCTCGAGTGCACATCGCAGCTCAGACAGGGCAGGTAGGCATACGATCCAATCACTATCCATCAATCTGGCTGAGAGCTGCAGGCCAAAGCCGTCCGCCAGCCAGTGAGCGTACACACGCGCCCGCTTGTTTCTGTGCATTTTGGCACTTGGAGAGCTTTCTTGAAAGCGGGATAATGTTGTGTTTTTGGCAGGTTTTAAAAAACGCTGGCCACTTTATTAAGTACACCTGCTCGACTGCTGGTTAAAGCAAAGATCTGAGCGGCCAATCACACGGCAGCAACTCAATGCATTTACATAAAATAAGTTCTCAGCTGAGACCCTCCACCTGCCTCCTTGACCCAATACCAACGAGTTTTTCAAAGAAATATCGGGTGTGCTTCTTCTTCTTTCGGCTGCTCATGTTAGGGGTCGCCACAGCAGATCATCTTCTTCCATATCTTTCTGTCCTCTCCATCTTGTTCTGTTACATCCATCACCTGCATGTCCTCTCTCACCACATTCATAAACGTTCTCTTAGGCCTTCCTCTTTTCCTCTTCCCTGGAAGCTCTATCCTTAGCACCCTTCTCCCAGTATACCCAGCATCTCTCCTCTGCAAATGTCCAAACCAACGCAATCTTGCCTCTCTGACTTTGTCTCAAACTGTCCAACATGATCTGACCCTCTAATGTCCTCATTTCTAATCTATCCATCCTCGTCACACCCAATGCAAATCTTAACATCTTTAACTCTGCCACCTCCAGCTCTGTCTCCTGCTTTCTGGTCAGTGCCACTGTCTCCAACCCATATAACACAGCTGGTCTCACTACCATCCTGTAGACCTTCCCTTTCACTCTTGCTGATATCCGTCTGTCACAAATCACTCCTGACACTCTTCTCCACCCATTTCATCCTACCTGCACTCTCTTCTTCACTTCTCTTCCACACTCTCCATTACTCTGTACTGTTGATCCCAAGTATTTAAACTCATCCACCTTCACCAGCTCTACTCCCTGCCATCCGCACCATTCCACTGACCTCCCTCTCAGTCACACACATGTATTCTGTCTTTTTCTTACTGACTTTCATTCCTCTCCTCTCTAGAGCATATCTCCACCTCTCCAGGGTCTCCTCAACCTGCCCCCTACTATCACTATACAGATCACAATGTCATCAGCAAACATCATAGTCCACGGGGACTCCTGTCTAATCTCATCTGTCAACCTGTCCATCACCATTGCAAATAAGAAAGGGCTCAGAGCCGATCCCTGATGTAATCCCACCTCCACCTTGACTTCATCCATCACTCCTACCGCAGACCTCACCACTGTCACACTTCCCTCGTTCATATCCTGTACAACTCTTACGTACTTCTCTGCCACACCCGACATCTTCATACAATACCACAGCTCCTCTCGAGGCACCCTGTCATATGCTTTCTCCAGGTCCACAAAGACGCAATGCAACTCCTTCTCTCTACTTCTCCATCAACACCCTCAGAGCAAACATCTCATCTGTGGTGCTCTTTCTTGACATGAAACCCTACTGCTGCTCACTAATCATCACCTCACTTCTTAACTGAGCTACCACTACTCTTTCCCATAACTTCATACTATGGCTCATCAATTTTACCCCCCTGTAGTTACTACAGTCCTGCACATCCCCTTTATTGTTAAATATCAGCACCAGTACACTTCTTCTCCACTCCTCAGGCATCCTCTCACTTTCCAAGATTTCATTAAACAATCTGGTTAAAAACTCCACTGCCATCTCTCCTAAACACCTCCATGCTTCCATAGGTATGCCATCTGGACCAACGGCCTTTCCATTCTTCATCCTCTTCATAGCTGTCTTTACTTCCTCCTTGCTAATTCATTGCACTTCCTGATTCACTATCTCTGCATTATCCAACCTCTTCTTTCTCTTGTTCTCTTCATTCATCAGCCTCTCAAAGTACTCTTTCCATCTGCTCAACACACCCTCCTCGCTTGTGAGTACGTTTCCATCTCTATCCTTTATCACCCTGACCTGCTGCACATCTTTCCCAGCTCGGCCCCTCTGTAGCCCATCGGTCCTTTTCTCCCTCCTTAGTGTCCAGCCTCTCATACAACTCATCATACGCCTTTTCTTTAGCCTTCGCCGCCTTATCTCCTTGTACTCTTATCTACTTTCTGCATCTCTCTGACTATCCCACTTCTTCTTTGCCGTCCTCTTCCTCTGTATACTCTCCTGTATTTCCTCATTCCACCATCAGGTTTCCTTTTCCTCCTTCCTCTTTCCAGATGTCACGCCAAGCACCCTTCTTGCTGTCACCCTTACTCCATCTGCTGTAGTTTCCCAGCTGTCTGGTAATTCTTCACTACCACCCAGTGCCTGTCTCACCTCTTCCCTAAACTCAACCTTGCAGTGTTCCTTTTTCAACTTCCACCATTTGATCCTTGGTTTTGCCCTCACTCTCTTCCTCTTCTTGATCTCCAGCGTCATCCTACAGACCCCCATCCTATGCTGCTTAACTACACTTTCCCCTGCCACCACTTTGCAGTCTTCAATCTCCTTCAGATCGACTCTTCTGCATAGGATGTAATCTACCTGTGTGCATCTTCCTCCCTGTTCTTAAAATACGTATTCACCACAGCCATGTCCATCCTTTTGGCAAAATCCACTATCCTCTGACCTTCTTCATTCCTCTCCTTGACACCATACCTACCCATCACCTCCTCATCTCCTCTGTTTCCTTCACCAACATGTCCATTGAAATCCGTTCCAATCACCACTCTTTGTCCCTTGGGTACACTGTTCATCACTTCATCCAAGTCCATCCATCCATCCATTTTCCAACCCGCTGAATCCGAACACAGGGTCACGGGGGTCTGCTGGAGCCAATCCCAGCCAACACAGGGCACAAGGCAGGGAACCAATCCCGGGCAGGGTGCCAACCCACCGCAGGCCACACACAAACACACCCACACACCAAGCACACACTAGGGCCAATTTAGAATCGCCAATCCACCTAACCTGCATGTCTTTGGACTGTGGGAGGAAACCGGAGCACCCGGAGGAAACCCACGCAGACACGGGGAGAACATGCAAACTCCACGCAGGGCGGACCCGGGAAGCGAACCCGGGTCTCCTAACTGCGAGGCAGCAGTGCTACCACTGCGCCACCGTGCCGCCCTTCATCCAAGTCGCTCCAAAAATTTTCTTTCTCACCCATTGCACACCCAACTTGCGGGGCATATGCACTAACAACATTCATCATCACACCTTCACTTGTCATTAGATACGGGGGTCTTCCCAGACTGTCTTAAGACTGCTTTAGTTAAACCCCTGCTCAAGGAAAATAATCTCACCTCCTCTGCTTTTGACAATCTTAGCCCTATCTCTAACCTGCCTTTCTTAAGTACTGTAAAGTCCTAGAGAAGACCGTCATTATGCAGCTAAATGACCACCTCAATAAACCTGCTATTCTTGATAAGTCAGTGCCATACATTTGTCAAGCAGCCAGCTCATGACCACTGGCGCCCCCTAGCGATTCAGCATCACTGTCTCTGGGATTCAACCGCTGCACTAGACTAGCCTGCAAGCATCAGTGCTTACCTGTGTGAGCTTGAGTGCCGCCAGTTCAAGCGCAGTTGGCGCAGTTGGCGATTTACTGAATGTCAACAATGGTGTCAGTTACACCTTGTACGTATAATAATTGATTGTTGCAGTGTTATAGTTTTTACAGTTCATTGGCAATGTGTAAAATGATCAGTGTTGCAGTAATTGTGAAATTTAAAAAAAATTACAATTTTGCTTTTTCTTGGTGAATTGTGCGACATTTCCTTCAAAAGTGAAGCAAAAAAGTATTTGTGCATTAACACCCCCCCCCCCCCCCAAGTATGTGGCAGTTTAAGGGTTAAGTCACACTGAACCAAAATGAAACCGAATAAATCACTAAGCACAAAACGGTGAAACGCTAAACACTCACTAAAAGACTCCTGAAAGTTATGAGAGGTTTTGTCCTACCAAGTTCCAGATGTTACATGAAGATCTGAAGTTGATTAGGTGATCCCCCCGGACCAAGTTGACATCACGTGAACATGCAGGCACAGGACAAGAACGTACATCCGGAAAAACTGACATCCAAGATGGTTGTACACATAATGCGATTGAGGGTGATGCGTTAAAACGATAAAAGCAATGACAACTGTGATCCTGATGGCTGACTTGTAAAGTCTGCACCATACCTTCTCTCCCCCCACCAAACCCCATTGGCAACACGTGAAGCGGCCTAATGGTGAACTACTTCTAGGACTACTGGGATTTGCAGTCCTTTGAAGTGGAGCCGCAACAAACTTGAGATAAGGATGGCAAAAAAAAAAACATATTCAGGAGTGCAAAGCTTGTTGTGTGAGACCGAAGAAGACTCCAGGCTGGAATTCTCTCAATACTTGTAAATGTTTGGAATGCGCAATCTGTTGGAATGACAAATACAATGCATCGTATTATTACAAATGTTTGTGATGCCCCATCTTTAGCACCGACAAATGCAATGTATTTTATTACAACACCTGTTTGTAGTGCACCATCTTTTGGAATGACAAATGCCATGCTTTTTAAACTACAAATGTTTTTGATGTGCCATCTTTTGAAATGGCAAATGCAATGCATTTTATTACTACAAATGTTTGTGATGCACCATCTGTTGGAATGACAAATGCAATTAATTTTATTTCTACAAATATTTGGAATGCACAATCTGTTGGAATGACAAATACAATGCATCTTATTATTATTACAAATGAATATGATGCCCCATCTTTTGTAACAACAAATGCAATGCATTTTATTACCACACATGTTTGTGGTGCACCGTCTGTTGGAATGACAAATGTGATTCATTTTATTACTACCAATATTTGTGATGTGCCATCTTTTGTAATGACAAATGCAATGCATTTTATTACTACAAAGTTTTGTGATGCACCATCTGTTGGAATGACAAATGCAATTAATTTTATTTCTACAAATATTTGGAATGCACAATCTGATGAAATGACAAATATAATGCATCTTATTATTACAAAAGAATATGATGCCCCATCTTTTGTAGCAACAAATGCAATGAATTTTATTACCACACATTTTTGGTGCACCAATTTGTTGGAATGACAAATGCATTGCTTTTTTAAACTACAAATGTTTGTGATGTGCCATCCGTTGGACTGACAAATGCAATTCATTTTATTATTACAAATGTTTATGATGCACCATCTGTTGGAATGACAAATGCAATGCCTTTTATTACCACAGATGTTTGTGATGCACCATCTATTGGAATGAAAAATGCGGCCTAATGGTGAACTACTTCTAGGACTACTGGGATTTGCAGTCCATTGAAGTGGACCCGTAACAAAGGATGGAAAAACAAAAAAAAAAAAAATCAAATCCAGGAGTGCAAAGCTTGTTGTGTCAGACCCAAGAAGACTCCAGGCTGGAATCGCTGAGAAAGGGGCTTCAACAAAATGCTGAGTAAAGGGTCTCAATACTTGAGTAAATGAGATTTAATTTTTTTAATGATATTGTAAAAATTTAGAGAACGTTGTTTTTGTTTTGTCGATCTGAGGTATTGATTGTTGTTTGATAAGGCAAAAAAAAAAAAAAAAATTGAAATGATTGTGAAGGGGTCTTCCTGTACAACCCTGTTATGCCTGACTGGCCATTCTCATTAGCTCTTACGTTGAGCCCATGCTGCTCTTGGGCTTATCACTGTGCACTCTCTGGGTACAGGGTTCAAATCCCAGTCACTAACTGAATATTCTCAAGAGTTTCCCTTTGATGAGAGACCCTCGACTGAATAAAGGAAGGGCAGATCATAGACTGATGGTAAGTTTTTTGTGCGGGGGGCTTTGCGGAACGAATGGTTAGCGCGGCTTCTCCGTGCCTCCAAAGACTCAGCTTCTGGATGGATTTTCCTCTAAGTGCCCAACATCGTGCAACCCCTAAAATGGATAAAGTGATACTTAATCCCAGTTCTTGTGCTTCTCTTAATCTTTCCATTTCGACACATATTCGTTTCTAAATTAATTTCACAGCCTGTTTAAATCAAATTACAGGTTTAAACTCTTTTTCATGTTTAAAGGTATTAAGAAAATTCAATTCACCTGAATTTATTCCTATTAAATACACTTCCATTTATGAGCCCAAGGCACTGTTCAATAGTTACAAATACAGAATGAATAAAAGTGCGACATGAACAGAGAAACATCGTACAAAATATACAATGATCCTTACAGTGGACTGGGAAAGTATTCAGACCCCTTCACTTTCTGCACACTTGATTATGCTGTAGATTTGACATTAGTCCGCACTCAATAACCTATAATGATAAAGAGAAAACATTTTTTAAAGGTTCATAAATTTATTAAAAATGAAAAACTGAAATCCCTCATTCATATAAATATCCAGACCCTTAATTCACTACTTTGTAGAAGCCCCTTTAGCAGAAATACCAGCTTTCTGTGCAAGTCTCTACAAGCTTTGCACACCTGGATTTGAGCAGTTTTATCTCATTCTCCCTGGCAGATCCTCTCAAATTCCATTAGATTGGATGGGAAGTGTCTGTTCACTTCCATCTCCGGATCTCCACATGCAGGTTCTAATGGGGTTTCAGTCTGATCTTTGACTGGGCCACTCGAGGACACTCATAGAGTTGTCCTGAAGGCACTGCAGTGCTGTCTTGGCTGTATGCTTCAGGTCATTGGCAAGCTGAAAGCCAAAGTGCTGTATCTACTACCACATCCTGAATGAAGATAAGATGGACGTGTCAAGTAAAGAGTTAACTTCCTTGTGTTATCCAGGAGAAGCATGCCACCCTTTAAGTGGTATCTAATGGTGTTGGGCTTAAGACCCCTGGCATCAACAGCCTAGTTTCACTGTCATGGCTACAAGTGTCACCAGTGCTAGTGGACTATTTTCTCTAGGGCCTGATTATGGTTTGTAAAGATGGTAAACTACTTGCATTCCCAGTCTTGAGAGGTGTAATGCAAGATGAAAGATTCTTTAAATTACATGTAAAAAGAGTTCCACGTGAAAAACATCTTAAGGACTCATTTTCTGTGGGTTTTCTTAGGTTTTAAAACATACTGCATATGCATACAAATATATTACAGTGGATTGAAAAAGTAGGTCCCTTAACTTTCTGCACGTTATTATACTGTAGATTTAACTTTTAGTAGATACATTTGCCATTTCTGTTGCCCATCAATCTACAGTCAAATGCACCATCTGTTGGAATGACAAATTCAATGCATTTTATTATCCACAAATGTTTGTGATGCACCATATGTTGGAATGACAAATGGCCTGCATTTTATTACATTTTTTTGTAATGCACCATCTGTTGGAATGACAAGTGCAATTAATTTCATTACTACAAAATGTTTGGAATGCACAATCTGTTGGAATGACAAATGCAATGCATTATATTATTACAAATGTTTGTGAGGCTCCATCTTTTGTAACGCCAAATGCAATGTGTTTTATTACCACACATGTTTGTGGTACACCATCTTTTGGAATGACAAATGCCATGCTTTGTTTAACTACAAATGTTTGTGATGTGCCATCTTTTGGAATGACATATGCAATGCATTTTATTACTACAAATTTTTGTGATGTGCCATCTGTTGGAATGACAAATGCAATTCATTTTATTACTAGAAATGTTTGGAATGCACAATCTAATGAAATGACAAATATAATGCATATTATTATTACAAAACAATATGATGCCCCATCTTTTGTAACAACAAATGCAATGCATTTAATTGCTACAAATGTTTGTGATGTGTCATCTGTTGGAATGACAAATACCATGCTTTTATAAATACAAATATTTGTGGTGTGCCATCTTTTATAATGACAAATGCAAGCATTTTATTACTACAAATGTTTGTGATGTGCCATCTGTTGGACTGACAAATGCAATTAATTTTAGTATTACAAATGTTTGGGATGCACCATCTGCTAGAATGACAAATGCAATGCATTTTATTACTACAGATGTTTGCGATGCACCATCTGTTGGAATGACAGACACAATGCATTTTATTACTACAGATGTTTGTAATGTGCCATCCTTTTGTAATGACAGATGCAATGCATTTTATTGCTACAAGTGTTTGTGATGCTCCATCTGTTGGAATGACAAGTGCAATACATTTTATTACTACCAATGTTTGTGATGCACCATCTGTTTGAATGACAAATGCTGTGCTTTTATAACTACAAATATTTGTGATGTGCCATCTTTTGTAATGACAAATGCAATACATTTTATTAATACAAATGTTTGTGATGTGCCATCTGTTGGACTGACAAATGCAATTCATTTTATTATTACAAATGTTTGGAATGCACCATCTGCTAGAATGACAAATGCAATGCATTTTATTACTACAGATGTTTGTGATGCACCATCTGTTGGAATGACAGACACAATGCATTTTATTGCTACAGATATTTGTAATGTGCCACCTTTTGTAATGACAGATGCAATGCATTTTATTGCTACAAGTGTATGTGATGCACCATCTGTTGAAATGACAGATGCAATGCATTTCATTACTACAGATGTTTGGGATGTGCCATATTTTATAATGACAAGTACAATGCATTTTATTACCACAAATGTTTGTGATGCACCATCTGTTGGAATGACAAGTGCAATGCATTTTATTACTACATGCATTACAAAACACATTCCTGTGGATGGTGCACTGTAAATGTTAAAGCTGAGGTCTGAGTTGATTACTTAAATTTCAAGCCGTTTTAGATGGGTAGCGCAGCTAGTACAATATTAACACAATATTGATAAAAGAAAACATAATATGGCATAAATGCACTGAAGAGGCATCACCAATAAGAAAATATTGAAAATAATATTCAAAAGACAACAAAAAGATTCAGTGAAATAAAACTTTACACGAATCAGGGATTTCACCATAGCAGTTAAACCACAGCGGGTTTGGGATCCCTTTGCTTTGGCATGGCTTTCTCCTGCTCTACACAGTTTTAGGTGAAGCTAAAAGGCCCTTCTAAGGAGATTTAGTGTTAAGAACTCTGCTTTGTTTCCCACACTTTACTACTTGTTTTTTTTTTTTATGTATGCATGTATGTATGTATATGTGGCACGGTGGCACAGTGGGTAGCGCTGCTGCCTCGCAGTAAGGAGACCTGGGTTCGTTTCCCGGCTCCTCTCTGTGTGGAGTTTGCATGTTCTCCCCATGACAACATGGGTTTCCTCCCACAGTCAAAAGACATGCAAGTTAGGTGCATTGGCGATTCGACATTGTCCCTAGTGAGTGTGTGTGTGTGCCCTGCGGTGGGCTGGCACCCTGCCTGGTGATTTGTTTCCTGCATTGTTGGCTGGGATTGGCTCCAGCAGACCCCTGTGACCCTGTAGTTAGGATATAGCGGGTTGGATGATGGCTGTATGTATTTATTTGGATCAGTTGTCCTTGCTCTCCTCAGTTCCCTGACGGTTGCCGGTCCCAGACGCTGTTTTTCTGTCTCCCCATTAAGTTTATTTATCTCCTGCACCTCCACACTTGATGTCACATCATTATAGCCAAGGGAGTGAATGTCTGTCAACCGCATGGACATCCTCAAATTGTTTACAGGGCACTGGGGTCCTTTGTTTTGTTTATGGACCCCCACCAGATATTAAGAACTCCTTTGAAATGTTAGCTAGCAGTGTTGTGCAAGTTCACAGCTCAGAAGAATTCACTCAGAGTTCAGTTCACTCCAATTAAAATGAATAAATTCACGTTCATACTTCACCATTTCAATTTTGAACCATTTCATGTTCAGTACATTCTGTATTTTTTAAGGAGTGAGAATAAATGACCCGTGAGTTTACTTTTATTCAATTTTGCTAATGCCTTATATTAGGCTATTACAGTGTTCTTAAATAAAATACAGTAATTATGAAGACTTTTTATTTAAATACACTTTATTGAGTTATACCCAGCAACAAACATGTATAACCATATATGCTATTATTCTCCCAGTCAAAAAAGAAATTAAATAGATGCAAGTATACATATCAAATGACCGCTCTATTTCCAATTGTGTGACACAAATGGTGACTGTGGAACCTCTTACGCTGCCGGTCAAAACGGGGAAAAATATAAAGTTCCATCATGAAGTCCAACGTTTTCCTAAAAGCGACAGCCAAGCTTCACTGTGTGTTGGTGTCAGCTTAAGCACAAGCAGACAGACACAGACAGTATCTATTTGATTTGACATCATTTTTTTTTCCGACCCCCGCGAAGTGGCGGTTCAGAGTTTGCGGTCTCAGTCGTTCGCAGATTTTTCCTTACAACCTAACTAATAATTGTTAGCATAAACTGCAAATATTCTCCGCAATTTTTTATGTCCTTTTTCGTGGTGATACTGTACTATAGAGAGAACACATAGCAAACCGTAGAGGAAAATGAGGCTTGGGATGGTGAAATACCTCTGTACTCAGAGGCGGCAGGTTTGAAAGAAGCCAATCCGAGAGTGTTATTCGTTTCTCCTTGCTGCTGATTGGCTGCTGCCCTGTGACACATCTCCGGCAGATGCGGCCCAGCATTCCTGTATCATAACAGTGTTTCGCTGAGCGTTCTCGTGATTTTCGTTTTGTTCTTCTTAAAGCCCGAAGCTGCTGCCCAAACACCCTGCACCTTCTACGTGCTTCTGGCAGTTAACCTAAACGCCAGAAGAAGTTTAAGACACTCCAGGAGAAGGTTGAACTACTGGAATTGTATCGGGAACTAAAAAGTTATGCCGCGGTAGCCACTCCCGAGGAGCTGTAAATCCTCTGCTTTGCTGTGCAGCCATTATCTTCATTACATACCTTCATCGTACTGCATAGCTAATTCATCATCATCATCTTCAATCAATATCATTCATTATTGGTGAGTACCCGGACATTTTACTGTATTTTTATTAAATTAAATTATTACGTATTTACCCTACTTATACTAAAGACAACAACAGCGCATACCAAAGAAAACACGCTTGCATGAATTACAACACATATACAGTGGTGTGAAAAACTATTTGCCCCCTTCCTGATTTCTTATTCTTTTGCATGTTTGTCACACAAAATGTTTCTGATCATCAAACACATTTAACCATTAGTCAAATATAACACAAGTAAACACAAAATGCAGTTTGTAAATGGTGGTTTTTATTATTTAGGGAGAAAAAAAAATCCAAACCTACATGGCCCTGTGTAAAAAAGTAATTGCCCCCTTGTTAAAAAATAACCTAACTGTGGTGTATCACACCTGAGTTCAATTTCCGTAGCCACCCCCAGGCCTGATTACTGCCACACCTGTTTCAATCAAGAAATCACTTAAATAGGAGCTGCCTGACACAGAGAAGTAGACCAAAAGCACCTCAAAAGCTAGACATCATGCCAAGATCCAAAGAAATTCAGGAACAAATGAGAACAGAAGTAATTGAGATCTATCAGTCTGGTAAAGGTTATAAAGCCATTTCTAAAGCTTTGGGACTCCAGCGAACCACAGTGAGAGCCATTATCCACAAATGGCAAAAACATGGAACAGTGGTGAACCTTCCCAGGAGTGGCCGGCTGACCAAAATTACCCCAAGAGCGCAGAGACGACTCATCCGAGAGGTCACAAAAGACCCCAGGACAACGTCTAAAGAACTGCAGGCCTCACTTGCCTCAATTAAGGTCAGTGTTCACGACTCCACCATAAGAAAGAGACTGGGCAAAAACGGCCTGCATGGCAGATTTCCAAGACGCAAACCACTGTTAAGCAAAAAGAACATTAGGGCTCGTCTCAATTTTGCTAAGAAACATCTCAATGATTGCCAAGACTTTTGGGAAAATACCTTGTGGACTGATGAGTCAAAAGTTGAACTTTTTGGAAGGCAAATGTCCCGTTACATCTGGCATAAAAGGAACACAGCATTTCAGAAAAAGAACATCATACCAACAGTAAAATATGGTGGTGGTAGTGTGATGGTCTGGGGTTGTTTTGCTGCTTCAGGACCTGGAAGGCTTGCTGTGATAGATGGAACCATGAATTCTACTGTCTACCAAAAAATCCTGAACGAGAATGTCCGGCCATCTGTTTGTCAACTCAAGCTGAAGCGATCTTGGGTGCTGCAACAGGACAATGACCCAAAACACACCAGCAAATCCACCTCTGAATGGCTGAAGAAAAACAAAATGAAGACTTTGGAGTGGCCTAGTCAAAGTCCTGACCTGAATCCAATTGAGATGCTATGGCATGACCTTAAAAAGGCGGTTCATGCTAGAAAACCCTCAAATAAAGCTGAATTACAACAATTTTGCAAAGATGAGTGGGCCAAAATTCCTCCAGGGCGCTGTAACAGACTCATTGCAAGTTATCGCAAACGCTTGATTGCAGTTATTGCTGCTAAGGGTGGCCCAACCAGTTATTAGGTTCAGGGGGCAATTACTTTTTCACACAGGGCCATGTAGGTTTGGATTTTTTTTCTCCCTAAATAATAAACACCACCATTTACAAACTGCATTTTGTGTTTACTTGTGTTATATTTGACTAATGGTTAAATGTGTTTGATGATCAGAAACATTTTGTGTGACAAACATGCAAAAGAATAAGAAATCAGGAAGGGGGCAAATAGTTTTTCACACCACTGTAGCAGTAACATCTGTATTTTACATTCTAGCACAGCGGGAGAAATAGCAGTACAGGACTGTACAGTAGACGGGTTTACCTTTACATTCTTTTTTTAGAGTAATGTATTAAGCTGAGTTTGAAATTAAACTAAAGCATTTTGGTGGCGTATTTAGGTTCAGTCAGTCATGTTCCAACCCACCATATCCTTACACAGGGTCATAGGGGTCTGCTGGAGCCAATCCCAGTCAACACAGGGCGCAAGGCAGGAACAAACCCCGGGAAGGGCGCCAGCCCATCACAGGACACACACACACACACACACTAGGGACAATTTAGGATCGCCAATGCACCTAACCTGCATGTCTTTGGACTGTGGGAGGAAACCCACGCAGACACGGAAGGGAAGCGAACCCGGGTCTCCTAACTGCCAGGCAGCAACGCTACAACTGTGCCACCATGACGATTATTTAGGGTTTAAACTATAAAAATAGCCATTTATAGGCATTGACCACATCCAAAATTTGTGTTTTTTCACAATTCGCCGGTGCTCTAGGAACGTAACCCCCGTGAATTTCGGGGGTCGACTGTACAAATAAATGGCAAAAAATTTCTACAAAATAAATGTTTGTAAAAATCCACTATTTGTGCTTATCCCAATACTGTATTCAGATTTCGCTCCAGCCCTACGTTACAGGGTAAGGCAAAATGTAAACCAGATCCAGAATATCACCTAAAACTGAACTGAGCTCACGTTCAAGTTCTTCACTTGCAAATACGTTCCATTAAGTTTCACCGTTCTTAGTACAATGAGCTTGTTCGAGGAGTGCGCTCTTCTGAACTAGCTGTTAGCTTGTTCCCAGAGGGATGTTAACACTGGTGTCCTCCTGCAGGGGGAGCTCTACTTATACAGTAAGGGTGACATCAGAAGAGGTCCCCGAGGTGGCTTCATTCTGAGGATTTCAAGCTGTCACCTTGCAGTTGGAGGAGCTTGGAGGGAATGGACTTGACGGGTGTGAGGAACAGAATACGGTGTGTATAGAGACAATTGTGTGGATAGCTGTAATATGAGTTTAATGTCACTGCTTCTTCTCACATGTACAGCTAACACAAGGCCAGATTTAGCACACATTTAGAGCTGCTAGGCAAGCATTAGAAGACAAGAAAGGGACAATGAAAATGGGCAACGTGTACTATTTCTGTGTGTCAGAGTCAGCATGAAATTGAATCCTCTCTTTGCCTTGTTTTTTTTGTTATTCTTTATTTCACCTTATACAATTTCTTATATTAGGAATATGTTAGTTTCCGCATACCCCTTGGGGTCAGAGCGCAGGGTCAGCCATTGTATAGCGCCCCTGGAGCAATTACAGGTTAAGGGCCTTGCTCAAGGGCCTGGCAGAGTAGGGTCTCTTTTGGCAGTGACGGGGATTCGAACCGGCAACCTTCTGGATACCAGCGCAGATCCTTAGCCTCAGAGCCACCACTCCGCCCATTTACCTAAGTGAGGGCCTACACGTGGAGAAAGAGTATAAAGCCTTGAAACATTGCCCGGCACACCTTTGAAGCCGACGGACGGATGGGAGATACCGTCATCCGATCCAGAAAATCCTTCAAACGCAGCGACGAAAATGGCAGACTGTATACATCGAGATCCCACTTCAATAATAGTCTTGCTATGGCTTCCTTTGTCCGTAATGCCGCGGAAATTCCTCCTCCAAACTATGTGACTCTTCAGTTCCACCCGGGGGGATAAACATTAGCATTATACAAAGTTATTGTCTGTTTTTACCTGCATTATTATCAATCTTCAATTTAATATTGTTTTTTGTATCAGTAAGGTGCTGCTGGAGTATGTGAATTTCCCCTTGGGATTAATAAAGTATCTATCTATCTATCTATCTATCTATCTATCTATCTATCTATCTATCTATCTATCTATCTATCTATCTATCTATCTATCTATCTATCTATCTATCTATCTATCTATCTAGTTTATTTCTAAGTATTTGTAATGGATTTTCACTGTACATTAATAAATGAAGGCATCTTTTGCTTATACTTTGGCCTCCCTGGTTATTATTTCAGTTCAGGGACGACTCACAAGTGCCCCCTAGGGTCCACACTGTATCCATCCATCCATCCATTTTCCAACCCGCTGAATCCGAACACAGGGTCACGGGGGTCTGCTGGAGCCAATCCTAGCCTACACAGGGCACAAGGCAGGAACCAATCCCAGGCAAGGTGCCAACCCACCGCAGGACACACACAAACACACCCACACACCAAGCACACACTAGGGCCAATTTAGAATCGCCAATCCACCTAACCTGCATGTCTTTGGACTGTGGGAGGAAACCCACGCAGACACAGGGAGAACATGCAAACTCCACGCAGGGAGGACCCGAGAAGCGAACCTGGGGGGTCTCCTAACTGCGAGACATCAGTGCTTCCACTGCGCCACCGTGCCGCCCCCACACTGTATCTTCTTCTATAATACGCTACCGTGGCTGTCCGTTTGTCTGTGCAGGATTTCAAATCATCTGTCGCTCGCAAACCGTTTGACCTATTGACCTGAAATTTGGTACTCATATACTAAGTGACGTCTACTATCCGCTTACGGGGTGAGGATTGACTTCCAAGGTTATTCCTCTTTTTATTTTTATTTTATTTTATTGTAGACTCAACTTTCGGCAGTAGGCCGTGTGGTGCATGCATACGGGCGCCATTCTCGTATAATATAAAAGTTTGCCCACGAATTGTTGCATGCATGCATTTTTTTGGGAGTTTTGGTAGTCAAGACCTGGGGGGGCTGTCAAAAGGCAGGGCCTGTTAAAGCCCATTGTGGCACTCCTTGGGTGATTTTTGGGCTATACAAAAGTAAATGGTATTGTATTGTATATTACGCCACTGTGTACCGTTCTGTTAGAAATCCCCTGCATCGCCTAAAGCAGCGTTTCTCAACCTTTTAGTATTTGCAACCCGAGTTTTCATAACAGTTTTAATCGTCCCCCCCCTAACGTTTTTTTGAAAGGAGCCCACTAATACCAATTTGTTCTTTTTTGATTAATGATATATCATAGATGCATATTTTATTATACCTACTTAACTTTTATCGACATTAATCTAACTATATTTATTTTTCTAGTATCAGAATGTAGTTTAAGTTCATTTGTTTTGGTTTCAATAGATGTATTTTTCATATTTTCGATTCTTGTTTTTTTTTTTCCACATCTTTGTGCCACCCTTTTTGTTACTTCGCACCCCCCTAGGGGGGCCCGCCCCACTGGTTGAGAACCACTGGCCTAAAGAGTTAGAATGAAAGGTCCATATGAGCCATATGATGTCTTCAGCAAATTTCGTTTTGAACGAGCTCAAGCATGAAATGCAGGCTTCATACCATTTATTCTTATCAGCATTAGGTGTCGCTGGGATTTCTTTAAGGCAGCTCTGAAGCCCCCCATACAAAATGCGATGACAGTCCCTTTAATGTAAGATTATTTACAGTCCGAATCAAAGTTTGAACCACCATGTGAAGGTGCCAGGAGTTTCAAAGATGAGCCCCCCCTTGAGCAAATTCTGCGCATGGCAAGGAGAAAAATAATCAAGAAATTACACCGGGCTCTTTGAAAATGAGTTGCAGTCGGCCAACGGGTAAGCCTCTTCATTCAGGTCTGGCTTTGTGAATAACATTTTTTTTTTCTTTTTTTAATAATTGTGAATTTCCTCTTGGGATTAATAAAGCATGAAAAGCGCTATCTATCTATTATATAGTGCCTTTCATATCTATCTATCTATCTATCTATCTATCTATCTATCTATCTATCTATCTATCTATCTATCTATCTATCTATCTATCTATCTATCTATCTATCTATCTATCTATCTATCTATCTACAGTGCATCCGGAAAGTATTCACAGCGCATCACTTTTTCCACATTTTGTTATGTTACAGCCTTATTCCAAAATGGATTAAATTCATTTTTTTTCAGAATTCTACACACAACACCCCATAATGACAATGTGAAAAAAGTTTACTTGAGGTTTTTGAAAATTTATTAAAAATAAAAAAACTGAGAAATCCCATGTACATAAGTATTCACAGCCTTTGCTCAATACTTTGCCGATGCACCTTTGGCAGCAATTCCAGCCTCAAGTCTTGTTGAATATGATGCCACAAGCTTGGCACACCTATCCTTGGCCAGTTTCGCCCATTCCTCTTTGCAGCACCTCTCAAGCTCCATCAGGTTGGATGGGAAGCGTCGGTGCACAGCCATTTTAAGA
Organism: Erpetoichthys calabaricus; assembly: GCF_900747795.2. Classification (NCBI taxonomy): domain Eukaryota; kingdom Metazoa; phylum Chordata; class Cladistia; order Polypteriformes; family Polypteridae; genus Erpetoichthys; species Erpetoichthys calabaricus. The sequence continues at coordinate 14,567,336 of NC_041395.2, read as the reverse complement.
TCTCTCCAGAGATGTTCAATCAGATTCAAGTCTGGGCTCTGGCTGGGCCACTCAAGGACATTCACAGAGTTGTCCTGAAGCTGCTCCTTTGATATCTTGGCTGTGTGCTTAGGGTCGTTGTCCTGCTGAAAGATGAACCATCACCTCAGTCTGAGGTCAAGAGCGCTCTGGAGCAGGTTTTCATCCAGGATGTTCTGTACATTGCTGCAGTCATCTTTCCCTTTATCCTGACTAGTCTCCCAGTTCCTGCCGCTGAAAAACATCCCCACAGCATGATGCTGCCACCACCATGCTTCACTGTAGGGATGGTGCCAGGTTTCCTCCAAACGTGACGCCTGGCATTCACACCAAAGAGTTCAATCTTTGTCTCATCAGACCAGATAATTTTCTTCTCATGGTCTGAGAGTCCTTCAGGTGCCTTTTGGCAAACTCCAGGTGGGCTGCCATGTGCCTTTTACTAAGGAGTGGCTTCCATCTGGCCACTCTACCATACAGGCCTGATTGGTGGATTGCTGCAGAGATGGTTGTCCTTCTGGAAGGTTCTCCTCTCTCCACAGAGGACCTCTGGGGCTCTGACAGAGTGACCATCGGGTTCTTGGTCACCTCCCTGACTGAGGCCCTTCTCCCCCGATCGCTCAGTTTAGATGGCTGGTCAGCTCTAGGAAGAGTCCTGGTGGTTTCGAACTTCTTCCACTTACGGATGATGGAGGCCATTGTGCTCATTGAGACCTTCAAAGCAGCAGACATGTTTCTGTAACCTTCCCCAGATTTGTGCCTCGAGACAATCCTGTCTCGGAGGTCTACAGACAATTCCTTTGACTTCATGCTTGGTTTGTGCTCTGACATGAACTGTCAACTGTGGGACCTTATATAGACAGGTGTGTGTCTTTCCAAATCATGTCCAGTCAACTGAATTTACCACAGGTGGACTCCAATGAACCTGCAGAAACATCTCAGGGATGATCAGGGGAAACAGGATGCACCTGAGCTCAATTTTGAGCTTCATGGCAAAGGCTGTGAATACTTATGTACATGTGCTTTCTCAATTTTTTTATTTTTAATAAATTTGCAAAATCCTCAAGTAAACTTTTTTCACATTGTCATCATGGGGTGTTGTGTGTAGAATTCGGAGGAAAAAAATGAATTTAATCCATTTTGGAATAAGGCTGTAACATAACAAAATGTGGAAAAAGTGATGTGCTGTGAATACTTTCCGGATGCACTCTATCTATCTATCTATCTATCTATCTATCTATCTATCTATCTATCTATCTATCTATCTATCTATCTATCTATCTATCTGTCTGAAGTTCCAGTTTTTGTGTTCTCCGTTGCACGCCAGTCCCTATCTATTCTTGCTTGCTAACAATAACACAAGTTGAAGAGACGCAGAAGGAATGGCTGCCGTGTCTGCTTACTGTTAACAGCCCACCCAATGAATGATTCACACGTCTAATTAAACTCCTCAGATACGTGGCTGACCATTTCTGGCTTTGGTTCCATAATCTGAAGGACACGGTGATTTGTTGCATACAGAGCTTAAAATACACTGAAAGTTAAATTTTTTTCCATTTTCTTCCTCTTTAATGGAGCGTATGCTTTCTTAGCGGTTCTACAAATGAAATCGATTAATAAAGGTCAGGCAGAGAACTGTCAATGGGGGGTCCTGGACCAAAATAAAAAAACAGCTCAGGACTGGCAATGTAACGAAGCCAATGAATGATTCACAGGTGACAAGTGAGACAGTGCAGGGCCGAGTGTCGACTTTGGGAAAGCATCTATTCATTTCAATCACAGCCTCCCGTTGTCTTCACAGCATGAAAGAGGAGTCGCGTCGTCACAAACTTCACATGAAAGAAATGGCCAGAAATTGCTTAGCAGATAATAACTGGAGGAGTTATGAGAACATGACTAGAAAAATAAACTGACGGGGAACAACAGACCATTCAGCCCGACAAAGCTATCCAGCTCATAACGTCAAGTCAAGTTCTAAAGGTTCCATAGAGTCGTTAACTCCACCCCACCGATCCATCCATCCAAGTGCAGTCTTCCCAGCGTGAGGTCCACCTGGGGTTTGCTAAGTGTGACTTGCCATGGCTCAAAGGCGTTGGGGATGTTGATACCTATTAAGAGATCTACTTCGGCATTTATGAATGGTACTGGGAGATTCACTCGAAAGAGGTCCCCAAATATTCTCTCCCGTTTGGATGAAGCAATCGGAACCAAAATAATACGCTCTATACCTTGACGTTTGTGTAATCGATTGCATTACATACGACGCTGGAAGTGGTTTCCGTTTCCTGCCAGACACATTTCAACGTGGCACTCCATGTTTCTGAAGGTATCAGCAAGCGTCTCTGGAACAGCAGGAATTTCACGGTGGATGTTGTCACACGTGTTCACTTAGGAGGCAGCCAACAAGCCTGGAGGTGAGTGAAATATCGCAAGACGAAGGGGTAGTATCGGGTACTAACACCTCTCTCCTTCGTTTACCAGAATTAACGAAGAAGAACAATAAATAAACTCACTTACCGACAACCTCGGATTCCAAAAATGGTTCCTCTTCCATTTCTTCATTTCCGCCTCTGATGACATCACTTCCAGGCCTATCAGATGACGTCACTTTCGCCTACATCACTTCTGGTGTGTGGGTCACTTCCAGTCGCCCCCCTAATGACATTTCCGATCGCACAGTCATGACGTCATTTCCACTACTACTTCCTTCTGGTCACCATTTTCTATAAATATTTACCTTCCACTGTCATGTATCATCATCAAATGCTATGTTTTTTTTTTATCACTATTTGCTGCAGTTTTTCTGAAGATCGCCGGACACTATAAGGGGTGGGATAGGAATAACTTCGACTCCTAGTTGCAAAAAGGTTTGGGGAATCGCCCCCTATGATGTCCAACAGACAGGTCATAATAACAATTAAAACAAAAAGGGAAATAATAAACAGGGGTGGCGTTTATACGTACAAAAACAAAGATGGCTGCAGGAAGTGGCGTCATGTCTGCGGGCTCGGAGGTGACGTCAGAAGCAGGGAGTCGGCCATTTTGGCTCCTGGATTGCGGCGAGTGTGTATTATTTCTCGTCTTTGCTTCTGAGGAAAAAGAGAGAGAAAAGTACCCTTCCATAACCCTTCGTCACATGATCTTTTACTCACCGTAGGGTTTGTTGACTGCCTCCAAAGTGCGTGTGCATGAACTCTTATTTTTGTCTCTTGTGAGATTATTATCCTACAATGTTTTCCTTCAAATTTTCCACAGTTGCGAGGTTTGTTCTGATAGACTTTTCCTTTGAGCAGGCCCCAAAGGAAGAAGTGGGGTGGTGTGAGATCCGATGACCGTGGTGGCCAAAGCCCCTCTGAAATGACCCTGATGCCAAAGAAGGACTCCATTTGTCCCATGCTTCTTGCCGATGTGTGACGCGTTGCTCCGTTTCGCTGGAAGTATCCTTACATTAACTCACGATCATCCAGCTGATTCTGACATTGCTTAAACGAATAGGTGACCCAATAAGTTCACACCATGAAGACGCGCTGCTCAATACTGTACACCACCATCCTGATGAGAAGTCCAGTGACTGAGTGAAGGGGTACGGGCGGTACGCACCTTGAAGTTACAAACTGAGGTTAAACATCACGACGGCTCATCGCTCCAACGCAGGGACATCCCAGCTTGTTCGAAGCTCCATATACTGAGGAGTGCGTTGTTTCGCTCAGATTGCTTCATCCTAGCCGAGAGTTATTACAGAATATTCAGGGTCTCTTTTGAGTGAATCTCCCTATATCATAAAAACTGTCAAATATAAAACACAGGACGTTATACTTAAACCATATAATGCACTAGTAAGACCTCGTCTGGAGTGTTGACTGCAGTTCTAGATAGATAGATAGATAGATAGATAGATAGATAGATAGATAGATAGATAGATAGATAGATAGATAGATAGATAGATAGATAGATAGATAGATAGATAGATAGATAGATAGATAGATAGATAGATAGATAGAAAGGAAAGACTCTGTATAGATAGATAGATAGATAGATAGATAGATAGATAGATAGATAGATCTTTATTGTCATTGTCACTTTTACAATGGAACAATGAAATTGAAGGTGCAGTCGACTCAGTGTGAGGCATAAGAGTTAAAAAGACAAGAAGAGAGAAAATAATAACAAACCGAATAATAATAAAAGTACTTTATAAAATATACAAATTACACTGGTTGACTTAAGGTCTATATTACACATTTAGAGAATGATATGGAGCAGTTTTATTCTGAGTTCAGGGCCATGATTGCTTTTGGATAAAAGCTGTTGTTAAGGCGGTTTCTCCTGGTTTTCATTGCTCTGTATTTCTTGCCCGATGGCAAAAGCTGGATGACACAATGACCAGGATGTGATGAATCCTGTGAAATGTCTTTTGCTTTTTTGCGGCATCGGTAGGTGTAGATTTGTTCCAGAGTCGGGAGGGTACAACCAATTGTTCTCTCCGCTGTCCTGACGACTCTGTGGAGCGTTTTCCTATCTGCTGTACCACACACAGCTCTCCGCTCCGCTCTCGATGGAACAGTGATAAAAGGCAAGAAGCAGATTTTTGGGGAGATGATTCGTTCTGAGGATTCTCAGAAAATACAGTCTGTGCTGCACCTTCTTCAGCAGCTCCTTGGTGTTGGCGCTCCAGGTCAGGTCATCCTCCAGGTCAATGCCCAGAAACCTGAACACCGGGACCCTCTCCACACAGAGCCAATGATGATGTCCTGGATGTCAGATTTGTTTTTTTCTAAAGTCAATAACAAGCTCCTTCATTTTTGTGGTGTTGAGGAGCAGGTTATTGACTGCGCACCACTCTGACAGCCGCTCCACCTCGTCCCTGTATGCCAGCTCACCCTCCTTGCCCGAAATGAGTCCCACCACCGTCGTGCCATCCGTGTACTTTATAATCTTGTTGGCATGGTGAGTGGGGACACAGTCATATGTGTAGAGGGTGTAGAGGAGCGGGCTGAGCACACAACCCTGCAGCATCCCGGTGTGGAAATATGGAGACCCAGCCTGACCCTCTGGGAGCAACCAGGCAGGAAGTCCAGTATCCAACTGCAGGTGAGTGATGGAAGTCCCAGATCTGCCAGTTTGGACACCAGTCGTTGTGGGAGGATGGCATTAAACGCTGAGCTGAAGTCTACAAAGAGCAGTCTGGCATAACTCCCCTGCTGCTCCAGGTGGGTCAGGGCAGCATGAAGGGCTGTGGCCACAGTGTCCTCCGAGAGGAGTGGAGGTGGCAGAAGAGAAGAATAGAGAAAGAGAAAAGGACCAAGTATTGTATGTGGAGCTGGAAATAAGAAGTGTGTGCTTTGGGACTTGTGAGTCTGCGTATCTGTCTGTACCGACCACTATATACATATATATATATATATATATATATATATATATATATATATATATATATATATATATATATATATATATATATATATATATACACACGCACACACGCATTTAAGTACCTTCACAAACTTATGATGAATAGTACGCAGAACTTGCAGTGGCTCCAGGCCTGTGATGTGCTAACTGCAGCAATTTTTTTTAATGTAAATGAAATGAATTCATCCTCCTTTGCTTCTGAAATACTTAGAAATATTCATGCATGATTGGGAGGGACATTGGCACCAATGGCAGACCCTGCATTTTGTAGATATAGCGTACCATTAAAATAAAAGTAATTTCTTTTGGGGATAAATTCCATAAATCCTAAACAAGCTCTGTGTAGGAAGCTATTTCAGCTATCTGGCTTAAATAATGTTCTGCTGCACTTAATCCGCCCACATGGGGTAAAGTTAGTGTAACGGGCCTTATGAAGTCCTGGGGGAAAAAAAAGTGCAGTTCTGCACTCTCTTTATTATTACTATTATTATTTTTTTTTGTTGTATTTCTTTTTAATTCCTTACTTAAAGTTTGTTTGAAGCAGATTTCTTTTTCTGTGATTAAGAAAATACAAATGGAAAAGCAGACTTTACACTTGGAAGGTGTGCTACGGATAGATTTGAATCCTAATTGCTTATATTGTTTACCTACCACTCTATCAGCACCACCCAGCTTATGGGGGGGTCAGGGGGTCTTCTGCCCAGTAGAAATCACTGCCCTTTATAGGATTTTCCTTGTGCCTCTTTTGATTTTTTTCCACCACCATGTATGTGAGATGTTCAGTATCATCCAGTATGGCTGTGGGTGTGGCGCCTGTCACAGTAGGCCATGTCTTCATCCTCCCATCGATCCACTAAGGGTCTAAGGGTGAACTCACACTAGCAATTCGTTTTGTGCTTTAGCACAGTTGTTCGCGTGTAAACCCGAAATTCTAATTCATTTGATTAGTGTGATCGTCAATCGTACCATGCCTTGGAAGAGGTGGGCATGGGGATGGTTCGGTAGGATTCAGGATCAGCGTGATCATTAAACATGCCCAAGCACGGAACGCAGACATGATGTCAATGACGCAACGTCATTTCATTCAATAACATTTGTGTTAAAAGCAGCAGGTTCTTATTCTCCAATTGAGCTACAGAGAATTTACTTAATGAAGAGCTCCATCCCCAGGCCTGGTTTGGAAAAGGCATACGACTGTGATCTTTGGGGTATCCTGTGTTTGGGTATCAAGGGTATGGGGTACGGTGCCTGCCATTGCATCCCTTATATATAGGACATGTCTCATATTTGATCATTTTGTCCCCTGTCCCGTACTGACCTTTCAGGGACACCCAAATGTCCCGTATTTAGTTCATGTACAAATTTCGTAATAAAAATGTAGACAAGGACTTCATGTTGTCCTTCTGTCGCAGTCTGATCCAGTCTTTCAGTTTCATTGCCTGGTTTAATTGTCTGACAAAGCAAAACTCAAAAAAGCTCCAGCAGATTACAAAGTATGCAGCTAAAGTTATTGGGGCTGATGTAGATGATTTGACTAGTGTGTGTCAGAGGGCAATGCTAAAGAAACTAGAAATCATCTCAACTGATGACAGACATCCATTACATGTAGAACTAAACTTCAGTAAATCAGGAAGGAGAGTCGCTTTGAAAACCCACACAAATCGCTCCAGAAACTTCTTTCTTCCTAGTGCCATACGACTTTTCAATAAGAAATATCGGAGATAATGATTAAGGTTTTGATAGATATCCTGTAACACTTTTTTTTTTTGTATTATCTAACTGTCTTACCTTAACCTTTCTTGTTTCTATTTGCCTGTTTTATTTCATTCTGTCTGTTATTAGATGCAACTGAGAAGGCAAATTTCATGTTTTCTTGTGTAAACATGACTAAATAAAGAAACCTTAAACCTTACTTAGTTGTAACTTTATAAGTAGTTATACTTTCTTTTCTCAGATTCTCTTGATGAAAATAACCCAAATGTAACGAGGAAACGAGTGTTTGCTGCCATTTTGTAACTTGTTCAGTTGCTGTGGTTGGCTGAGGACGGCGACGCTCTTACCGTTTTGCTCTCCAGCCGCGCTGCTGTGCAGTTCTGGATCAGCATTGCAACATACAGTGACTGTAATAATAATAATAATTCTCTGCATTTATATAGTGCTTTTCTCACTACTCGGCAATTGCAGGTTAAGGGCCTTGCTCAAGCGCCCAACAGAGCAGAGTCCCTATTGGCATTTACAGGATTCGAACCGGCAACCTTCCGATTGCCAGTGCAGATCCCGAGCCTCAGAGCCACCACTCCGCATGACAGTAAAGTGGGTTGTTACTACTCGCCATGGCCCACTTTTTTTCTAACTTAAAAACTAATCCATCCATCCATCTCAAGATGCCAAAACCTAAGTGTAAATTTTGTGATGGATATTCCAGCGAATGGACATTTATCAGACAAGGTAGAAGCTGTTTTGAAGAATAGAAAACTATGGTGTATGTAATTGAACTTTCAGTAAATCATTTTCAAGTGATTTTACTTTTGTTTTCCTCATAACCCATTCAAATCCTTGCTTTATGTTTTTAACTTATGTCTCTACTTTTATATAATATACTAGTTGATTTCCTAGTGGCTTCGCTCACTGAATGCAAGGGAAAAAAATAAAATGTAGTCTATAAGTTATTAAAAAGTAAAACATTAACATTTTAAGATGTAAAGATACATTGAGCACTACTGGAGTGGTTTTGGGAAAACAACATTTTAAAGGCAGTATAACACAACAGGTAAGTAGTACTAACGGCAGCTAAAATGTATTTGGATCATCTCTCAGTAGTAGATCCCTTTTGAAAGGCGCTACACGACCGCTGTGGTATAGAAATTACATTTTTTATGTGAACGTCCAAATTGCATTCTGTGCCTCCAAGCATCCACTTTGTTCTCACGACCCCTCGCCGCTGAAGGTGGTCTCGTCTTCACATTGTTTACAGCTCGGCGCAGACAAAAAGTAGAAAGACGTAAATATGTTTTCCTCATCTCTTCTACTATCAAGTACTGCCAACTAAAAAAAGGTTACAATGTGGCAGTTTCCGCGACAGTCACGTGGACGAATAAATAAAACTTCTCTGTCAGAACGCGCCTGGCGATTGGTTCCTGTATTATAATATGTTCTGTGGTCATACATAAACATCCAAATTACATTCTGCACCTCCCAGCGTCCACTTTGTTCTCACGACCCCTCGCCGCTGAAGGCGGTCTCGTCTTCACATTGTTTACAGCTCGGTGCAGTTAAAAAGTAGAAAAACGCAAAGCTGTTTTCCTCAGCTATTCTACTGCCAACTAAAAAAAAGTTACAATGTGGCAGTTTCCGCGACACTCACGTGGACAAACAAAATAAAACTTCTCTGTCAGAACGCGCCTGGCGATTGGTTCTTGTATTATAATATGTTCTGTGGTCATATGTAATTTCCATATCGCGTGGTCATACGTAATTTCTGTTTCATACGTGATTTCCATATCGCGTGGTCATACATAATTTCCGCTTCATACGGAATTTCCATATCGCGTGGTCATACATAATTTCCGTTTCATACGTAATTTCCATATCGCATGGTCATACATAATTTCCGTTTCATACGTAATTTCCATATCTCGTGGTCATACATAATTTCCATTTCATATGTAATTTCCATATTGTGTAGACATACATAATTTCCGTTTCATATGTAATTTCCATATCTCGTGGTCGTACATAATTTCCATTTCATACGTAATTTCCATATCGCGTGGTCATACATAATTTCCGTTTCATACGTAATTTCCATATCGCATGGTCATACATAATTTCCGTTTCATATGTAATTTCCATAACTCGTGGTCGTACATAATTTCCATTTCATACGTAATTTCCATATCGCGTGGTCATACGTAATTTCCGTTTCATACATAATTTCCATATCGCGTGCTCATATGTAATTTCTGTTTCATACGTGATTTCCATATCGCGTGGTCATACATAATTTCCGTTTCATACGTAATTTCCATATCGCATGGTCATACATAATTTCCGTTTCATACGTAATTTCCATATCTCGTGGTCATACATAATTTCCATTTCATATGTAATTTCCATATCGTGTAGACATACATAATTTCCGTTTCATATGTAATTTCCATATCTCGTGGTCGTACATAATTTCCATTTCATACGTAATTTCCATATCGCGTGGTCATACATAATTTCCGTTTCATACGTAATTTCCATATCGCATGGTCATACATAATTTCCGTTTCATATGTAATTTCCATAACTCGTGGTCGTACATAATTTCCATTTCATACGTAATTTCCATATCGCGTGGTCATACGTAATTTCCGTTTCATACATAATTTCCATATCGCGTGCTCATATGTAATTTCCGTTTCATACGTAATTCGAACTCAGTCTCAAATAAGATCGACGAACTGGCTGCGCTGGTGAAAAATGTCAGAACCTACAGAGAATGCAGTTTGTTGTGCTTTTGCGAAACCTGGCTAAATAACATCATCCCAGATGCTAACGTTGAGCTACCCGGGTTTAGCACAGTTAGAGCGGACAGAGATGCAAGTACCTGTGGGAAGCACAAAGGAGGAGAACTCGCTCTCTATGTTAATACACGGTGGTGTAACTCTGGACATGTTAACTTTAAAGTCTCCACTTGCTGCAGGGACATCGAACTGTTGGCCGTAAGTTTATGTCCCTACTTCTTGCCCAGAGAGTTTGGACACGTCATTGTTGTTATTGTATACATTCCTCCTTGGGCGGACGTGGAGTCAGCGAGTGACATCATCCATTCTTCTGTTGCTAAGTTACAAACACTGCACCCTGAGGCACTTGTGCTAATCGCTGGAGATTTTAACCATGTGACGCTGGACAAAACATTACCTGCCTTCTCCCAGTATGTGGACTGTAACACCAGGGGGAAATAAGACTATTGATTTACTGTATGCAAATGTTAAAGACGCATACAGCGCCACCTCACTGCTTGCGCTTGGGAAAGCAGATCATAACCTGGTTCTGCTTCAGCCTCACTACAAACCAAAAGTGAGGGTCCTACCTGCAACCACACGATCATTCAGGAAGTGGACCCCGGAGACTGAGAATACTTTGAGAGAATGTTTTGGAACAACAGACTGGGATATCCTGCAGGGATCACATAGTGAGAACATTGAGGAAGTTGTTGACTGCACTACTGACTACATCAACTTCTGTATGGACATTGTAGTTCCAGTAAGAACTGTACGCTGCTACACTAACAACAAGCCATGGATTACAAGTGACATCAAGGGCCTTTTGAACCAGAAGAAAAGGGCTTTTAAAGACGGTGATCAGCATGAGCTCATGCACGTGCAGAAGGAACTCCGAGTCCAGCTCAGGGTGGCGAAGGAGCAGTACAGGAGAAAGCTGGAGCAGAAGTTGCAGAATAACAGCATGAAGGAAGTGTGGGATGGGATGAAGATCATCACTGGATGCAGCTCAAAGCGGGGTACCACCATTGAGAGAGACTTGGAAGAGAGCAAACCAAATGAACAACTTCTTTAACAGGTTTGACAACCCTAACCCACTCTCACTCTCACCTAAGAGTATTGCACCCTCCACTCATCCTTCTGCTGATACCAGCATAGGAGAGACATCCCCACCCATAATTACAACAGCATAGGTGAGGAGAGAGCTGAAGAGACTTCGTGCCAGCAAAGCAGCGGGTCCAGATGGAGTATCGCCACGACTGCTGAAGGTCTGTGCATCGGAGCTGGGGGGTCCTCTACAGCGCATCTTCAACCTGAGCCTGGAACAGGTGATAGTCCTGAGGCTTTGGAAAACATCTTGCATCACCCCAGTCCCAAAGGTATCACGTCCTAGTGAGCTGAATGACTTCCGGCCTATTGCTCTGACATCACATGTAATGAAGACCATGGAGAGGCTGCTGCTTCAGCACCTGAGGCCACAGGTTCAACACGCCCTCGACCCTCTGCAGTTTGCATATCAGGAGAAGGTGGGAGCGGAGGATGCCATCATCTATATGCTACATCGATCCCTCTCCCACTTGGACAGAGGCAGTGGTGCTGTAAGAATTATGTTTCTAGACTTCTCTAGCGCCTTCAACACCATCAAACCTCTGCTCCTTAGGGACAAGCTGACAGAGATGGGAGTAGATTCATACCTGGTGTCATGGATCGTGGACTATCTTAAAGACAGACCTCAGTATGTGCGTCTTGGGAACTGCACGATTGACATTGTGGTCAGCAACACAGGAGCGCCACAAGGGACTGTACTTTCTCCGATCCTGTTCAGCCTATATACATCGGATTTCCAATACAACTCGGAGTCCTGCCATGTACAAACGTTTGCTGACGACACTGCTATCATGGGCTGCATCAGGAGTGGGCAGGAGGAGGAGTATAGGGACCTAATCAATGGTGCGACTCAAACCACCTACACCTGAACACCAGCAAAACCAAGGAGCTGGTTGTGGATTTTAGGAGGCCCAGACCCCTCATGGACCCCGTGATCATCAGAGGTGACTGTGTGCAGATGGTACAGACCTATAAATATCTGGGTGTGCAGCTGGATGATAAATTAGACTGGACTGCCAATACTGATGCTCTGTGTAAGAGAGGACAAAGCCGGTTATACTTCCTTAGAAGGCTGGCGTCCTTCAACATCTGCAATAAGATGCTGCAGATGTTCTATCAGACGGTTGTGGTGCGTGCCCTCTTCTACGCGGTGGTGTGCTGGGGAGGCAGCATAAAGAAGAGGGACGCCTCATGCCTGGACAAACTGGTGAAGAAGGCAGGCTCTATTGTAGGCACAGAGCTGGACAGTCTGACATCTGTGGCAGAGTGACAGGCGCTGAGCAGACTCCTGTCAATCATGGAGAATCCACTGCATCCACTGAACAGGATCATCTCCAGACAGAGGAGCAGCTTCAGCGACAGACTGCTGTCACCGTCCTGCTCCACTGACAGACTGAGGAGATCGTTCCTCCCCCACACTATGTGACTCCTCAATCCCACCCCTGGGGGGGGGGGGGGGGGGATAAACGTTAACATTATATAAAGTTATTGTCTGCTTTTACCTGCATTATTATTAATCTTTAATTTAATATTGTATTTTTGTATCAGTAAGGTGCTGCTGGAGTATGTGAATTTCCCCTTGGGATTAATAAAGTATCTATCTATCTATCTATCTATCTATCTATCTATCTATCTATCTATCTATCTATCTATCTATCTATCTATCTATCTATCTATCTATCTATCTATCTATCTATCTATCTATCTATCTATCTATCTATCTATCTATCTATCTATCTATCTATCTATCTATCTATCTATCTATCTATCTATCTATCTATCTATCTATCTATCTATCTATCTATCTATCTAATCCGAAGGGGAAATTCACATACTCCAGCAGCAGCATACTGATAAAAAATAATATTAAATTAAAGAGTGATAACAATGCAGGTATACAGACAGACAATAACTTTATATAATGTTAATGTTTACCCCCCCGGGTGGATTTGAAGAGTCACATAGTTTGGGGGAGGAACGATCTCCTCAGTCTGTCAGTGGAGCAGGACGGTGACAGCAGTCTGTCGCTGAAGCTGCTCCTCTGTCTGGAGGTGCTCCTGTTCAGTGGATGCAGTAGATTCTCCATGATTGACAGGAGTCTGCTCAGCGCCTGTCGCTCTGCCACAGATGTCGAACTGTCCAGCTCCATGCCTACAATACAGCCTGCCTTCTTCATCAGTTTGTCCAAGCGTGAGGCGTCCCTCTTCTTTATGCTGCCTCCCCAGCACACCACCGCGTAGAAGGGGGTGCTCGCCACAACCATCTGATAGAACATCTGCAGCATCTTATTGCAGATGTTGAAGGACGCCAGCCTTCTAAGGAAATATAGTCGGCTCTGTTCTCTCTTGCACAGAGCATCAGTATTGGCAGTCCAGTCCAATTTATTGTCCAGCTGCACTCCCAGGTATTTATAGGTCTGTACCCTCTGCACACAGTCACCTCTGATGATCACAGGGTCCATGAGGGGCCTGGGCCTCCTAAAATCCACCACCAGCTCCTTGATTTTGCTGGTGTTCAGGTGTAGGTGGTTTGAGTCGCACCATTTAACAAAGTCCTTGATTAGGTTCCTATACTCCTCCTCCTGCCCACTCCTGATGCAGCCCATGATAGCAGTGTCGTCAGTGAACTTTTGCACATGGCAGGACTCCGAGTAGTATTGGAAGTCTGATGTATATAGGCTGAACAGGACCGGAGAAAGTACAGTCCCCTGCGGCGCCCCTGTGCTGCTGACCACAATGTCAGACGTGCAGTTCCCAAGACGCACATACTGAGGTCTGTCTGTAAGATAGTCCACGATCCATGCCACTAGGTATGAATCTACTACCGTCTCTGTCAGCTTGTCCCTAAGGAGCAGAGGTTGGATGGTATTGAAGGCTCTAGAGAAGTCCAGCAACATAATTCTTACTGCACCACTGCCTCTGTCCAAGTGGGAGAGGGATCGGTGTAGCATATAGATGATGGCATTCTCCGCTCCCACCTTCTTCTGATATGTGAACTGCAGAGGGTCGAGGGCATGACGGACCTGTGGCCTCAGGTGCTGAAGCAGCAGCCTCTCCATGGTCTTCATCACATGTGAAAGAAAGAATGGAAGAAAATCCTCAAAATCTGGATGTGTAAAGCTTGACATGTCATACCCAAGAAGATTCCAGGCTGGAACTGCTGCCATTACTCAATACTTAGTAAAGCAGGGGTGTCCAACTCTGGGCCTGGTGGACCACACTGGCTGCAGGTTTTCATTCTCACCCTTTTCCTAATCAGTTTTCACTGCTAATTAACTCCTTTTCTCTTCATTTTCCTAGCCCTGTTTTTAAGGATTCAGTCCTCTGAATTTATTCCTTTCTTCATTAAATGACAGCCAAACAGAAATGAGATGTGAAACGAGCCAACAGATGACCAGCTAAACTGGGATTTCAAACTCCAGCTAATTTCACTCCAACCTGTTTCTTAATGAGAAGCTCATTCTTGCTGCTAAATAAACCCTGTTATTTAATTCCATGGCCTGTTTCTTCTCTCATTCTGCCACAGCAGACATTTCCAAATCTTTTGATTTTCTCTGTTTTCTAACAACACCGACAAAATGTTCTGGTGACCTGAGAGATCAACCTTACCGAGACCTTCACCTTTCATTTATTTTCAGATATTGTGTGATGGGCACAGGTGAGCTGGTCATGTGGCGGCTCATTTTGTGTCTCATTATTGTTTGGCTTCTCATTAAGGAAAAAGAAACAACTAAGGGGTCTGAGTCACGTCAATTAAAATGAAGGCTTCTTCTTCTTTCGGCTGCTCCCGTTAAGGTTGCCACTGTGGATCATTTTTTCCCATATAATTCAAACGAAGGCAAAAGAAGTTAATTAGCAGCCGAAACTGGTGATGGTTAGAATGAAAACGTGCAGCCAATGCGACCCTCCAGGACTGGATTTCGACACCCTTTGAGTATAGGGTCTTTATTTTTAATAAATCTCCAAATTGTCATAGGAGGCTGGGGGACAGATTCAACCGGGATGCCTGGAAGAACCGGGAGGTGGCATATATGTCCCCCAGGCCACGAGGGGGCAACCGCCCTAGATGAGGAGAGGACCACGGGAAAGGAGGAAGGAGACTCAAGCCCATTGGGGCTCGTGGCCACCGCCAGGGAGCACCCTGAGCCTCATAGAGCCCGGGAAACATTCACTTCCGCCACACCCGAGAAGTTGGAGGAAGATCCTTCCAGGGACACCCAGAGTGCTTCCAGGTGCAAGGGCAGCACTTCCACTACACCAGGAAGTGCTGCCGGGAGGACGTCATCAGGCACCTGGAGCACATTTGGGTGGAAATAAAAGGGGCCGCCTCCCTACAATCAGGGAGCTAGAGTCAGGAGTGGGAGCAGGACAGGTGGCCCACGGACATTGGAGAAGAAGGCCCATGTTAAGGGTGTTTGATGTGGGAGAACTGTGTGCAGTGCGGGACTGTGAGAAAATAAACGTGTGTTTGATAAAGACATGGTCTCTGTCTGGTGGTGTTCGGGCGTATCTCACAAAATATTTCTAAAATCCAGGGGTAGTCTGAGATGTGGGAGAAAAAATAATTTTAGAATATGGCTGCCACCTAAGAAAATGCGAAACAAGTAAACAAGTTTGAATATTAATATTTTTCAAAGAAAAGTCCAAAAATACCCCTAATGAAAACTTCAGACCTCAGGCTGGTCTGAAAGTTTACTTTCCAACAGGACAATAATCCTGAACATAAAGTGAAGGCAACACAGGAGTGGCTTAGGGACAGGGGCGGACTGGCCATTAGGGCATTTGGGCAATACCCAGTGGGCCACGGACTCTGGTCTGGTCATGGGCCGGCCCTTTCATGAAACAAATTTTATGTACTGATTACTGTTTGACATTAAAATTAATTTTCTAAACTACTAAACATTATGTGTCCGGTACCACGATTTCTATAGTCCTATATAATATACCGTATTACGTCATCAAGTTGTTTTAGTTGTCAGTACACAACGTTGCAGCTAAAAATTTGGTCAAAACTGCCTTTTGCCAATTTCATGTTTCAATAACGGCTACATTTCAGCTAGCATATACATTATTGCAATTTATTTTATCTCATATCTAGTTTTTAAATTCTTCAGTACTAATACAGTGATCCCTCGCTATATCACGCTTCGACTTTCACGGCTTCACTTTATCACGATTTTTTCTCATACACGCTTACGTCACTATGCATGCGCTTTCTGAGAACTTTTATCTAAGCCCCATGATGGCTCCTAAATGTGCTGCTTTTTCTAAGCCTTCTGACAATGAAACTCGGCGTCGGAGGAAGATGCTTACCATCCAGGAGAAGGTGAAACTCTTGGATATGATCAAAGATGGCAATACCCTACAAAAGCCTCCTCACGCATATGAAAAGACAGGCCAGCAACTGCCTATCAAGATGTTCTTCAGCCGCGCACCCAGACACCCACTGCCTACTCCTAGTACTCCTTCAGCGGATGAAGACAACGACGCACCTGCTGAAGATACTGCACCACCTGAAGACTCTCCTACTGAGGTCGTGCCTTCATAGGTTAGTGGTTGCTGTGTAAGAACTGTGTGTGTGTGTAATTAAATGTACAGTACAATAATAATGATATTTGTAACGTCTAATACGTCTTATTTTCTCTTATTTTGTCTAATATATTGGGTAATACAAGTGTAATGGTGACTAAAGGGTGTTATTTCATGTCTAGAGGGCTCTAATAATCTTAAAAACGTATTTAGAAGGTCGTAAACAGGTTTTCTATACTCTAAATGTGAAAATATTCGATTTATAAATAAAGAATCCTACTTCGCGAAAATTCATTTATCGCGGTAGAGTCTGGAACGGATTAACTGTAATAAACGAGGGTTCACTGTAATTAGTTTAGATTAAGTATTATGCATTTTATTGTTCTCTGGTTGTCTGCGTGAGCGATAATTAGTGGTTTTCAGCTGCGATTATTACTATGATGAAATTAAATTATAAAGCACATGATAGGAACTTTTCATATTAGGACTGAACATTTATAGTTTAGCATTAATTTAATGGAACATTTCAATCATGTGAGATGTTCATTATCTACTCTCTATATATATAAAATCCCAAGACTAAAAGTGCAATGGTGACGCTTCTATGTTACATTTTTTGTCATGCTTTAAATCGGGTATACCGTATTTACTTGTGTACCACGCGACTTCGTGTAAGACGCGCACCCTAATTTTTACAAAGAAAATCGTGAAAAGAATTTGCCCCGTGTACGATGCGCATTGTGGTTGTATAGGAAGCGTTTAGGGCACGTTTTCCGTGAAATGCCGTTCTGTTTTTGTTGCATGACGAAAGAGCGAGCGAGAGAGAGAGCGCGAGCACGAGTGAGCAAAAGAGAGAGAGACAGAGAGAGAGTGAGAGAGAGAGAGCACGCGGGAGCGAGCGCAAGAGAGAGAGAGAGAGCACAGGAGCGAGCGAGAGAGCCCAAGCAGAAAAAGAAAACATCACAGAAAAAAATTTCCTCATGTATGACACGCACCTGATTTTCTAACGCTAATATTTGGGAAAAAATGTGCGCGTGGTACACGCGTAAATATGGTATGTTAAAACCTACATATATATGTATGGTATCATTCTTTTCAGAATTCATAGAACTTTAATGTTATGAAGTTAGATTTTCAGATTCTTACTCCGTTTTTAAATTCTAAACTAAAAAATATCAAGAACTCACGTCCCGTGAGACGAGACTTTGTGCCAAGGGATTTAACCACATCCAGGGCTGGAAATAAAAGACAAAGAGTAGGACAGCTGCTGTACAGGCTTTTAAATGTTCGAAGCGACGTGTGAGATGCAGATCACACGGCAAGGCAGCAGCAAGCCAACAGCTGATTGATCAAAGAGGAGGTTAAAAAAAATGTATTTGTTTCCCATTGTATCTCCGTTTAAGGGGGAGATTCAGAGGCGCAACCGCATCTCCTTGGTGTTCATTCAGCACCCCTCTTCACAACACGATCGGTAGAGAAGTGAAGTGGCTGGCGAGCGAAGCGAGTGGGGGGACCCCCCTAGTAACCTATAAGAGAATCAAAAACCGCCTGAGAAGCACAATGACGTCAGAACATCTTGAGGCGTTCATGTTGATTCGGTGAAGAAAAGTATCATGGGCCAAACTTGACACTAACAGTATTGTTGATGATGTGGCTGCTAAAAGTAGCAAACTGCGTAAGCTACTGGCCTACTAGGGTACTGGCACTTGGACATGACATTGACATTTGACATGTACTCTAATAATGTGTAAGCCGCGTTACTACATTTTTATTTTTCATCAGCATGTCGTCAAATTTTAAGTTGTGTCTGAACAATAGTGTACAGATTAAGTTTGGCAACAGTTTAGATCGAGTTCATATCATAGGCTCATAGCAAGTAGCGACCCGCGTACTTATCACAAATTTTAAGAAAATTACAATGAATACTGGGCTGAGTGAGTCGACCTCATCACCTCACTTGTTGAAGGATGCCCGTGCCGGTTTTGAGACCCAGTCCGCTCCTGCTTAGGGACAACTCTGGGAATGTCCTTGAGTGGCCCAGCCAGAGTGTGGACTTGAACCCAATCAATCATCTCTGGTGAGACCTGAAATTCACTGTCCACCAAGGGTCTCCATCTAACCTGACAGAGCTTCTGCAGAGAAGAATGGTAGAAAAGCCCCTAGTTACATACAGGTATGCTAAGCTGGTCAACTCCAAGAAGACTCCAGGCTGGAACTGCTTCCAAAGGAGCTTCACGTAAGCAAAGACTAAAGGCTCTGAACACTACTCTCAATGGGTTATGTCAGGTTTTTAAAATTTTTAACAAATCTGCAAAACATTCCAAAACTCCTGTTTTCACTTTGGCTGTCCACAGATGTTCCACCGAGTGCAACTATGGAACAAAATGGCAGAAATAACCCAAATCCAGGTGTGGGAAGCTTTCTGCATCAGACGCAAGAAGTGAATTTAAATTAAACAGAACCAAATGTGAAAAAGTGAAGGTCCCCTCTGAATGCAGGATACAGTGATACCTTGGAATCCAAACTTAATCCGTTCCAGAACCCCGTTTGAGTTCCAAATCGTTCGAGTTTCAAGACAATTTTTCCCCTTTTAAAATAATAGAAACTGGATTAATTTGTTCTTGGGTCCCATGAACTGGAATTTTCAAAATGATTTTAACTGTAAATACACAGGATTTTAAGGTAAAATATTCACAAATAATGATAATATCTGAATTAAAATGAAAATTAATAAAATTAAAAATATAAAAACCCGTTTTTCATTAATCCAAACTAAGAGGAGGTTTTCCATCTCTTCCATACTTTTTCATCTCCTAGAGGTCGGTGTTGTAACCCCTTTCACCACATCAGCTGCTTTGATAGCTTCTTCATTTGTCAAAATCGTATAAACGGTCGATTTTGGCGTCCCGAACATAGTAGCGAGATCAGCCACACGTGTACCGCTTCCATGCTTAGTGATAAGATCTTTCTTAACTTCAGTTGTAGTTCTAACAAATTTCCTCTTACTCTTATTTTCCTCACTACACTTTTTAGGACCCATGGCGAATATATAAGTTGTTATTATATAAAAAAAAGAACACAAAACAGGCACAAAAGCATAAAATTAGCAGTGAAAATCACACGAGATGCTTTCACTGCAGCTTCCAACAACAAACTGAACTGAGTATGAGTGGCCCGAGCGCGGGTGAAACGTACGCACAAAAACACAGGAACAATGTGCTGGCCGTTCAGATTCCGGGGCAAAATTTGCTCGAATTTTTCGTTCAGATTCCAAGTTGTTTGAGTTCTGGGGGCGTTCAGATTCCGGGAGCAATACTGTATATGCATTAGCCAGGCCCTGCAGTGAGATGTCATGGTGTCTGAGTGTTATTTGTGTCCCCAACACACCACAGCCCCCATTCAGTGTATATAAGTCATCAGCAGTGGACTGGACACTCAATCCATTCTACAATGAATCAATCCCAGATCTATTTTTATCAGCCCGAAAGGAATACGCATGGAGGCGCCTACTCGGCCAGCTGTGTGCTTCATTAAGTGATTATCAAAGACTGGATGAGTGAGCCGACTGATTCGAGAGCTCGGAAGGCCGCGATTTGCGTGCGCGTTAATGTCATTCATTGCACATCAGAAGTACTTGATAAAGGAACCTTCTTGGGTGAAGGATAGCAATTAGTGTGGCCTATTAATTAGGACTTTGTACAACATATACCTTAAAGCATTCAGATCATAGCTGTTTAAGAGGAATGGAGAAGTCCTCCAAATGTGATATTTTCTAGAATGAATTATCCTGATTAAAAAAAAAAAAATGAGGGTATGACTTCATACAGTAGTCACGTAGTGAGATGCACAAAAGGCCATGAAGAACATCAATGGTGCGACTCTCAAAATCTGCTAATGTTACCGAGAGATCTGATCTATATTACTAAACGAAGGTTGTATATATGCACGGATGTCAGACGCACCAAAAGCGCACGCACACGCGCACTGCGCCTCAGAGTCAAACCCAGTGGCTTCCCAGAGTCAGTAGGTGGCGCCCAAACAACGTAACACAACCTGTAAACTAAACTTCATGTCACAATACTACCACCACCCGAACACGAACACCACTGCATATACAACCTTCGTTTAGTGATGTTTGTATATATGCAAGGAAGAAGAAGCGAAAGCGCACGCACATTGTGCCTCAGCGCCCCCGAGTCAAACCCAGCGGCTTTCCAGAGTCAGTAGGTGGCGCCCAAACAACGTAACACAACCTGTAAACTAAACTTCACGTCACAATACTACCGCCGCCCGAACACGAACACCACTGCATATGCAACCTTCGTTTAGTGATGTTTGTATATATACAAGGAAGAAGCACCTCAGCGCACGTACACTGCACCTCAGCGCCCCCGAGTCAAACCCAGCAGCTTTCCAGAGTCAGTAGGTGGTGCTTGAACAACACAACACAACACGACCTGTAAACTAAACTTGAGGTAAAGCGTGCACGCCAGATTGTATATATGCACAGATGCCAGAGGCCACAAGCAAGCTGTACACAGTAGAACCACCGCCCCCTTCATTTAGTAATCCAAGCCTGGATCCCCTGCCATGGTCACTTCAGCACGCGAATCCACCACCATCAGCAAACGACTTCTAGCTAACAACACAGCCATAGAAAAGCAAAAACGGGACCACATGGATTTAAACAATGAACGCAGGCGCCTACAACGCGCTTCTGAAACACCAGAACCAGATGAGTCATGATTTTTTGTTCTCTCCAAATATCGAAGGGAACAGAAAGTGATTTCCATTCTTGGATTTGTTCGAGAATCACAGGTTTGCTGGTATGTTAGAAGTCACGATAGTCTTTGTTAAAGAGACTTGCCATCTGTGTCATCTGAAAGGTGTTTTTTATTTAACGTATTTCACTTTGATGTTATTTCTTTACGTCTAAATGCTGCTTATGGTATACAAAGCCTTAAATAATCTGTTTTGCTTGCCTAAGGTAAAGTCATCCCTGATGGAGGATCGCAGGAATCATCGGGTAGTGGGATCCTTTCATTGGATTGGCTGGGCCCAGCACTGACTCAGCTATGGAATGGCCAATGGGGAGAGGCAGCATGATGACCGAGGTCTCCAGGACTCTCTTAACAAATCCAAATCATATTATGGGATATCATCTACTGTTAAATTCTGCTCTGTATATATAGTATTTCTATTATTCTATTACGTATATTGCATTGAGGATTACTTGTACATCCATACATCTATCTATCTATCTATCTATCTATCTATCTATCTATCTATCTATCTATCTATCTATCTATCTATCTATCTATCTATCTATCTATCTATCTATCTATCTATCTATCTATCTATCTATCTTGTGTTCTGTTCTGTGTATTGTATTGTATTGACCCCCCTTTTTCTTTTTGACACCCACTGCACACCCAACCTACCTGGAAAGGGGTCTCTCTTTGACCTGCCTCTCCTAAGGTTTCTTCCATTTTTTTTGGGAGTTTTTCCTTGTCTTCTTAGAGAGTCAAGGCTGAGGGGCCGTCAAAAGGCAGGGCCTGTTAAAGCCCATTGCGGCACTTCTTGTGTGATTTTGGGCTATACAAAAATAAATTGTTTTGTATTGTCTTGTATTGTATATTTCAGAATGTCTGTCACCTTACACTCCAAATTATAACCTTAGATCTTCAAATGAAGGTATGCTTAGATTTACAAGAGCTAAACTTAAAAGAAGTGGTGAGGCGGCCTTCTGCTGTTATGCACCTCAAATCTGGAACAGGTGACCGATAGAAATTTGCCAGACTAATACGGTGGAGCACTTTAAAAAACTGCTGAAAACACATTACTTTAACATGGCTTTCTCAGAGCTTCATCTTAGTGTAACCCTGATATTCTGTATATGCACCGATTTATCATTACTATCATGGCTCCACAATCCATAGTAACCCCTTCTTTCTCTGCAGTTCTTTTTCTGGTTTTCAGTATTGTTGTGATCTGTGCCATCGCCACCTGATCAAAGCACCATGCAGTCCTTACATTGATGGATTGAAGGTCAGAGGTCCACATGACCATCATCATCATCTAATTCTTCCATGTGAAGCCTGAAAACCATGAGGACTGATTGAGATCAGGGCGGCACGGTGGAGCAGTGGGTAGTGCTGCTGCCTCGCAGTTGGGAGATCTGGGGACCCGGGTTCGCTTCTCGGGTCCTCCCTGTGTGGAGTTTGCATGTTCTCCCCGTGTCTGCGTGGGTTTCCTCCGGGCGCTCCGGTTTCCTCCCACGGTCCAAAGACATGCAGGTTAGGTAGATTGGCGATTCTAAATTGGCCCTAGTGTGTGCTTGGTGTGTGGGTGTGTTTGTGTGTGTCCTGCGGTGGGTTGGCACCCTGCCCGGGATTGGTTCCTGCCCTGTGTTGGCTGGGATTGGCTCCAGCAGACCCCCGTGACCCTGTGTTCGGATTCAGCGGGTTGGAAAATGGATGAATGGATGGATGATTGAGATCACTGATGTTAGATAGAATGCCCCGTTTGGTTTCGTAGCCTTGGAACCCCTGCAGATTTTGTTTTTTTTTTCTCTCTAGCCATCTGGAGTTTTTCTTTTGTTTTTCTCTCTTCCAGACCATCGGACCTTACTTTAGTCTTTGTTAATTAGTATTTCCTAATGTTTATATATATTGTGATAGAAACCCAGGCATTAGCAAGCCCAAATCCCAACATGAACACAAGAAGCACAGTCCCGTGTTCAAATAAAGGTTATCTATTAACCAAATTACCTCAAAAATATGTCCCAAAAGCACAAAATACTCTACTCTAATTCTCTCACCACCACACTGCCCTCCTCCAGTCAAGTGTTTCCTGTCTACCACCCAGCTGTGACTCGAGTGGATAGGTCCCTTTTATTACAGTCCTGGGACTACTTCCGGTGTGAGGACGACTGCCCGATGGAAGCACTTCCGGGTCACACATTATAACAGGGAGTTTTTCTCCCTGCAACACCCTCTCGTGGCTCCCAGTGACTTCAGCAGGTCTGCACTGCCAAACTACATTTCCCGGCATGCCTTGCTGGCTTCCTATGGTGCACCGACATCCAAGGCTGCTGCCATCTAGCATGCTGGGGGAATAAAAAGCTTCCAGCAATGTCTTTCTTTCCTAGTGAGCTATCAACATCCGTTCCTTTTGGTCCTTGTAACACCAGCAAGCCCGCGATTCTTGAAAGAATCGCAAATCCAAGAATGGCAATCACTTTCTGTTCCCTCTGATACTTGGAGGGATGAAATATCATGGAGGGTGGGTGCGTCCTGGGACAGTACATTTAATTAAATAAACATATTTGTACTAAAGTGGTTTCATTTTGGAGCTGTGACTCAGTTGTAGGCGCCTTCGTTTATTGTTTTCAGCCATGCAGTCGCGTGTATGTTTTTCTATGGCTGTGTCATCAGCGAGAAGTCGTTTGCTGACGGCGGCGGATTCGTGTGCTGAAGTGGCCATGGCGGCGGATCCGGGCATGGAGGGCTACATTACTAAACGAATGTGGTATATGCGGTGGTGTAGGCGGTCGCGCTCGGGCGACTGTACAACCTGCCGTGCACGCTCTACCTCAGGTTTAGTGTACAGGTTGTAGCCATGGTAAAGTTTTCATTTAACAAAATAAACATATTTGTACTAAAACGGTCTGTTTGTGTGGGCACCCTCATTCATTCGTTTTATCCATACGGGCTCGTTTACAGGTCGTAGCCATACGGGCTTGTGTTTGTATTTAGTTAAGCTCTTTCATTGTGGATTCCGTACTGTAATACTGTAATGTGATTCAAATATGCGCTGAATCGTTTCGTTTTTGCTTTCTCTGTGGCTGTGTCGTTAGCTATGGGCTCAGTTTAGTACAGCCTAAGCAAACGGCCGAGTCTGGTACATCTAGTCTAGCGGGACATCGTGCGTGTGCCAATGGCGTGCACGCTTTACCTCAGGTTGGGGATTTCGTACTGTAATACTGTAATGTGATTTACATACGCGCTGAATCGTTTTGTTTTTGTTTTCTCCGTGGCTGTGTTGTTAGCTATGGGCTCGGATTTGTATTTCCGTTAGTTGAGCTGTTTCGTGTTTGAGCTGTGACTCCTTTGCCTGAGAGCTGTGTCGTGCGCTTCATTTTTCTAGCGGGTGTGTTTTCTGTGGCTGTGTCGTTAGCTATGGGCGGGCTCGTTGCAGTGCGCGTGTGCTTCGATGCGCCCTGCGTCCATAACCTTTGGTTAGTAATATGGATAAGTTTAATATGTCACTGTCCTCTGTACAAAAATATTTTATAAATCTACTTTTCTTTCTACTCACATGCACAGTGGACACATATTTAGCACACAGGGGCTCATCATTTAGAACTGCTAGGCAAGCATTAGAAGACAAGACAGGGACAACTGCAAAATGGGTATTGTATACTAATTTTTGTGTGTCAAAGTCAGCATGAAACTGTACCCTCTCTTTGCCTTGTTTGGAATGGCTTGATTCACCAAAGTGGGGGCCTGCACATGAAGAAAGAGTATAAAGCCTTGGAACATTGCCCGGCACACCATTGAAGCCGACGGAGAGATGGGAGATAGCGCTATCCGATCCTGAAAATCCTTCTAGCGCAGTGATGAAAATGGCAGACTCTACACATCGGGCCCCCACTCCTGAAATGGACTCTTACCATTGGCTTCCTTCATCTGATATGCAGCGTAAACCATCATTAAACAAATCTAAGTTATTTCTCCTATGTGATTTCTTACTGACATATCACTAAGGGAGGAGTATCGCCTTTTAATATCATATCTATATAGATTCAGGTTATGTAACACTCCGCAATTACAAAAGAACTCATTCCAACAAGGGAGGTGGCGCCCCCTGCTGGAGGTTTATAAATTTGCAAAAACCTCAAGTAAACTTTTTTCACGTTGTCATTATGGGGTGTTGTGTGCAGAATTCTGAGGAAAAAAATGAATTTAATCCATTTTGGAATAAGGCTGTAACATAACAAAATGTGGAAAAAGTGATGCACTGTGAATACTTTCTGGATGCACTGTATATATGAATATATATATATATATATATATATATATATATATATATATATATATATATATATATATATATATCCATCCATCCATCCATCCATTTTCCAACCCGCTGAATCCGAACACAGGGTCACGGGGGTCTGCTGGAGCCAATCCTAGCCAACACAGGGCACAAGGCAGGGA